>NC_086292.1:16146168-16458861 GCF_963924245.1 Chroicocephalus ridibundus
TTGAGCTTCTCATCCACCAACACCCCCAAGTCCTTCTCCTCAGGGCTGTTCTCAATCCATCCTCCGCCCAGTCTGTATTTGTGCTTGGGACTGCCCCAGGCCATGTGCAGGGCCTTGCACCGAGGTTTGCACAGGCCCACCTCTCAAGCCCACCAAGGTCCCTCTGGATGGCATCCCTTCCCTGCGCCATGTCGATCGCTCCACAGAGCTTGGCGTTGTCGGCAAACTTGCCGAGGGTGCACTCAGTCCCAGTGTCCATGTACTGACAAAGATGACTGCAACTCTTTGAGTGCCACCATCCAGACAATTCCATATTCACTGAGTGGTCCACCTGTGAAATCCTCGTCTCTCCAATTTGTAGACAAGGATGTCATGCAGGACGATAAACTTCATTCAGGTTTTTTGTTTACAGTGCATTATTTCAGGGGCATTCTTACTATAATAATAATAATACAAAATGCAGATGATGAAGTTCTCTAGAACTTGGTGTGACAAGAAGTAAGCTAGTAAGAACATTTAAGAAAATATTTTTTTAAGTTACATTAAAAAAGGAAATAGTCTTTCTCTTTAAAATTTCCAGTCAGCATGGAAATTACTCAGTGGAAAAAGACAAAGAGAAAAGATGGGGAAGGTATGTCAGATCCCTGAAAATACAGTTTCAGGTCTGGACTGTTTGCAATGTCTGATCTATGTTGGGAATCTTTAATGGTGTGGCTTTTTAATTTATATGTTTACTTATTTAAGAATCTCCAGTAGTTCATTCAGATGAATCAGCTCTCACTGACCCCTTCTCATATATGCTGAAGGAAAGAATGGACACATAATTTGCATATTGACATAAACTGCATAACCTTTTCTCAGAGAGAACTGCTCTATCAGAAACAGTCGTCAAACGCTATCAAGTGACATTTGACAACTCTTCCTTTGTCCTACAAGTTACATACACCTGTGTTCTTTCTGTGATCCCTATTATTCAAAAGTAAATAGCCTCTTATGAGTAAATCATAAAACAGTATGTAGCCCATTCAATACAGTGACACACTGTTCCATTTTACCATGTCGGAGACGGATACTGTGAGTTTTTCGAGTTCCTGTTACTCAGCTGAGGTTTAGTATGAACCAACCACTTGACGTTCAGCTCACAGATGGAAGGACAGAGCTGAAACTGGGAGGGCATAAAAATTAGAAATGACACTTGCCATTTCATTAACAGAGTCTGCTTAGGTACTTTATTTAAAATGAGAATGTGTAATTCTATTTATCTTTTGGTAGTAGAGTTTACACTGTAATTTAACAGATTAGAGCAACTACAATTCTAATAGTTGCCTACTATTAGCGAAGCATCAGACTAACCAAAGCAAACAACCAATATGAGAAAGGCAGTCTGGGTTGGTGGAACACAGTTCTCGCAGATTTCTGGGATGATAGCAGGATTTTCCTGGTTTACAAAAACAGGTTGGTGTTTGGGTTTTTTTTTTTTTTAAGTGAAAGAGCTTTAGGTACTTGAATGATGATGAACTTGAAAACTTTCATTTTGCAAACCTGACTTCCTAAAATATAATCCATATTGGCATTCAAAAGTCATATTAGACAGTTCAAAGACAGTTAGTACTGCAATACCTTTTAAAATGCATGAATGACGCAGCGCAGCAAACAGCTGAAACAACCTCTTTGAGCTGTACTCCAAAAGGTAGCAGGCTAAGGAAATGTCAGTAATATCAGTTACTACAGGCTGAAAAGAAGATCCAGTTCTCTAGAAATGCCTTCCACCCATGCAAAAGCAGGGAGAACATATACCATGTTGAATCCCAACCTTGTTTGTCTGGCAATTGTTGAAGATGACACAAAGGTTAAACATTCACTGAAGAATTATTATAGAGCCTTGAGCTACGGGCTTATTATCTCTAATGCTGCAATCAATGGCTTCTTGCCTGACAAAGCATGTATTAGGATCTTTCAAACCAACTCAGATGAATTTAATTCATATGTTATATAAAAGAATAGTACTATTAACCTAACTAGAACTAAGATTCCTTTGTTAAAAACTATAAATTATATTTTTCCTTTGACTTCAACCACAGTCAAGGGCTTTTTGATATATGCACTTTATTTTTCTAGTGTGCTTTGAAAGAACTTTCCTGCTTGGCTGCGCAAAAATGTGAATTACTTATTTTCAAGAGTTGCCTGCTATCCAGTGGAAGAGGGCATGACCTGTTTTCATAGTAGACCAGTGGAAAGCTTCTCTTTCTAAATGAAAATGGAAAGGAATTTTGATTGTGTTGTGTTAAACAATTACAAAGAGCCAAAATACCTATTTAAACAGCCTAGCATGAAAAATTACATGATTGGGAAGAACTTGCCAAAATTATTTAAATATAAAAATTGAAATATTAAACTAAATGGCATTCCAATAATTTATGGCAAAGTAAAATCATTGTGCTAACATTACTTTCATACAATAGGCTATTCAAGATGATTTGACTGTACTTCAAGTACAAGGCAACTCTTTGATACCATTAACCCTAAATGACAGACATTTAAACTGATATTACTCTAATTAACTGGTGACTGCCTACATCAATAATTCAAGTTTTGCTGAAAGATAGTAACAACACTGTACTCAACTTCAACTTTGCCCCCGTGACATCAAATCATATTACAACTAAATTAACAGTTGTGAAAATTTTTGGCCTGGTAGCCCTCCATCATACAAAGCCTTTAAATGCCATTTCAGTTCCCATCAAGGCAGGAATCAGTAGTTGTAATTTTTAATACAGTTGTGAAACAACCGGACATATTAAAAGCTGAATTTTTGACAGCATATTCTTGATGATTTATGAGTTTGTATATAATTTGATTATTCTATTAATTTTACTGATTACTGATTCAGCTAATACAGTGAAGGTCACTTACAAAATAAATCTTCATTACATTTCACAGAAAGTAACTGCCTCCAACTAGTTGTTTTCTTTAATTAAACACTAAT
This sequence comes from Chroicocephalus ridibundus, assembly GCF_963924245.1. Taxonomy (NCBI): domain Eukaryota; kingdom Metazoa; phylum Chordata; class Aves; order Charadriiformes; family Laridae; genus Chroicocephalus; species Chroicocephalus ridibundus. The sequence continues at coordinate 16,149,155 of NC_086292.1, forward strand.
GTAACAAGAGAGAAAATAGGCTTCAGGGTTGCTGCATCTGTTGCTACAAGAGGAGTTTACTGCTTTGATGTAATGCTCTCCGATATTAATTGAACAAAAATAGAATGTCTCTCCATCTGACATCTCGATTTTCAACACAGAGAATGCATAAACATCCTTAAATTACAGACTTACCCTTAGTTCATTCTAAAACTACATAAAAGAACTGGAAAACCATATTACAAGTTTCACAACAAAAAAAAGTAGCTTTTATTTGTAGCTCATAGTTTGTCTTGTTTCTAAAATGCATGGAGCAATTAATTAAAAAAATTGAATATTTTTCTCCCCAACTGTACAGTCTTCTATAGCAAAAACTATTTGCTTCCCTCCTTAAAGAAGGAATGTGCAGCATAGCAAGCTTTGGAGAAAGATCAAAAAACAACATGCCAAGTGCTGAATTAATGAATTGTCCTCTTTCAATTTGTTTTTACACATAGAGAAAGCTGTGACCTGAATGGTCCCTAGAACTTCATCATTTCCTACAACATTGCTGCATGTTCTAAAAACACTAAAAGGCAGAATACAGACAAATCTCAAACTGTTAGTAATTTAAGCAACTGAACTGTTGGCAAGCCTATTACTATTACAAGGGGTAATTTACTAATGAATCTTGTAGAAGAGTTGTTTAGAGTTTAAGAGTGGTGGAACAGAAGCTTAGTTGTACCCATTAATAAATTCCTAATGTAAATAAATAAAAGAGAGAGACCAGTTTACCTAATAATGCACTTGAAAGTCATTAACACCACAAAAATTTTCCATAGTTATGTACACCTGTTAGCTATCCTCTTCTACAAGCCTTCCACTATGAAACTAATTTTCCACCTTACACATCTAAAATAACCACAGAACAAAAATCCTCATTTAAGAAATACTGGAGTTGCAGAAATAGTTGTTCACACATATGTGCATGGTATTTACAAAAATATGCTTTGGAACGGCAGCTACTTAGCTTTAAGTCATTTCTCAAGCAAAATTCTACTTCTATTCACAGTCAGTGCTCCACTTCAGAAGAGTTTTGGTTCAACACCACCCTCATACGGGCTACATGAATGTAGCCAGTTAGGCTCTGCTTGCCTGGAAGTGCTACGTAGGCTGTTCTACTGCACACAGCTGCTGATGCGGCAGATGTGACATTCTCATTTCTGGTATATCCTTACTTTTTGCAGAAGGAAAATTCATAGAACTAACATTGGATGGATTAGAACTGCAATTTGCAAGAGATGATACAACCCACCCAGCTTCAGTTTCTTGTAGGGTCTTACTGCTGGAGAATAAGAAAAAAAAGATGGTAACTTCATGACAGGTACACACGGATGAGATACCCTTGAGAACAATCCTCTGTACACAACCGGAAATAAAAGAACCTCAACAGGAAAAAGAAAGACAATTGGCATACAAGGCTTTTGAAAGCAAAGTCATTTGTGTAATCTAATTTCTTGGCCTATGAGAAAAATTGTATGTGATGTCCCGTAACTCGGAACACTTAAGAGGGGGGGAAAAATGTGCAAGAAGTAGGTCTTCCAATGCTCATGAAAGAAGAAAAAAACAAGTCTGACTATAAACTCTTGAGGACTAGATTACTCCATGGTGGCAAGTCTCTTGATCAAATCAAATAAAAAAATAAACAGATTTGTGTCAAATTTTAGATTTGCTGTCTTGAACACAACTGCTCTTTCCAGCAGAAGTGTTTTGTGTTGGTTTTTTTTTTTTTAAATAAACAGACTGGGATTTTGCCTTCTTAAACACAGCATTTAGAGCCATGAACTTTGTCAAGATTGTGAATGGTCATAATCACAATGTAAAAAGTGCTGTTTCTTAAAATGACATTGTTAGCCCTAAATTGTTCAACAAATTTAGTCAGTATACTTGCATCTCGCTTTACAAAATTATCTAAAAACAAACCTCAAAGTAATTTTGCTAGAAGATTAACCTGCACTTAAGTTGCACGGTGTACTCTTGAGTTTTGGGCAAAGACCTGAAATGAACTGGAGGATAAACACCACATTTTAACCATATGGTAGCTGAACTAACATAGCTGCTTAAGAAAAGTTTACTGGAATTTGAAAGAGAAGTTGCTTAATATTGGCTTATTAAATGGAAGAATTATACAAACATTTTTCAAGGATATTGCAATTAACACTACTTTTTAGTAAATCTAGGTTAGGAATCATTCTCTAAAATCAAGAAACAGATGATTTACATGAAAGTAAGGTGAGGATCCATCAGGCAACATATTCAACTATTTAACTAGCAAGCGTCCTAGAAATTATGACTAAAGCACTGTGGAAATGGTAAGAAAGTACTACACAGCAGGAGGGGGGAAAAAAAAAGTTCAGTGGTTTCTGTGCTTGGTAGTTAACTACAAGTGCACTCTGAAGACTAATCTCTACGGAAGGCAGAAGTATGAGACCTGCCTTGTTCTGAGTCCTATCGACCTTGTAAGAGAAGAAGTTGTTCCTTGCACAAGGTCCTTTAGCTGCAATTATACAAGAGTTCTGTCCTCAAAGAGGAGCTTGGGAGACCAGGACTGTAGGGCACAGACACAAAAACTAGAAACCAGTCACTAAGCATTAGCTCATCTATAAAATCCATTTATGTGCTCTCTGCCTCCAGAAAAGACATAAAAATTCAAGTTATCTTAACCTTCAATGAAATTCAAGGACTATTTTACTAATTCAGTAGTGTTTTGGAAGCTACATTCCTCTGTCTTCTAGTTTAATTAAAAAGGACTCTGCTAAACTACATTTGCATTGCATCCCAGATTTGCTCCAATAATAAACATTCACGTCATTTCCATAGATCTTCTGATAATGCTCTAACATATTCGTGTATGAGTCCTAATTCTCAAGAAGAATATATACACCAGAATATGCACATCCCCACACAAGCAGACAATAATTTACTTAAGAGACGGTTAAGAGATAATATCAAATAAGGTATTAGACACACTCCCTTCATATTATTATCATTTTCTTAATTATTAAAGCAAAAAATTAATGAAATATCCTTAAAGCATTTTTATATTGTGGTTTTAAGTTCCAAATATGTTTGTAAAACGAAGAAAGAATGATCAAGAATAATAGTAGGACAATGTAAGTTATTTTCAGCCTTTTTACATTTATTTTTCCTATACCACGGGGTAAATTCTAACCCCTATTATACAATTTCTTGACTGAAAACTTTTCCATGCCTAGTTAGGGATCTGAAATCAATATACTTTGACAACATCCGTATGATCCAGAGCATCCCACGTGATATACTCTAACGGTTGAAGGCCTTCATGAGGTATAAACTTCTCAAGAACACTGTATTTCTAGTCAGTAAAATAAAAAGGAGCAGAAAAGCTTTCATATTTGTAAACAATTTTTTAAACAAAGAAGTGACAAACATCTCAGTGAGAACAAAGATAAAATCTAAAAATGTGAAGGTATTTTCAAAGTTTCATACACTTAGAATGCATTTCACAACAAAGGTTATTTCCAAATTAAAAGCCTTTTCCTGTCAGATTCTGAGAAATAATGTGGGCAAGGACACAAAAGCATTCCATAGCTTTATTAACGACAATGCTCACTGATCTGTGAATAACCTGAAAAAAAAGAAGATTATTGAGTTACTTTACCAATCTATCCATCCATCACTAGTGAACAGGTCTCAGAATGATGGATTATCTCACTTCCCTGATGTTTATCCCAAGAAAGAGTTTCTCCTTAGAGGGAAAAACAAACAACTGATCCTACAAACAATCATGCTAACTACGCTTGCCTGTTTCATCTACCAACAGAATGAAGAGAAATATACCATTTGTCTTTAAAACCCAAACTACATCAAAAGTTTTATTATTTCACTGAAATGCAAGTGAAAACAATTAAGAACAAAGCAGCACTGCAGCTACTCTTTCTATTCAGTATTTTAGTAAAAACCAAGTAATACTGATAAGTTGTCAGTAATTTCAGGATAAATTTTCAGGTCCAAAGAAATGGAATAATCTTAAGTGATAAGAGATATATAAATATTAAAATTATGTATTTTGAAATACAGGACTGAACTCATCTCAGATACAGCCTATGTTTTTTAAATTACCTGTGATTCTTTCACACTTGCAATGCAGATGTGCTAAGACTCAAATCTGTCATTATCTGATTGTCACAAGGAATTAACATTGTTTGAATTTCTCTTTAATATGCCAAATCATCCAATTGACAGAAAAGTTATGCATATTGCTTACCTGTAGAGACATGATACTCATGTATAGATTCAAACGAAAAAGATGTTGCACTAAATTTTTAATATATCAATTCTAAGTGCTTATTACAGTCAGGTTTTCTAATTTGATTCAATTCCTAATTGATTTCAGAATATTAAAATCTTCCTAGAGATTATAACAGGAACATAATTGGAAATGTTAAAGTACCCAAGACTACCTCAGAAGCTTTGACATTTGTAGCAGATAATAGCTCAAGTGTAAGGGTAAAAATTGATTATTCATTTTTGAAATATATACAGGAACCTTCCAAATCAATCACACAATCCATCATATCTCAGCCTGGACTCTTAATCTTCTTGTAAATATAGGGATTGAAAGAGATGAACCATCTTAATCAGATCTTTCCTCCATCACAAAATTACTACCGTCGCCAGCACTGACACAAAAATGCCTAATTTCAGCTAGAATGTGTAACAACTAGTAAAAAAAGGTTACACTGCCCACCAAATACATACACAATGTAAAAGTTCAAAGCCTATTTACAGGAAATGCAAGTCATCCACTGACTACCCATAAAAGTCAGTGAATCACTAATTCCTATGGCAAAGGCAGTCGAAGACATTCCACCACCTCAGCACCTATTACCATGACCACATCCGTCAGTTCTTGGATGACTCTTAATGAAGAGGAAAAAAGATACGATGCATCACCCCCTAGAACCTTTATGAGATGACAGAGGGCGTACAGTCTCCAATTCCCTCTAAAACTTCAAATGTGAAAAAATGGCACTACTACTTCTCAGAAAGCCTTGTTTCCATTTGTATGTTTGTATTTGCAAGAGTCCAGAAAAAGGAATCTGAAACAAAACTGAAGAGAAACTATGCAGTGTCTCTCCCAAAATTCAGTGTGTTCACAAAGCACTGAGAAAGATCACAGAAGTGAAGCCACAACATAGAACCGACTTCTCAGCTGTCATTCATTAAACAACACTGGTCAGAAAAATGCTTACAAAAAAAGAAAAAGATTCCTCACAAGGGAAGAACGAAAATAAGAGGCATAATTCACTGAGGTGAACTGTAAAAGTGAACTATATGAAAAAATATTTGCAAAATAGCACTTCCAAACACTCCTCAAAACCATAAAAAACTCCAAAGTTTTTGTTTCTGAAGAACTGGAAGGAAAGAAAGGAGATTCCAGTTACAAAAGAGGAATTTTGTACAACATGCAAAAGCACGTGTCCTCATTTTTGACAACTATTTCAGATTTTTAACTCAATGTATCTTTTTTTTTCCTGGTTACAAATGAAAATTTGGAAGCTGACAAATTTAACATTAACCTCCTACATCAGAAAATATTTGGGGTATTTCCTAACGTTTTCTAAAAACAGAAAAAAACCATCAAAATCACACTAAATATTCTAAATGTTGTATCACTGAGACTTTACAATGATGCCCAATTATACTTTTCCTTTCGTGACATTCTTCAAGAAAATGCAAATCTGTATTACAGATTTGCAACAGATATGTTAACAGCAAACTGCAAAACGTATACTGATGTCCCTAGCTGCCTTATATGTTGAAGTTTGGGCATCTTATGTTTACCATATCGAATGTAAAGACTTGCTTTGATTTTCCCCAAGAATGAGGTACTACTATATTTATTTTTACTAAGCATACTACTACTACTTCATTAGAAAGGAAGAGACATAACGGTTTCATACCAAGAAGTTTGAATCAATGGAAGCTGTTATTCAGGCCAGTAAAGTTTTGCTGCTTGTCAGCCTGGAATAGCATGAGGCTTCCAATGACCTTCCTTGTACCACGAATCCAATTTATGGAGATAGAAATCTCACATCTGTACCTCGACATATTGGGAGGTACATTACAGTGATATAAAAGTTTAATTTTCTCTCCTAAACCATACCTGTTTAAACCAATAAAGAACTAACACCGCTTTTACTCACTCAAGTGTCGTCGGTAGTTATAAAATGTTGTACTGTTTATGCAGAATTCATTTAGAATGCAAGGATGTGACTTACAAATGTCTTTGACTCATTCACATAAATATGCATGCATGCCATTTATAACAGTAGCCTTGATGAGAACACAGTGTAACTGGCTGCAAGAAACGCTTAAGAGGTTTACATTAAAACAGAATATAGAACCATGGTTAGAAATCACAGAACAGGTGACACCTTACTCTGATAACCTGGTGATAAAAACTGTAGGGTATGATGTATAGGTTGTGGCGTTACCACTTTACTATACAGTCTGAACAGTATTCTTCGGATACTGCTCAGTTTTAGCAAGACATAATACCGAAGGCAGACCACATATAAAATTGTGATTAATCTAAAAAAAAATAAATTGTGATTGCCTACTAAATTTTTACTTAAAAATGAAGACATTTAGACTTTATTTTGTATTATAATATTTGTAACACAAACCTTCTAAAAGTATAATTACTTCTTGGTTTGACACGAGTAATTTGCTTCAAGTATTAAAAAACTGTCCTTACTGTAAGACTTATAATGTAGCAAAAAAACCCCTACGAAGTCCTGTAAAGACAAAGACATCCATAAAACCTATGAACCAAGTTTTATTGCATGACTATGTCCACAGTACTTACCTAAAAACAATTCTTGTTCACAAATTGTCTGTCTGAGCACCTAATTACATAGGTCCACATTTTTTAAAATCCTCCATACAAATACAGTTTAAGGTGCAGATGTTACCAAATAACATTTCTATTCTGTGTAGTACAGAACAATGCCTAGTTGTCTAATGAACTAATGGGATCATTAGGTGTGTATATACATCATCTAGGACAATTTCACATGGCCTTCATGAATTGCTAAGGCCAAACAAAAGACCTTCCACAATATGGCCAGCTGCTGATGCCAACGAACTACTTTATAGATACCTTCCACAAACTATGATAATTATTCCAGAATGTTTCTATCAACATATAATTGCATTCATCCTCTATACTGCCAAATAGGCTCAAGCTGCTAAGGCCATTCTTCTAGCAGTAATTTAAGAACTGTTATAGAGAAGAAAAACACAATCTATCATACAGACAACACAGGAAGATAATGTCTAATGGCATGCTGTAACCCAAAATTTCTCAATAGTAGCACACGTGTAAAAAGCAGAACCTGTACACTAACAAAGAACAAAGCAGGTAAGACTTATATATATCACTCGGACAACAAAATGGCCTCACCATGCAATACTTTTTTTAAACGCAGCTAATGTTTACTTCAGACCTACAGGTTACTACATTAAAAATCCACATAGAGCAGATGGAAAGGCTGCTTGCCAGCAAAAGAAAAGATTAAAAGAAACCCCTCAGCCTCTTAAAAGCCAGTTGAACTGTTGGAAACAACTGAAAATTAAAGCTGCCCACCCTTTGCACGTGTATTTTTGATGGTCCCCAAAAACATCCATCAACAATTCCTCTGCTAGAACTACGATCCCTAGCACACCTCAGGAGTCACGCTAAAGACTACATTATCATTGCCCACAGTTCAAGAGGCTGAAGTGGATGTTGTTTTATCCTGGAATCAATAGGCACTTTTTGTTTCAATTACCTTCTAGGGCTCAAGTAGTAGAGAGCATATGGCTGCTGTTTAAGATATTAAAATGTAAAACTGCAGTTTGTATATGGCTCAGTGTAACAGGGCTTCATATCTTTTCTGCTGTTCAAGTCATAGGTGCAAGCTCCTGGTCTATAAAGATCTACAAAATGATGCCAAGAGAATAAGGGCATCATTTCACATCAGTTTCTCTGTTTGTGTCAGTGATGTAAGAATTAATATTTTTTTTTATTTAATAATAAACGGGACACATGGCATAATTTTACTTCTTTCAGAAAAATCCAGTTCATTATTAAGTATCTACCTATGAATGGCAGAAGCACTCTCAGCATTCATTAGCAACACGAATTGAAAATACGTATCTTCCTGTAACTTCAGGAAGATTGAAACACAAATTTTCTCAGCCTACCAAAATGCAGCCATGCTTTTGTACAGCCATCGCTCCAAGTCTCCTCTATCAGTTTTACAAAAGGATAATTATGTATGATTTAAATTATCTCTTTCACATTTCTAGTACTTATTACCATAGGCAGCCACCACAACAGCCAGCTATTACAATTTGCATTTTTAATACAACAAAAATTGTTTCAAAGTATTAGAGTAGCATAATTTCCAATATTTTTTTTTCTTTTTTCCTCTTTTATTGGGGGTGGTGGTGTAGAATTTCCCAGTCAACGAAAATGTAAGGCAAATAAAACCACCATGAGATTGTTAACAGGATGGCTCCTACTGAATGATATCTATTACCATTAGGTTACCAAGGATTTCCTTTTTGAAGATATGTATTAGAAAAGTGAAGCTTACCTGCAGAAGCACTGCGGGATCTCTCCTTGACCATACAGAGGAAACAAAAATGGTGTATTGCCATAGCGGCCAAGGCACTGAAGAAATTTTTTTGTTGCCTGAAGACCTTCAAGAGCGCTACAATCAGTCTCTGAAACCATTGCAATAGAGTGAAGAATGAAGTGCTGCAAGCTGGGTGTTAACTTCCGTGTACTTAAGAACTGAGCAAAGGTACTGTTCTCATAGTCTGAGGAAAAAGTAAATTTAGGTAAAGGGTATTGTATAACATTAATATTTTCTCATATGCTTCAACTTAAACAAGTACTTTCATATTAAATAAATGAAAGCAATTGAGTTTTTCAACAAACACCTTGCTGAAAATGGGTAATCCAAGACAATGAAGGTTAAAAAATTTACTCACAGAAAGTGAGTTCTCTCAGAAGACAGAAATATCACTCCATTAAAATATTTCAACACCATGTAAACCCATTGTATGGGTCCCTAGAAAGCAACCTCCAAATATGGCTTCATCTATTCATGTTAGACTTGATCTAAACCCATTTCTCAATCATGTGAGAAAAGGGAGCAACTGTAGACAAAAACACATTGAAGTGTTTTGGGACACTGCTTCCTGTAAACTACCCAAAATATTATACCTGAATGACACCCATGCAAGCATAGTGCTGCTGAATCCATACTGAAATGTATATTTATGTGCAGAAAAGCCATTCACATAGTGTCTTAATGCAAAAATGAGAAGGTGTGATTCAAACTGATGACTCGCAACAAACAAGTATGGATGAGACACAAAGAAGACAGAGACGAGGAAGCATATCTCCCCCTTGAATTAATACTATCGCTGACACATTTTGAAATTCAAAGAAACGTAAGTCTTTCAGGAGATGTTTAATACACATGTTGCACATCACTGATATACCCCTGAAAAACTTTAGTTATCTTAATATCTAAATGATTTTTTTTTCCAGGAACAGACTGTATTTAAGCAATAGCATGCTTTCATGCTATCCAGAAATCTGCTCTTAAGCTTATTCCATTCATAGACAAATTCATAGGTAATTCAGAAATACTTCCGTCAATGCTGAGACTAGTATTATCAAGTTATATAGTCTGTTCAATATTCAACCACTGTTTTATTACAAATGTATCTTACTACCCGTTGTACAGCCATGCCGTAAGTCATAAAATGACACGGAGGGGGTTGTTTTATCGTTCTAAAAAAATTCTCAAGTCATTCCTCACTTCAGACTTCTTACATAACTCCATATTTTACAGAAAAAAGCTTAAAAAAATTCTTCACTATCATGAACTCTCCCTATAAAAGTCTGCCTTCCCACAAATGTAATGATCTCACCAAGAGTAATTTTAAATTTCTGAAGTCTTTACATTTGACTAATCTGACTCAAAATATTCCCAATTACTTCCCAGGCTATTTTAAAATGTAGGAACAAAATCTGTTTAACTAGCTCTGGAAGTAAAATAAATTTAATGTCACTTAGGTACATGAATCAATGGATTCATTTAAAATTGATGTGGCGTCTCCTTTTTTTACTTAATAAATTTTCCAAATATCACCTGTATTCTCACTCTGAGCACCTCCATTTCTTCCAGCAGCAGCAAACCTGAAATTGCCTGTAATCTATAAACCACTTCAGCCTAATGAGTTTTTCCGCCTTCAGGATTTTCTAGAGTTCATTACAGACTCTCTTTCTCCTGATCTTAACAGATCACTCCCAATATTGACCAATTCTCTCTTGCATATGTTTAAAATATTTTTCTCTAATGTTTCTACCTAACCTAAGGGTCTTGTTCAAGTAGCAAACCAGTATCTTAACAATTGCTTCTTTATAACATTAGGTTCTTTCAAAAATACTGCCTAGCCAAGCTACTGTCAAGCTACAAAAGCACCGATATGCTTATGTCAATAGTTTAACTATTCTTCTTTCCTTATTATTTCTTTTTGACAGATTTTTCTTTTTTGCCTTAGTTTACTTTTAGACTCCAAGAACTGAGAACATCACTTCATTCTTTGTACCCTGACGTGCATAGTGGGTGCATGGTGAGTTTCCATCACCTTCCAATTTTCCTCTTTCACCTGATGCTCATTATTCTTTGCACATTATGGCTCAAATCTATTCAGATTTTCTCTCTTCTGAATAAGACAAGAGTTGACAAAGGAACTTCAAACTTGCCCTCTGCAACTAAAAGGCATTAAATTACATTTACTTTCAAAGTTAAAAAATTCCATTTTCATTCCATTCTCTTTTGTGACATCACACTGTGAAGATTTACATATTACCCCAAAAAAACAGAAAAGAAAAATCAGGTATATCACACCGTATTAAAAAATCCCTGGCAGGGGGAAGAAAACAACTAAAAATTACAAAAAACATTTTGCAGCCTTGCTGTAATAAATAGCTTTGCTGTTAAGAAAAATGTAAACAATAAATGATGTGGGAACTAGAAGAGCAACTGCTTAAGTAGAAGAATTTAACATTGAAGTAAAAAGGTCACAAAAAGGTCAAAGCATACATTGAAAATGAATCCATAAAAATAAATTGTGTGAAAACACAGGAGAGGTATCAAAATTGTGCATAACTGAATGAACTTATAAGAAGAGAGTGTACACTTTACAATGAAACACTACCTTGGTATTCATCAGGGTGTTGTTCATAGTCCAAACAAAATGTCAAAAATTTCATTAGCATTCTCTTTTCCACCATAGTGAGCTGTCTGCTGTTGAAGACATCTGCTCTAGAACAAGGTACCTGGAAAATATTTTTAATAATTTCAAATATTTTCCATATTCTGGATATGAAAAGCATCAAGTAATGCTACAGTCTGATTACCTAACAAATATTTTAAAGTACTATTTTCTATTATAGTTATTTTCTTATACATTAATTCCCATTATTTTCTATTATAACTATAATAAAAGTTACCAATTTTCCATAATAAAAATACTTTTAAACCTTTTTCAGTCTCTTCCCCTTTTTATTTCCCTTAACTTCACTTGCATCTCTGACTGCGAAGTTAATCAAAAGAGTTTGTATTAATTAACTGCCAAAATCTCATGTTGCCATTACATCACACCAACAACTTCTCTTCTAAGTAGCAGAGAGATATATTAAGTCTATGCTAGGAATTTGAAAACCTAAAACCTGTGAATCTTTAAGAATTAACTGATAAATTGATCATGGTCTAAATATTTGACATGAGACAAAGATTTATGTCAATAATTTACTGCACATTCTTATTTTAGTATTTTGGTTTTTTAAAAAAATATTTATATGTAAGACATACAAACTCCTTTTTGTCCCAGAAATGAAGTAAAAATCAGAATCTTAAGGAAAATACCAGTTTACTATTACAAAACTCAAGAAACCAATTTCAAGTTTCTTGACTTTAAAGAGATGAAATGAAACATATGCAATACATTATTTTACAATACCTGTTCTACTTTTCCTCCTCGAAAGGCAAGAATTCGTGTCGCATTTTTAAACTCTGCATATCGGCTAACGTTTGACTTAATCAGAAGGTCAATTAAGAGACCTCGGGAGTAAAGCAACTGCAGTGAAGAAAAAAAAAAGGTGAGTAAAGAGAAAGTGCTTACATGAAAACATACGAGTGATACCAACAGTACTCATTTGTAAGGTGTTTTCTGTAACTATTTACCAGTACAGGCAGCAAAGTAAAACCTGAATAAAAGAATATCAAGATGTAGTATGTGCAAAATAATATTAAATGAACTGAAGGAACCATGCAAATGGAGGAGACAAAGCAGTCCACAGGAAAGAAAGTGAGAAGCTGTCAGCAAACTGCTCATTTAGTTTTATTAGTCTGGCAGTCACAGCTTGAGACAATTTTTTCTATTGTCATCTGGGATAATTTCTTTGTATTCTATGCTATATATCCTTGAACACTGTATTTTACAACCTTAATTTCCTAATATCAGTAAAGTACATGATGCTGTCTGTGTAAATCATCATTAATTGTTTCTTAAATTACCTGAAATGTTAATGTCCCATTTTCTAAACGCAAATTCCTTAAACACACAGTTAAGGTTTAGTCATATTCCGTTATAGTAATTTATAATCTGTCTACCTTTACTCTTTCTATAAGCTACAAATCTATTGTGAAATACTGAAGGGATAGAAACGTAACAATTAACAGAAGACACATGTCTGAACTGAAAAGCATTGGAGATTAGTTTAAACATGCTTCAAGACTTGTGTCCCCGAGTAACAGAATTTGCATGATCACGCAGGACTTTTTAAGATAAAGGTTTATTGGAACACTAATGAGGACACTACGAGAAAGTCAGCATCCCAGTGCCACAGACAAACCAACACAAACTTGCCCTGATGACTACTATTCTGTCAGAATTTCTGGAATTCATTACAAACAACACCATGTAACACGGTGGCACAGAAAAAGCATAAAAATGGTGCAAAACAGTATTATCTGCTTAACCGCTACACACTGACTATCGTTTTCATTATGTCATTCCAATGATGCCTGAAAGAGGTATCTACATTTGGAACACAGAGATAAAATTTGAAATAATGCATTCTGTAGTGTCTCAACAAATAATAATTTCTTGAAGGTTTTTTTCCCAGTTTCCAGAGGTTTGAAAAATCTCCTCATGCAAAATACAAAAACTTAAGCATTCAACTTTGAAAAAACTTCCCATTGCAGAGTACATATACAGTCTAAAGCACAGAAGTTAAGAAAAATTTCCATTTAACTTGGATTTGCAGGGCCATATCCATATACTGTGAAGAACTTAAAGGCAGATTTTAGAGATTAAACAGTATGACAAATGTGTCAGACTAACAGTTTTTCCTAAGTCAAACACACACCAGTAGGAATTCAACTCAATAATGACTAATTTTAGTCAGCTTGTATGTTATGGAATAACTGTAATTATTTTTTCTTTCCAATAAAATTTATTACAATTCAGTACTTTAGTCGCCAGAGAACCAAAACCAGTATACAGATACAATGAGAGTTTCAACAGGAAAATCTAAAACCAAAGAAGCCCTCAAACAGAAAATTATTTTTCATTTTAAAAACATCAAAGATCTGCATGTAGATTGATTTTACTTGTTTGAAAATATAAATTTTTTAATGTTACTATTTAAAAAGGGCAATTTTGCAAGTATTACTTAAATGCTAAATTTCAGGAAATTTACTTTCATGGACATATTTCTGAGCTATGATTTATGGTCTCTTTAGCTATAAACAAACACTAAAGAGCACATATGAAACAGCTCATTTGTATTAATGGTAGTAATTCTTGCTTACTTCTCATGAGCGTCTTTTTTGTCTCACAGGTACAGTGTCAGCCTTCCTCAACATTAAAGAATTTTTTAACAATTCAGCATTTTAAGCAAAGTAAATGTACTTATATGAAAAGAGTCGTTCAGTTCCTACCTTGGAAACTAAATCAATATTAAACCTTCTGCCTTCTCTAACAATTTGGGAATATGTAATTTTCTTTGGTTCTTGGGCAGAAATCTCTGAGGATGCAGCTTCAGTTTTTCCCAATTGCAGAGTGGACTCGCCTAAAGCCGTACTTTGAGAACTTTCATTCTCAGAAGTTACTTCTGTATCTTTCCCTTCCATTGCACTTGCTGGCTCAGTGCCTGTAGCTTTTTCTGGCTCCGAGCTCTCTGCCTCCTGTAAGGCACACTCCACTGGTGGGCACTCTTTTTCCGATTCCTGAGCAACCCCCTCAGCACCAGAGGCTCCAAAACCGGGCAGCTTTGGCAAGGCACCAGCTTCTTCTACATCTTCAGCGGAATCCTGACTGATTACAAACAAAAGCGGAAGAAGGGGGGGGGGGGGAAAAGTCTTTTAAACAGTCCCAAAATACTTGTTTCAAGTTTTGAGTCAGTGACAAAATGGAAACCTCAAGCATTTCTAGGAAAAGCATTAAAATTTCTTTATGGTGACCAAATCAGGTGTACCACCCACTAAAGAACTCTGTGGTCAAAGAAGCAAAGATATAATTCAAGAGGAGTATTTTTCTAAAGAGGGAAAAAAAAACACCACCAAAAACCACCCCCCCAAAATTAGGGTTTTTATTTTACACAGACTCAAAAGACGGAATGAGCTTAAAATGAAAATCAAAACTCTCATGGCAAAACACAATACACAGCTACATAAACAAAAGAAATATAACATTTTAAAAAATAAACAGTAAAACAATTTGATTAGGATTTTCCTACAGATTAAAAAAAACCCTTTGAAATTGAAATGCAAAAACGCATTAAAGTCATTAAGGTCAGATTATTTTGAAAAACAAACTCACTGAAGATAACAGAAGTGCTTTATCTACCACTATAGCAAGTCCATAAAAGAAGCATGCAATTTTGACCTGAAGTTTGAGTAAAACTTTCAGATTACTTTTTTAATTCTGACCTTGCATTCTAATTAGTTGTTGGAGTAACAGCCATACAGAAGTTCCCCCACGTAGCAATGGTATTTTTATGCAAGTGTTACAAGTTTGTGCCCAGTAGATGAAGGCAGTCAAACGCGGGGACATTACCATACAGTGTTTACTCTGTACAGTCCACTTCCTTTTCACACAATTCTTTAAAATTCCTCTTACAAAGCAGAACTCAACTCTTAATCTCACATACTCTTTTTATCTTCAATGACATCTACCTTAGAAACTAGTACTTTTGAACTTAGAATTTTAGTTTGTACTACCAGCTGAGATGAATCAAATCAATGTCATTGTAAGTGAAAGGAGTTCAGCAATAATTTCACACTATCTTTTTATCTTTATGCCACAAGCCATTAATGCACTGAATAAACAATTTAATCTTGGCTGAAAACTAATGAACCATGATTTTAAAGGTGACCTGCAAACGTGCAGTACAAAATTTCAGGAACTAACAGGATGGTTAAAATTCACTGAACAGCAAGGAATTACTCAGCGTATGTATAAGAAAGCTCCCTGACATCCGTAGCCATACCGTTGGAAGCAGAGGGCAGGGTTTCTGTTAAAAGAGGAAACAAAACCCCTATATTCTTTAGAAGTTGCTCCTCACTTACAAACTCAGGGAGCTCACACGAGTTTATGAAAATAAGAGTTCGGAACAAGTCTCTCAGCTTGTGCACTGCCACCAGGAAGCACTTATTTGTGAATGGGATAAAATATTGCCCTGGGAAATACAGGAACTGCTAGAAGGCAGCACTAATGAAAGAAGTCTGTTTCTGAACATTAATTATGTCTTTTTCCTTCATACTGCAAGCATTAAGTAACTATAAAATACTAAAGATAGATAAGTACTTTGTCAAAAGGTTTTTGAAACAGTAACCTCTACTAAAAATACAAATGAAAGTCAATTAAATTTTGGGATTCTGATTGGATTTTTGGTTTGGGGTGGTTTGGGGTTTTTTTTAGGAATTTGGAACATGGTGTTTGTGAAAACTGCAAAAGCTGTTGCCATTAATGCAATAGCTAAGAATGAAACTTTTCTTTAACCCATCCTAAAGCTTTTTGTAACACAAAAATTCAGGCAAGTGTTCTTTCTACCTTCTCCCAAGGTCAATCTCATTTTAAACGTACTTATCACTTTTTAAATCAAAATAAAATTTGGATTCAAGATACATTTTCTTTCTTCTATATCACTCTGAAAAGCAGTGTAACAGAAATGTTATATTTACATATTTTAAATCTCTTTTCAATTCCCATTAATGAATACGTAAATCTGCGTGATTTGCAGCTCTGCGCGTTTTATAATGAAAGCCTAAAAACTGTATATAATCTAAATTCATGACATCCTTCCTATACGAACAAATATCCCTGAATAATGTAAGAACTGTCTATAAAAATCACTCAAATTGAACTTTTGTACAAACAATTCTTCTCCTAATTCAGAAAAAAATAATACAACTGCAGACAAATTGTTGTGTAAATTTAGAATATTATCTTCCACCATTCATCAATTAATGGTACTAACAAAGGAATATCTTAAAATGAATGTGTCTTATTAATGCCTTGTAACAGCAACCCCTTCAGATAGGTCAAATGAAAAATTGCCAACCAGCTGGTTAATTTATTCAGCACAGGTGTTCACTATTTATTTTTCAGCCATTTGCCTTTTTTCAATACAGCTTGTTGTAGACACAGTATTCTTTTCCTTTGATGGATGCACTTTGTTCTAAGGCCATTCATTTAAGATTTGCACTGTGTATATTATACTGCTACCCAGCTGTTTATTCTTTCAAAATAAATGTTTAATGGTTACTTCATAGGAGTTACAAAAGTTAAGCAAAAACAACAGAATCTAGCCAGAATGTGTAAATTGTCAGAAACACAACAATTGACTCTCTCAAAGTTTTAAGTTATTTTGGAAAACTTTTTCTTTGCTAGGTTTGTTAATCTTACCATTCTTCCTTGTGGGATTTGGGGTGTTTTTTGGTGACAATCAAGACAGCATTGTACTGTCAGGCTAAGTTAAATGCTTAAAAGTAGAATCTTCTATTCTATTTCGTCCTGACTCAAGTGTAATGCTCACTTCTACAAAGTGTGAAATCTTAGTGCTAGGGGACTCATTTTTGAGCTGGCCATCAGTCAATATCACAACTGCTTAGGAAAATCATATGCAAACTTAAGAGATTATGAAACCTTTAACCTGATTTAATATTGGTTCTGAACAATATTTATTATGGCAACAAGATTACAATTATAATATTCAAGTAATATTGCTTTAAAACAAGCATAACATTTTATCTGCAATACAGTCAAGCAGCCACTACTGTGCAATATGGAATAATTCTTACCTTTTTTTGTTCCTACCTATCATGTTTACAGAAAGAAATACATGTTCCTATATGAATATCTGCCAATGTTTCATTCAGCTACATATCATATTATCTATAGGATTCAAGGTTAAACTTATGTAACCATCCCAAAGAACCTTCCAGGAATTGAGAACAATGTCCAGTTCAGTGCAAAATCCAAAAGAAAAAAATGATAAATAAATACAAAGAACTAGTTCAGTTTTCAACTGAGGCCCACACGATTTCCATTCATTATTACTATGCTTACACGCTATTCAACTTCACTGCTTCACAAGGTTACTTTTAGATGTTCCTTGATTTTCAATAATATGACATTGTGAAAAGCTTACCTTCTGCATGGCTTACATACAACAAAGTACCATACTTCCATTTAAAAATCTAAACAAAAAATTTGTATTCTTAACTTCTGCTAATGCAGACATACCTCTACAAATATCTAACTAGAAGATATTTATCACATACTCATTCCTAAGATTGTATACTCTTCTTCATCTGCTCCTGCAACAAACAGTCAGAAAAGTAAATGCATGTACTTCAAACTAAGCATGTATCTTCTGCATGTTCTATGTGAAGTAAGAGCTGAGATACCTTACTTCAAAAACAGAAAGAAGGTGACAGCCCAAAAAGGCTAACTGCATTACCAGAAGCCTTTGACCACGTGATTCCTTCTAAAGCATAATGAATATGTACTGTTTAATGAGTAAGTCAGATCCACTGAATATAAAAATGACAGAGGGGAAATATTATTTTATCATTTTAGCACAATTAAGTATTTTATAGTTACAGTACTACCATCCATTTGTGTTCCTGTTCTTGTGTACTTATTTCATTTTACATGAACTTGTGAATTTAATTTTTTACTATGAGAATAGCAGCTTTTAGCCAAATTAAGAATGGAAAAATTTAATAGATGGTAGTGCTTAACTACCTACTACTAATACTAACCTACAAACACAACACTTCCATTTTTCACTCAGAAGTAAATTACCAACCCACGAAGTTGCCCAACAAATTATATTGCATCCAGATGAGGCTGTTTAAGAAGGATCAGTTAGCTTCAATGAAGCGCAAGTGATTTCAACAAAAGCACAAGGACACTAATAGCATTTTAGAACTCACAGTTACTTTTGAGACAACATGCAATACGGTAGCGTGGTGAAATGTTTGAGGCCAAAAGCACAACATGATTATTTACCTCTGGGCATATAAAATTAATTGTATATTTCTATATTTATACTTACTCAACAAAACAGAAATCTTCTACATGTTGAATAGTTTTAACGTTCTTGCTAAGAGAAATAACTTCTTCATTCTCAAGGATCAGTTTTCTCCAGTCTTCACATTCATCATTGATATCCGTCTTTTCCTTACAAGGAACAATTATAAAATTACATTTTGTACTGTGCTAGTTGCTCTTGAACTATAAATCTCTATAGTCCCAAATAACTTGTTGTACCATCTTATATTTAAAAAAAAAAAAGAATCATCTTAACTGTATTAACTTTTTTTCTATTCAGATTTTTTTGAGTTAAAATAGTTAGAGCTGGTTACTTTATTATAGCATGCAAACATTTGCACTACATTACTAGCTCTAGTAATCTGAAAATACAGTGTTAAATGAAATACAAGTTTTAGTAGAGACATGAGAAAAATAACTTAATAAATAAATAAAATTAATATAATTTTGAATACAATCTACTAAAAGACAGGTTTGCCACAGCCAGGTTAGTTTGTAATTTTGTGACAAAACTCTTTGCACAGAGACCACATGAAAAAACCCCAGTGATTTGGGTATTACATTAATCTGTCCACATAGGAATCTCTAAACCATATAACAGAACCCTGACAATATTAAGTTCTGACATTGAGCAACTCGACTGATTACACCAGAAGGTAACACTATGTCATAAATAGGCATGAGACTGAACTGAAAAAGTTCCATCTTCTACGGACCAACAGGCTCATAATGCTTCAGTAAATAATACGAACATCCATTTGCTAATATAGTCCAGGTGCCCAATCTCCTAAATAAATATCCTCTTCAGAAGATTTCTAGTGGACTGTTGTGAATTAGATAAACTTTGGTCATTGAAAAATACACTATCAACATTAATCTTTTTGTCCTGGTTACAGGACATTTCAATGGAAGGATGTTATAACTACCTTTCTCACAGTTAAGAAGAATCAGCTGAAAGCATGCAAGAAAAACAAAAGGGACCAAAACATCAGAGAGTAGAAAATAATCGAACAGGAAATGGAAAACACCAGGTTATAAAGTACAGAAGGTGCTGGGTAAGGAACTGAAACAATAGTGTAGTTGCTGCCGCATAAATTCAAGACCGCGAAAAGTACGACTGAGCAGTAGGCTGTTTGCTCTCAATAATATTAATAAACCAGGCATATCAGAGTCTTAGAATGCTAGGCCAGATGGATAAATCTTAACCAGTAAAGTTGGAAAGTAGAAAGGTCTTTGATCTGTCAAATTACCAAAGATAAAGAACACTGTGATAATTTGTCTTGTAATAAATTATGCAAACAACCAAGACTTAACGTTAAAGAATGTTAAAAGAAGTCATTTGGGAAATTTTTACCTGATTTTCTTTAATCCAGGACAATAGTCCTGAAAAACTAAAGCTGGCCCAGTTTCCACCATAGTAATTTCTCCTGCAAAGAAAAAACAACAATGAAACTTAATGAACAGATAAAACATAGCTTTTTCAGGTTTAAAGAAAACATAAGCAAGTTTGAGACATCTAGAGTATTTTCCATGACAGATTTTACAGATGCAGAATATAAAAATTGGTGTAATATTTCACAACTCACAACAATAATGAGATGCAAAATTTCCATTTTCAATCATTTATATACACCTCTGACCAAACAGACTATTGTCCAAAATCAAATTATTTGGAGGGTGAAATGAATAATGCTGAGAAAAGAACATGGGATGCTATGAGTAAAAGGAAAATACAGATTGTGTTGCTTCTTGGCCAAACATGTACATGACTATAGACATCTTCACCTAGTGTGGAGCCAAGCCAACAAGTCTGCCAGTTTCAACTGAGTTCTCAGGAAAGCCAGTTCAGGTTTTTTGCATCCGTACCACACTCCGCAGTGTCAGGTTCTGGCAGGACCTAAAAGCTTTGTCACATGAGCACAACTATATGTACTGCTTCTGACTGAGGCTGATTTGGAAGTTAACATAATTGCCTTGCATGCCACGTCTAAACTAACAGTGCTCCATGAGGTAGATATGCAAGGGAGAGTTAAGTAAACTGAAAGTGGGTCCAGACAGTAGAAACCACATCTCTGTTATCCATTATGTCAAATAAAGTTCACTCTATTGTTTACAGACTGATTACAGAACAGACTGTGCTTGTTAAGATGCTTTGGCAAAATTCTTATTAAACAGCATATACTGTAGGTGGAGCCAAAGGAATTGATTTGTACAAAATGATCATAATTCCCTGAGTACTCTTCAGTTTATATTTACCACCTTCTGCCTTGAAAATACTAGTTTACTTCTTTTAAATCACAGAAAATTAATAATTCCGCTGTTAATCAAAGTCTCTGCTCTCCCTTTTGTAAATTTTTCAATATTTCTCTAAACATCAGTTGGATTAATTAGCTTTTGTTATCATGCACACCACATCTTAAATATTTAACAACTCTGGCAGGAAAAATAACACAGCAATTATGTTTTAAAAAAATCACTAGCTCTTGCAAAATAAAAAACTCATTTCAGGATTTAACTCTGCTTTCTGGCACTGTATGCTGCCACTTCAGAAAGGTACCAAAAATATCCTCCTGAATGGATATCTAATGTTAGTGCATACACACACAAAAAAAACATTTAGGGAGGATGATGGATTTTGCATTTTACAGAATAATGTGAAGACTGCTAAATGAAATGAACTTAAAATCTTATCATAACCTCCTCCACTTTTAAATTGTAGAGATAAGTGTGATAAAAGCAAAAAATTAAATTCATGTTTGATTCTACTGTTTAAGATGGGCTGGTTTTGACAAGGCTTATCTGCACTGACAAAGACTTCATTAAGAGTGTCAGCCCCTTTACAGTACCAGAGGGTGATGCTCTATACCACGTTGCTTACTTAGCATATGAAGGACAGATGTCTGCTAAACAATGCCTAATTGCTCCTGACTAGAAACTGACCTAAAAAAGTCTTTCAGCTACTGCAAGGCAACAGTGAAGAACATAAACAGGACATCTTTTGCAAAGACAACAAAATCCTGCGTTTACTGAATTAAGGTGGCTTCAACAACAGAACATGGCGTTTCAGGCCATGAACTGGGAGGACTGGGTCCATACTTTAAGAGAACACACAGCCTACCCTGCAATTTGGTTACTCTAAGCAGAAAAGCTCCATCTGCACATCTGTTACCAACCACAAACTCCAATCATCTATGAAAAGGAGTTCATATTTACCTCATTATGTGAATGACTTGGGTAAGGCTTAAAAAGTACTGCTATTTGGCATCATACAGGATACAAAGCAATGAGGATGAAATATATTAAATGCCTGATCTTGTCAGATTTCAATTTGTAAAACATTAACTGATAGCTACATGCAATGATAATCTCCAGCTCTGTTTTAGCTGTCAATGGTGCAGGTTAATTTCTTACTTCTTAAGATTCCACTGAATAAAAAGTTCAGTATCCATATATTATCTGCCACTTCTGGGATTTCCAAAAAACACAGCCATGAAGATTTATTTTTAAGGGAATCTGCTGCTTTAGTTGCAAGTTTCCTTGAATATGGAATACAATCTGGCCGTCAGAGCAAGCAAGGCCATTGATCACAGAAATCACAGAAAACACCTGCCTAAAATTAGGACTGGGTTTCCTGAACCTATACCAATATAAATTAATGCATATTTAGGATATCTAAAATTAAAACTTTCAGTAAGAGAAATGAGTATGCTATTTTCACAGAAAGTTACAGAAGTTTATTTGTGAGCTGTCAGACATCTTTGATGTAAACATTCCTCCGTTCATCAGGTAGATTTTCCTTTGAAACTGCTTTTCTTTTTAACCACTATTGATGTGAATCAATCTTTTCAACAAAGCACTCCATAACACTGTTCTGAAGCTCAATCAGTTTCGAGAAGACAGTATGGCCTTTCTCAAATGGAAAATGAATCGCAGCTGTCCTTCCTTTCCTCTGGCATCTGAGCACCTTTCCCAAGTTATGCTACACCACTGCAAATATTAATCTTCTCTTCAACCATCAACTTCCAGATTTTTTTTTCCTGGAATTTTAATTAGTTTACCCTGCGTTACATGATGAATCAGGATTGTTTAATTTTCTCATCTGAAAACACTACAGAAAGAAGGTAGTCCAGACATGATTACTGATATAATGAGCAAAGCTTTTAGTAAAAATCTTGAAGAGGAATTCTGAAAAGAGCTGACTAATGGTTTTACAATTAGGAGACCTTTGTAACCAAGTATTTTTGTTATAATTGCCCTGAAGATGAACCGAGGAATTCCTTAAAATAATGGTCAAGATCAAAGCCTAATTAAAGCTAAAATATTGTCCAAAACTCTCAAGGAATAAGCCCCTGTCTTCTCTTGCTATGTTAGCAAATTTCAAAGATAGATATTCTCTCCCTTTTTTTAGGGTTATAATTCAATTATCCTCCAAAAAGAACACAAAACATTTTGACGGTGTAACAGCAGAGTTAAAATTAATTTTTCTACCAAGTTAGTTAGAGCACAGATATTTTCTTTTTCTACCAGACATTATTCCCTAGATGATATTTGCTCAAAACTTCTGTATTATCTGGATTTTCATATGACTTAAAATACTGCTGCTTTTAGTTCACATTTTTCAAATTTTGAATCTGTAGCTCAGAGCTAACAGCAGAACTGCTACAGCCATTTTTGCAAAGTTTTGGAAATGTAGCCCAAGTATAGTTTTACCTCTGCAAAAAGCATAATTCTCTCTTCTCTTACATTATTTTGTGATTTTTTTTTTTCTCAGTTACTAACACCATTTTTTTCTTTAAGTTCTTTGAAAGTATTAGTAAAACCCAGTTCAGAACACTGAAATTGCAAATTGTTTCCAACTAATTAACAGTCTTGGAATCTGAACCAAGAGAATACCTAACATGTCCTTTTGAAGACAGACTGCAATTTGAGAAATTGAACACATTTGAAAAAGCACGAGATACACAAGTAAAATGTAAGTAAGAACCAAGAAGGTATTTCATGGACTATGCCTGTTAAGATTGCCCTTCACAGTGCTATGCCATAACAGCCACGGTGTAACAGTCAGAGCTGATGATGTCTGAAGAAAAGCTGCTGACGCCTCATGATTGCTCCCAAGGGCTGCCTGTATGTGTCTGTCCTGCATTTGATCTTTCAGAAAGAAGTCTCGAACCATCAGAGTAGCTGTCTTTTGCAAAGGAAGTTACTGCCACATCGATTTTAAGGACCTGAACACAAAATGACTTGTATTTCTAACCCATAAAGTTTCATGTGCTACCTATTAAGTACACAGTCACCTGTATTAAAAATTCCCGTTCTGGCATAGTAATTGTGTTTTGGAGCATGAGAAGTAGACTAAGCTTTCTTGCCTGCCAAGAGGAAGGGTTTAACCCAAATGGCTCTTGAGATCCTTCAGCTCAACAAAAGGGTGATGGTGGCAGTCACTTGTACAACATTACATTATATCCTGGGATATGAACATGACCAAAGGTAATCATCATGGACCAGCTGAGACCATGTTTTACTCTCCAATACCTTTGCTATGAGATCAAATCCTGGAACAAAATAAAAACAACTTTTTCAAAAAAGGTCAAAAGACACCAGAATTAAGAATTTTTAACCAAAGTTTCCTTACTGGAAGTTAAAGAATTCCTCTATTTTTCTTGCCAGAAATTGACCTGAAGATCAAAAAGATGGCTATATGAAGACAGGGGTTGTATTACTGTATGCATTTTACAAGTTCTGAAAGAAGTGAAATAGATTGTCTAGCAAGAAATGGAACAAATTACAAAAGCAGGTATCTTGGTGAGGGGGTACAGGAAGGGTGCCCAGCGTGCTTTTGGACGCTCAAATAAAACAGAATTTTGCACACAAGGAACACTCAAGTACTCTGCAGGCAAAGTAAGGTCAAAACATAAGAAAGACAACAGGTGCCAAAAAGCAAGACTTAAGAAGCAGACAGAGCAAGCTGGGCACAAAAGAGGAGTTAAAATCCTGCATCTTGACAGTCCTTTGCCTTTGAATTAAACTCTACATGGAAAGGTAAATAAAACTACAGTCTACAAATGCTATATTCAAGATGCTGAAAATCAAGTACAAAAGGTAGCTGAACATACCTTACCTCTTAATTACCCCATCCTCAAGAACCAAACTGGTACATAACTATATAGATATGTAATTACAAAAAGCAAATAAGCAAAGGACCAAAAGCAGAAAACATGACAAGCCACCATGAAAAAGTCCTATGCACATAAGCAATTAGTGTGGGAAGTATATTCACCTCAATTAATCAAATTTTAGTCTTGATCTACCTTTCTTCAGCAACTTCAAGTTTAAACTAAGTGCCAATCTCCACATTTTAAATTGCAAATTACTTTTCTAAATCACTTAACAAATATCCTTGAAATTTCACATGTCAACATCTCATTAATATCTACAGTAAATGTAGCGCTCTGAAAAGAACCACAGATTTTACGTTTATTGAGACAGATAGCTGGCACAGAGAAATAGAGCTCCTTCAATTACTGTTTGGCAGAAGCTAACTTTAGTTTAAAATCCGTCTACAGGAATTTATGGCAACACTGCAGTGAAGTGACTATTTTGAATAAGATTAGCTACTGTTGATGGTGATGCTTGGACAGTGTTTATAAATCAAACTTAGAACTTAGTATTTTATAATAGGCCACTTCAAAACTATCTTCCATAATCACCTATGCAGTATATTATGATAAATGCAAACATGGCTGGAGATTAAAAGTAATAAAATGCTGTACACAAGGTAATGAGTGCAAGCAAACTGTAAACAAAGATTTTATCCATATACGCTTTCTATACTTTGTGCCTAACTTAACTCAGACCTTTGTAGAGAACAAAAGATTAACCAAAATAGCACACCTAACACAAACAGGCATTTCAGTAAACACAAATCTTATTTTCTTATACTCTAAAAAAATTTAAACTCATGATCCTTCAAGAAGGGAACAACATATATTGTTAAAAAGCGATGTTCTGAATATAAACAAATTTTTTGTTGATGAATTTTAAATTATACTGTTACCTCAGTAAAATGAAATTTGAAAATTCATCTAGAAATTAGTATATTAAATTAGACATATAGAAAATAAAATTAAAATGTTTTAATTCAGATTAATCTCTGCCGAGCTTTCTAGACTTAACTTTTCACTTAAAATTCAAATGGCATCAGGGTGGGGGTTTTCTGTTGGTTTTGGTAGGCTTTTTTTGCAAGAGTATTAACTTAAACATGAAAAGCAGATGGCTTGAAATGCTTCCCTGTTTATGGGGAAGGGGCTGTACAGTATAAACATTTCTATTTTTTTTGCCAAGATATGGATTCCAGACCATGACTCAGTGAGCACACACACCAATTAAAATGGCAACTATTAATATGAGCAAAGAACACCTTGGTTAAGAACACCTTTCCCTGACCTTAGCCTGCAGTAGCGTTAGAAAATAACTCCATAGGAGAAAGGAATCAAATGTGGAAGCCTTCATTTTCACAATAAAAACAAAAGCATGTGTGAATGTAAATAAGCATATTTAAGTGAAAACAGTAATAAACAAAAGCTGTATTCTACAGTTCTAATTGCCCGCTTCTGTGAGTTTTCTGAAAGGCTCTTCATCATAGCTAAAAATAGGCATGGATAGAAAAAAATAAAAAAAATTCGAAGTTTCAGTCGCTTACTATTATTGCTGATAAGGATTTTAATATTTTGGTCAGCAATCTAATAGCTAATTAAGAATTACTGTACAAAATGTTTGAAATTAACATGCCCTTATACATTATGCGTGAGGTCTTTATAGTAATTGCAGTATCACTACTTTGTAGTTGCATATTTCTTTAAGTTTACTACAATCTTAAGAGCTGTCTTTGTTTCAACTGAATCATTAGTTACATGAAATACGGAGCATCAAGTACTGCCTTGCTGTGTACTATGCCATTGTGACGTAAAATACTAGAATATTAGCCCATTTAAGGACTTTCTTCCCTACAGTTTCTAGGAATTTTCCATAGGTTCTGACAGTAGTCCATAGTGCCTGAAGATTCATTAGGATGAGCGAGTTCTCAATCAAAATGTCCTCCTATTGATAAAAACTCCTGACTCTGAAGTGCCTCACCCATCCTCACTACAGTCCAACACAGGAAGCCAGAGACTTTGCGGGTAGTATAATGGCAAACTGAGCAATTGCAAACCGTATTTCATGCAACCAAGTTACTGAGCTAGTCTTGAAAATTTTGAAATTGTGTATGATTTCAAATTAGAAATAAATGTATGAAAAATGAATGGGTCCTTTGAAGGGCTGTAGACAAAAAAGATTACAGACATTTAATCTTGAACCGATGATGTTCAGAGAAAATGAACAGCTGAAAGCACATCCTTTTTAAGGTCTTGGTGCAAGACGCAATAAAAACTGAAAACATGTATAGTGTCTGCGGGAAAAGTCTCTAAACCTAGGTGCTGAACACACAGGTGCCTATCACAGGAATTTTCATAGAAAGGCAAGAGCTCAAAAACATGATGTAAAAATAAAACACTATGCCAACCTTGTAATTTTTGGTGTACAAGTACTAACAATCAGAGCATCCACGCTCAAGCACTCTTGCCGCTACTACCACCTCAAAACCACCTGTCACACTTCTCTGCCGAAATCCAGCAGGTATCAGCTAGAGAAGAGATAACAGGTTGCCTGAAACTTGTGTCCACATAGACTTTTACTGGTTATTAACAGTTAACATGTAAGGTACTAGCCACCCACACACTTCAGATGAAATTTTACCAAATTATCCACTTTGGTTGCATGCACAAATATTTACCACAGCTGAAATGCAGAAATTTGGTTAACCTTAGAAAATTATTACACATTTTGGCCTACTATGACAACATTTAGCAGCAGCTACTTAGGTAGCCCTTGCTTCCTCTTATGACCCTCTCCCAAAACCGTATTAGCCCAGCAAATTGCGTAAGTGCAGTAACAATGGGACTGAAAAAGTAGCAAGGAGACAGGAGCCAGCTACAATCAAGATCAGTGACAATGCTGACAAGAAAAACAAAAAAAAAAACGTATGTGTATAATCATACCTTGCTCTCACATAATGAACTACAGCAGGCAGAGGGCAGGTGTCTAGCACAGAAATCTCATGAAATATATTGCATTTGTTACCTTCTAGAAAAACACAAGACAGTAAAGCAGCCTCAAAAGCTGCTTAACAATGATTGATCGTCTCAAAAGAGTTATGAGAAAATTATAGTTTTAAAGTGCTAGATGGGAGAGGGCAGTATTTTAGAGGTTGTCTTGGTCAGCTGAGGCTCCAGCATTTGATCTCAAGCTCGCCTCAGAAACCAGAGCTCTAGACTTGGGTCATGCTACTGAATTTTGCTGTGAAGGTGTACAAATAAGCCACGGTTCAAAGTTCCTACCTTCTTCTAAAAAACAGTGTGCATTGTAGTGTACAGTTACAGTTTATTAAAAAAAATTAACTTTGGCTAATTGGTAAAGAGAAGTAAAATGAAATGTTACTCTCCTACAAGGTTGCAATGAATATGCTACTCCCAGTGCATGAGCAAATCCTTCTATTTGAAAGTTCAACGTACGTTTTGAATGAACTGATTTCAGTGGTATTCTGTACTCTTCTTCCAAACTGATTTAGCATAGGATAGAGAGAACACAGCAAACAAAGAAGAGTACTGTGTTCATCTCCTGCCTTATCAGCCAGATTTCACTCGGCTTCATTCTGATAACAATTAAAATGCAAAAATACTTGCATTAACTTCTCTAGGCATTGAGAACTGATACAAATGAGATACTGGTAAAACGTTTTGTCATTAAATGATAATGGTCCAGGTAAAAATTCCCACAAAACCACAACGGGATATTTACTGTCAGGAATGATAATGAGCGGCACTAAACCTGTAACCATTCTCGTCTGTACAAAAGGAGGAGCCATCAACAGCATCCCTGACCACATCACTTATGTTCCAAATTACTGAGCTAGCATGCAAAAATTGCCCGTTCTATTGATGGAAATAACACCCCAAAAATTAAGTTAGAGACAGAAGCGTAAGATCACTTGATACCAGATGAACACAAAACACAAGTGCTGAAGGGCACACTGACATAGACACAGATATAGTTCTAGACAGTTTAACTCTTAAAAAGGGAAATTATTGGCATAACTTACGAATCAACATGAAGAACTCTTTGGCCACTTCTGGCACATGCTGCTGCAATAATAGATTCAGGCAAACCTGAAAGGACACATGCAATTTTTAGAACTTAGTATGCTCAGATGGATTAAAAAATGAACTAAAGTTAGAACATGGTCAGAAACAGGCAGTTCAAATGAAAGATTACAATGTGAGTCACTGAAATTCTTAATACTCTCATGCTACTAAAATCATGAACACTAATTTCTGTTCATTAACATTTTGCTATAATCCTCCGGAATCACACTTTTTTTTTTTTTAAATAATTGTATGGCACATATCACTTGCAAACCCTACTACTCCCGAGTTAAAGCTTGCCACCAGCGCCTTCCCTAGACACCTTGTTATCATAAACAGATTGAGCACTTGCAAGCACAAGAATACCCAGATTTTAATGGGATGCTCTGTAACTGTATCACTCCTGATACAGACAGGTATTATCTGAGGGCATTTTTATGTATTTTTGTTCACTTCAAAGTGTCTGACATAATCTGAAGACTGTGTAACAACCCATTAAAATGATGTTTTAAAATGAAGAAATTTATGGTAAATGCTGCATGCCCTGGTATGTTGCCCAAGGATGCACTGGGAAGTAAAATGGTATAAACCTGTTGGGATGGCATTAAACAAGTGTGTATGGCACACAGAGTCCTGAACAGTGCTGTCTCCTCCGTATCACCTGTTGGCAAACATCTCTAGTCTGAACGGTCTCAGAACTGTATTTGGACTTTGTTTCTGATTGAACTAATTGGTTTGCTCCAAGAGCGCCCAGGAGCACACTCAGTATTCTGCATACAGACCAAGACCTGAGTGTAAACAGGGAATTTAAACTGACAGTGCAGGTGTACTTTCACTTCACATTTAAGGGTAATGTTAGGGAGGGAAAGAATGCGAGATGGTTGTCCTTAAAGTGGTATCCCTATCAAAATCTCCCACATCGAAACACAGAATCACAGAATGATAGGGGTTGGAAGGGACCTCTAGAGATCATCTAGTCCAAGCCCCCTGCCAAAGCAGGTTCCCCAGAGCAGGTTGGACAGGAACACATCCAGGGAGGTTTTGAATATCTACAGAGGAGACTCCACCACCTCTCTGGGCAGCCTGTTCCAGTGCTCTGCCACCCTCAAAGTAAACAAGTTTTTCCTCATGTTCAGATGGAATTTCCTGTCTTGCAGCTTGTGCTCGTTGCCCCTTGTCTTGTTGCTGGGCACCACTGAAAGAAGTCTGACCCCGTTGTCTTGACATCCGCCCTTTAGATATTTATAAGCATTGATGAGATCCCCTCTCAGTCTTCTCTTCTCCAGGCTAAACAGACCCAGGTCTCTCAGCCTTTCCTCATAAGAGAAGTGCTCCATTCCCTTGATCATCTTCGTAGCCCATCATCATGCAATCACACTCTGTCAAGTCAGTATGTTTACATTATATTTAGAAAAGATATGTAGTAAAAAAAAAAAAAACCAAAACAACAAAACAAAAGGCTAGTGATATTTCTCTACCAGCAATACCTGCTTGAAATGGCACATTATCGCAATTCGAAGTTTAATAAAAAAAACGAGGCTGTTCTCTAACTTCTACTCCCACGCACCAGATTTTTACATGCACAGTTAGATGACTTGGATTTCTGACTAGATTCAGAAAAGATGCATAGCTCGCTATCTAGAATGCTCTATGGCACTAGCTTTGCTGAAATCTCTTTTTAAATGATGTATTGGCTGTTTAATCAGGTAATTCAGTAAAAGCGATTAAAATTCTAAAGGACTGGTATTAAGAGACACTTAGGCTACATATTCAATTAAGGGACGAGATTAAACAAAGTGAAAGGAGTGTTTCACTGATCTGATTTACAGCACAGCACCAGAAGCAGCACTAGTAGTATAGCTAGTACAGCCAGCTGAACAGAGACGGAACTGGAACTGGAAAAAGCAGGTGTGGTAAGGCACAAACTTCTTTGGCTAGCTTCACACCAAACATCATCTTCATGAGGATTTCACATCTGCAGATGTCTGTTTCTTCAGAGAGAATACTGCCTTCACAAAGGAGTAAGAGATCAGCATGTTGTCAACCTGATGACTGGCATTTAAGACACATAATGCAATATGTTAAAGGTTACCTTAGAGGTAGTGCAGTACCAGTTTTAGTTTACCTACAGTAAGCAGCTATTAGACTTTAATGGGACATTAAGTACAATTTAGCATGCAGAGAGACAGGAACAAATCATTTTAAATGGTTGAGCTAGTCTTTAATAATTCTAGAATGTGAAATGCAGTTTAGAAACACACAGTGGGACTTAGATACACAAGATCATAGTTTCATGAACTATGGCAGCAAAGGCAAACACAACCATCAAGATAAAGTGGTTCAACCTCTCTACCCTTATCTTTGGCCACTCCTGACCTCCTTCCACATGAAATAAATAAGACAGGTTTTGGCAGACCAGTTCCATGGTTCTGCTGACATTCCAATGGTATTGTTTGTAACAATATAAGGAAGGAGGTTTAAGACAGGCATGACAAATTTTCCAGGAGGATAGATACAACTTCCCTGCAAATTTTTCAGTTTTAACACTTACTATTTTGATGGATTAAAAACAGAAAATCTCTTTATGAATTGATAAAAAAGAAAAATTTGCAGTAGTTTTGCATTGCTGAACTTCCACGGCAAGCGAAGGCTTATCATAGAATTCATCTCTGGGGGTAAAAGAGGGATGAACAATTGCATCAGTTCCTGCGACATTTGTTTCACAGCCTAGAAAGGCCTATAGTCTTTGATTTTTATTTTTTTTTAAGAACTCAAAACGCAGGCCATTCTGAACAAAGAGACAATGAGAAAATATGTAACTGCAGTACGCACTTCAGGACTGTCACAAGATTCTGGATGCACAGCCTTATCATGTGAAAGCAACTCCACATTCAGCTGTCCTCTGAAAGTGTTTATATATCCGTTTCATTTCTCTCTGTCTATAAACTATCTGGAATAGAATCTACAACTACTATTTTGTTTGTAGCTCCCGAAAAAGGTTTTCTTTCCTTCATTTGGGCATAGAGAATATTACTCTGGAAATAGAACTGAGAAACTTGTTTCTCCTTCCTTATTGATAAAAGCCACTGAGAAAGTGTTGTAAAACATCACCAGTGCTGCCTGGCTGACCAGGACTGGAGTTATAGCTACTAGGGCATAACTGATTGCCTTAAGCTTGATCCAATTGATGCTGTGTTGGAGGTCTGTTCTTCCATTAACCTTGGATGAAATTGGTCCCTGAATTAGCTTCCTCACTCTTGAAAGCTGGCATCAATTTTCTTCACCAACTCTTTGCTTCCAAGATACTGTGGCCCCCCAAATACCCACTGGCAACAGAATAAGCAAGTGTAAGAAAGGCAAGGCCCATGCTTTTTAGCTTTTGGAGAGGCTCTCAGCACAACTTGATGGAGCAAGACACCATTTATTCTTATGTGACAAAACCCTGGTAAACCAAAGAAATAAGACTGTGGCTTGGCACCAGTTTCTGAATTCAATTCTCTAGCAGAAATAAGACCACATGAAAAATAGGTAGCTTCATCAAATGCAAGTTACACCTACACGTGATCTGGACTGCATGATGGTTACTGTACAAAAGTCTTTTCCAAGGAAAAATGCTCTGGTAAACAGACCATTATAATATAAGTATAGATTATACTTACAGATAGTCTCTCTCTACCCAAGAAAAAAACAGCTAAGTTGGAAAGGCCTCCTTAGAGAAATAGCAGAGATTTATTTAATGATGGCATGTGAAGCTGAACTATCTCCTAGGATGCTCACATAGTTGTGCAAAATAGGTCCCCTTCAGATTATGCAATAACAGAGAAATACATTCGTTTTTAAAATTGTTCCTGTTTGGAAACAGTTTCCTACTCTGAACTTTGATTTGTCAAAAATTCTAAAATGGATTATATTCCAATTTTGAAATGTGTCCAGACTGTAGCTACAGGGCAGAGCAGATTCCAGAACTTCTCACTCACAGTTGGTTCGAAGATAATGGCTTATTACAGAATTCAAGTGATTGCAGGGGAAAGGCTATATCCCCAATACTGATTCTGAAGTTTCACTTATGCCTAACGAGTAAATAAAGCTGGGTATCTCTAAGCTGGTTTTCTCATGAAGGATTATTCTAACACTTCCTGCCACTCATCCCTCTTGGGGAACCGTCAGCCTCTGTTTTGCCAGCTTAAAGGATGAAGGACTTAGCACAATAACCTGTGTCACTCATAACATTTAATGGTTTTAAACAGGCAGTTGAGAAATGGTTTGGATCCAGTAACATGGATCAAATAACAGGAAGATCTAAATGAGAATCTACATTTCCTTTCAGATGATAAAAAAATAATTCCATGATTGTACTGCTATCAAAATCAGTAATCAAATTACTGAATCATCAAAAGATCAAAAGATCTGCCCTCTGGTATAACTAACAGCAACCAATATTCTCCTAATAAGCTATTATGCATATTATTTACTGTGAAACACAGCACACCCCTCATTTTTCATTATCTGAAATGAAAAGGTCTACCACAAAAGAACATTTTCTCAAATAAGGTTCCGAATCAGGAAGCTTTTAGATTTCCAATGGTATTAGCAGGAAATAAGAAGTCTGAATAGGATTCGCATGATCCAACCACAAGAAAGCAGCAACAGATCCGGACTTCAGTATGTTATACATAAACATCTGGCAGCATAAAATGGATTTATGTAGAGAAAGAAGGAGTCTATTTAATTATTGTATCAATTTAATATTCTGCCTCGGATGTTCTTCATATTTGAGGCAGAATCAATTAATAACTAGCAGTGCTTGTTATCAAGAAGTATAACACCTTCTGTGCTTCCTGGCCCTTTCACATCCCCTTTCAGAATGCTTATACATGCAGTATTTGCATTATGTAAAATTGTCCTGCACCTCCTTTCTCTTATCAGGAAAAACAAAGATAAAAAGTTTTCCTTCATGAAGGAGGACTGATTAACACCAGTTGAAACTTGTATCATCACTTCTTAAAGCCACTGCCTTCTTGTCTCCAGTTACTAACCTCCCTTTGTCAGACACAGTATTAAGTAAATTAGCCTCTCTGGCCTTCTCAAGAAAACATTAATTTAAAATTTCAATGAAGTAGGACATACATCTGCAGACAGATATAAAAATAAGTATAAAATCAGTGATTTTACTCATGAGTGATCTCTGGGACACTAACATGTTCTAATAGGTAGAATTTCATAGTCACTTCTTGACATCTATCCAGAAAGCGATGCATTCGCATGAACCCGTGACACTACATCACTGAAACACAAGTGCAAAGTCAAAGTGAACCAACTTCTAAGTCTTTCTGGTACCGATCCAGGAAGAGTGCTGACTAGATACTTGCCCTTCTGTGTTTAGACTTCTGGGATCCTGTTGGAAAGATACTGAAAAAAAAAAAAACAAAAGGCAAGCAGATTAAATCCTAACAAGCTGGCTCTAATTAGACTAACAAACGTGGTGGCGTGGCTCACTTCAGCATGTAAAAACTGAAGTTAGTCCTACAAACTTTTGTGTTTCTCTGGCTGTCTGCATAATGCATTGGAAAATGCTGCAAGAGATTCCACGACTACATCAAAAACAGTTGCAGCACCAGAATGAAATACCCCAACAAGCGGACAGTATAAACACTAGGTTCATGACAATCTTATGATGAAGAATACAGTCCACTTTTGATAACACTAGTTTTCACTGCCAGCTGTGTAAGCACTATCTCTAGTATAGCCTTCTTGGATACATAAGAGGCAGATTAATCTCAATAAATCTTAGAGATGCGGCTGCTGCAAGCTGACCTTGAGGTTTACATCTGCTTGTTTCCAGCAACCTCTGACCTGCTGGAGCAAGTTCAGAGGGGGCCACAAGATGATCCGAGGGCTGGAGCACCTCTGCTATGAGGACAGGCTGGGAGAGCTGGGATTGTTCACCCTGGAGAAGAGAAGGCTGCAGGCAGACCTTCTTGCAGCCTTGAAGTACTGAAAGGGGGCCTACAGGAAAGATGGGGACAGACATTTAGCACGGCCTGTTGCAGTAGGACAAGGGGTAACGGCTTAAAACTAGAAGAGGGAAGGTTGAGACTAGATAGAAGGAAGAATGTTTTTACAATGAGGATGGTGAAACACTGGCCCAGGTTGCCCAGAGAGGTGGTAGATGCCCCATCCCAGTAAACATTCCAGGTCAGGCTGGACGGGGCTCTGAGCAACCTGATCTAGTTGAAGATGTCCCTGCTCATTGCAGGGGGGTTGGACTAGATGGCCTTTAAAGGTTCCTTCCAACCCAAACTATTTTATGATTCTAAGAAAATGTCCGTTACATGAATTTTTAGACCTTGCCCATGAAGCAAAATCAGCCATACTTTCATTTTCATGAATAATGTGTTATACAAGTAAACAAGCAAGAACTAGAGGAATTAGCTACACATTTACAGTTCTCCAGATACCAATTCTACTTTTGGTTTCAACACAGCAAAACAAAAATTAGAGATAACTGCTAAACTAGAAAACTCTTTTCTTCAGCTTTAAAAGCCAACCAATTTTAAAAGCTTTACAAAATAACGAAAAGTTATAACTCACCTCTGTGTAATCAAAAATTAATTTCTGGCTTACACATTGTGTCTCTTCTGATTAGTGGCTATACATAATACTATAGTGATGCACTACCTCTTCAAGTGACTTTTAATGGATACATTCACTGCCCCAAGCAATTTATAAACTAAACTTCACCTGTGGAAGCATCTTGGTTCCTGCGTTGTTCACTGTAAACTACTTCCCAGTCATCCAGCTGATAAGCTTTTACCGAATTACACAAGCTTCATCTTGAAAAGGTTTAAATGTTTAATTTGCTTCACTGTATCTACTAAATAAATCACAAGTGGCGTTTTCATAATACAAAATGTTGAAGGAAAATATATTAAAAATGCTGGAACACAGACAATTTCAGAACAATCTTCTGGAGTCAGACAGTTGACCAACTGCAATAAATTTTGTTTGTATCCAAACTTCTAAGCACTACACAATCATTGTAGTATGTTTTCGGTATATGTAGAACTTGAAAGGCATTTTGTAACAATCACAAAGTTGAACTACTTTTTGTATATAATATTTTAAGTTAAAACCAGCTAATTAAACTTGATAATAGGTTTGATTCATTTTATTATATGTTTGTACTGCAGAATAATATCAAAAGATACTTCTGCATTACAGAGTATACTGGTGGCACAGAAATGACAACCCATTAAGACAAATAAATTATAAATGGTCAAGGAAAGAGTCACAAGTAAAAAGTTCCTTCTCCTACATTAGTAATTCCATATAGTTATCTATGTACCAACAGAGGTTCTTACAAAATGCTTTGGTTGGCTCTAGAGCAACCTCAGTGCACCAGTGACTTAGGAAGTCTTGTCATAGAAAGATTGAATTCCCAGCTTTATGACCATTCTCCAGACAGTGGAATGATATTTTCTGCTGGGGATAGACAAATGTCTTTTCGATTACTCCTGATTCAGACCAGAATTTCAAAGTACCTTGCTAAGACTTTTTTCTGAAGGAGTTTTTCACCTTGATATGCAGATGACCTATTGAATATTTTTCACAGTAGGATCACAGAAGGACTACAGTCTCTTATTTTGTAAGATCAGCAATATAACCTGGAAAACCTGAAGAACACTAACAGGCTGAGAAGGACAACAAACGATTCACAAAATAATGAGTTTTCTTACAAGAGCAGCAAGGGACATTTCACAGTATTTGGGAAAGAATCCTATCTGAGATATCAGTGGGAGTCCAAGCCTCCAAGAAGGCTGTCACAGCACGTCTGCTACACAAAAAAACTCAGAATAGAAGGCATGCCAGAAAACAACCCCTCTATTTTAGTCAGGTTAAAAAAAGTCAGTAAAATACACTTGGAGAATACTAAAAAAATAAAATAAAAGGGGAGGTGAAGCAAAAACTGTGAGTCAGTGTTCATTTGGTTTGACTTTTACATGGACAGGTAGTGACTTATTTACAAATTATAATAATAATATGGGCCTGTTTCCTCCTTCCAGACACCAACATTAAGTGCCACTCTACAGTCCACAAGAACAACTGACATCAAAAAATACCCATCTTCAGCTGGTTTTCCATCTAGCTTTTGTTGGAATAGCTGCCGATGTAAACTGAAGACTGTATACTTATATAACACAATGTAACCAAAATATCAGCCCAGATGATGTATTAGAAAACATTTCAGGCACATTCTAAAAATATCACCCTAAAAACATCCTGCAACAATAAAAAATTAGAAATTATTCATTATTCTATTTTTTTAAAAAAAATCAATCTTCAATGTAAACTTCATCGTTCACATCTATAATATTTAGGTTGGTTTTTCATGGTATATTTTAAAAAATTGTATTAGTATCTGGAAGTGATTTTTCCTAACACTATACTTACATAAGACAAACAAAGTACTTACACCACTCCCAGCATATTGAACAATAAATAATAGATTCTCCTGACAGGACTTTGATGACCTGGCAAAGCCCGAGTGCTTTCAGCCAAAATCATATGAAACCATAAATCACTCTTTATTTTATAGAATATTTCAAAATGGATTCCTGCTTTCTACCTTGAAAGTCATTTCATGTGTTATTTATAACCACTGAAAACCAGAATGGAAAGAAAATTGCATAGAACTAGAAAATTTACTGTGACTGCTTTTACAAAGAATAACTCCTTTTTAGAAAAAAATTAGAACTACTGGCAGACAAACTTGTGAATACAACCACTTTTTAAAGAGCGGTATCCTTTATTTTACAACTTCACCAGCAGTTAATACAGGCCTTCTGGAGTATCAGAGACAAGTTTAAGAAATTAAGACTGAATATAGTCCAATCAACTGAAGAAATTCAAAGATTAAGGATGACCCTGCATCCTTAGCCACACCACTTATAAATATGCACAGTCATGTTTCAAATCTTTGCACTTAGTGTTTTCTGACATAAATTCAACATTGCTAAATGTTTTGCCTATGAATTTTCATGACAACTGCCTAAAAACAAAAGCCCTGCCATTGACTCCTAGCTCTGTGTCACTCCCAAATAGATGCCTGGTTTTTTGAGATAAATATTTATCAAAGAACTCATAATGTTTTCTCTCGCTATAAATGTACTACCATGTTAATGTCTGTGCTAATTTACAAGTTGACCCCACAAAAGTTTATCAATAATGAACTCACTGAAATGAAAATGACTAATGCCCACCTTGAACTCCTCAAGCAAGCATCATACCTCCAAATCTAGATCTTTCTTTTAGACAAATAAAAATCACTGAACATCACTTTCCAAAGAGCAGACCTTCCAAAATACTAGAACTGCTCTGTGGATTGATGATATTGCATAATATCTGCTTTGGCAGAGAATCATCCAATAAATCTATTTGGTTTTGGTTCGTAGGTAACTTGACTATACTCAAAAAGCAAGAAAATAGGGATACGAGAGGCCAGGGCGCGGGAGAGAGGAACAGGAAAAAGTTACTTCAATGCTGCAACAAAAAAGGGAGTAGAACAAAAGAACAATGTCATAACAGCTTTAATTCTCATATTGTGTTGCCATCGAAAACTTCAAAATATGCCCATCAGTTTTATATCATACGATAATCTAGTTTTCTTTAGAACTATGGATATAAATTCCATGATAGTAGTGAACTTTTGCTGCTGAACCCACCAGGACTATTATTTTTGTATTACACATCCATCTTCCTCTAAACTTGCCCACACCAAGAAAATGTTTAATCTGGTTTAAGGAAAAGTAGTTTCTTCAATACGCAAATTTACTTTTTTCATAGAAATACTGACGGAAGTAATTGAATCTAAGCATTAAATGGAGCACTGATGACTAAAATTTAGTGTGAGGTTCTATTTTCATTAAGCTTACTACAGGGAAACAGTTAAATGAGCCTGAAATAAAAACAAATTCAAATTTAATGTTACCACTCAATCTAATTACTAAAATTAACAGAAGCACAAATTATAAAGCCAGAAAAAGGCCATATATGCAGAAAAGAATGCAATTACTCCTATGCAGTTAAAAAGATCATTAACACAAACATTCTAGTTATTACAATATGACAATTAAATATCCATAGGTACACTCAGTACTGGTTACAACATTTGAAAATAGAGAGTTAAAGACGAAGCTAAGATATTCCCTTGGGAGTCATTTCCCAGAAGAAAAGACAGACAAAAATTTTTACTTGGAACATCTTCCATGAGTATTTTAATACGGATTAAAAAAAAACCCAAAACAATCAGTCAACAGTGTTAGTCACCATTTATGTATGTTCTCAGTAAAAAGGAATGCAAAAAAACCCAAAATAATTCCTAAAATGCAGAATTCTGAAAATCCTGAAATGATTTACAGCAGCACTCCCTACAGGTGGGGAAAAAACGCATCCTTTAATACAAATCCACACCACCAAATACAGCAGTATTTCAGAGGAATAATTTAGCTCAAAGAATTTCCTTCCTCCAACATCAAATCCCTAATATTACACGATCATTCCAAAGCAGGGAAGATCATATTTGATGGCTGCTGTGTAACCAACTCTAACTGGCACAGACAGTTCAGCCAAAAGTGCCTTTGCTGCTGCTGAACTGCCAGTTACAGGTGAGCTCTTCTAATAGCGCGTCTGGGCATGCACAATCCCTTCCGTCTGTGACATCCTACCCCCAACCACCACCCCTCCACAGTGAGCAGCCTGTTGTTATTTAACACACACATCCACCAAGCACAACATATCATGGGCCACGAAAGACATCACACAAGAACAGGCTGCCACCACCGGAGCGATTCCCTTGGCCTGCTCTGGCCTGTGAGGCCCCTCAGCACAAGGGCGGCCAGAGCAAGCTCAGTTACATTCTACCTTCATTAAAAATTACAAAAGCTCCAGAAGGAAAATTTGGTGGCAGGTTTTTACTCTTCCATTGGAATTATGAAAAGATGAAATCTTATTTGTGTAAGTTATATTCAGCTCTTTTAAAGAGGTTAACATCTTCACTAGCTTCCTCAGTAGCTAGACTAGCTACTCCTACTACTGTTTTCACCTTCTACTTTCCTTACTAGCTAAAATAGCTAAAAAAGCCTAATAACATTAATTTTATAAACCTATGAGTTTCCTTCAATTTTCTACACTACTGCATCACCTACATAAATACTATTTTTCTCATGTCAGTAAAGAATGAATTATCCTCAAAAATCACAGAATTTATGCAATTTTTAATATTTTGCCTGTTTAGTTTGGTACTTTAGCTTTTCATTGAACCATTCTTCTCCTACACCCAAAATATTCGCAAATCTGAATACACATGAAAATGTCAAATTCACTAGTTCTTAGTGGGTTAAGAACACAGAAGAGATCTCTTAATTTGCTCAAGGATCTTAATTTTGCATTTTAATTAGAGTTATGGTCAACAATGGGGACAATATGTTCTTAGAATCTCTTACAAACTTCAGAACTAAATCAGAAATCTTTTGACCAATTATGCTTATGTTGTAAGGGGATTACTTTTCCTGGTAAACACTGAAAACAGCAATTACATTAAGAAACTCACTCATTCTACTCCAAATTGCTAGAAAAGTAGTCTTAAATTTGGAGGACACAAATTGACAAATTAGTGAACTCCAAAAACACAGCTCCTGATTTCACATGGAAAACAGTAACATTTTTAAGTGTCTTCTCTTTTGTGCTCCAGCTAACACCCTGAGCTGACAAAGGGAGGTCTTCATACACGCAAACAAAATTTGAGTGTAAATTTGGGACCTACAAACAGTAATGCATTTTGAACATTTTAAGACTAGAGCTCAATACTGAATTTAAGGTGGGGTGTTTATCAAGACCGGTTCGAACCAGGCCACTATCACTGGGTTCTAGAAAACAGAAATCTATTTCAATATTTAAAGATTATTATGATATGAAAGCAGCAAGCATCTTAGTTCTGACAGACAATTCTAAAATTTGTCTTGTAGTTACAGTGTTGTATGTTTCAGTGAGATATTCAAGATCCATCATTATTCACCTGAACAGGAAACAGGATGAACTTTTGCAGAATACAGAAAGCACAGGCAGTTCCAGAAAGTTCAGAGTTAAGTCTCTGATATGTGCAATCATTCAACCTTACGTTTGTTCGTATACTGAGAAATAGACTTTAATGAGGAGCACCTCAAAAAACAAAAAGAAGTGTTTTGGGTTATTTGTAAGCAGGCATAAAGACTGGGAAAAACTTTTAAGAGATAAAGAATACAAAAGAAAAAAAAAAAGTATTATGAGCATATACCATATATACTGCAACAACACTGAATTTAGCTCTTCAGAACTATTTACACTGCACAAAAGTAAACTTGACCACAGGAGGGTATTTGGGGGAAAGGGGCTGCCAAGGGCGGCAGGATCAGACATGCTCTCAGAAGCGCAGGGGCAGGAGGTGTGCCTGACCGGCTCCCCGCTCACGGGGACGGCCTGCATGGCGACCCCCCTCCTAGTCAAAGCCCCGCACCACACGTACCTCCGTGCCACCTCTGTTTCTAAGCAAATCTTGACATCTAAGTCTTAGCAGCAACACTAGAGCGGCCTACGAGTCCTCCGGGCACTGAGGCAGCGCTGCGCACACAGGTGCCCTCGGCAGACCCCCGGCACGCCCTCCCCCGCCGCCCTCAGCTCTGCCCCCTCTCAAGCACCGCCGCCTTGACACCACCCGCCCAGCATCTCCGACGCTGCCTCCCGCGTTCCCCGCCCCGGCGCGACCCGCCGCTGCGCCGTCTCCTACCGGTCCCTATCACCACCACATCGAACTCGGAGGGCAGGTTGTCCGCCATCTTGGGAGGGACACCATCACGTGGCCGGCGCTGGCGGAAATGGCGAGCGCGGGGCGGAGACCTCCGTCCGCCGTGCGCGGGGCCTGCCGGGAGCTGTAGTTCCGGGGGAACCCGGTCTGTTCGTCGGCGGTGGCTGCGAGGCCGAGGGTCCCTCCTCACAACCCTGCCGCAGGGCTGAGGAACAGTCCGATCGCTGCTGCTCCGGCTGGCTCTTCACAAAGCACTTGTGTGGAATGCCCTGGCGGCTGGTGGGGGCGTCCAGGCCGTAGTCCCCTTACTCACCAATTGTGATAATTTCTTTCCTCTATGCGCCACATTGAAGAGGAATTTTTTAAAAAAGTGTATTAGTTCATCTATTTCTAGTCGTTAATGTCATGTCCTTCCTTGTTAATGAACCGCCAGATTGTATGTTGCATTGTACTTCGTTTTCTGCATTCAAAAACCTCTCTACTTTTCTCAACCCACCATGCAGCCTTAAGTCACACTTAGTCTTGCTCTGCCTCTTCCTTCATCATACAAAGAAATGAAGGGGGAATCAGGGGTGAAACCCAGAATCTACAATTTCAGAGTAGCGTGTTCTGCATTACCACTCTGAGTGAAAGAATAGCAAGAAAAAAAAGACCTATTTGAAAAAGCCAGATCCAGCAATGTAGGCAAAATAACCAAGGACAGAATACCTGTGCCAGAATACACTGGAAATTTCTAGAAGGTTTTGCTTTTTATTTTGCATTTAATGGCTTATATGGTTTTAAACTAATCTCTTAATATTATTCATTGTGTATGATTATATTAAAGTCTTAACACCTTAAATCAATAATAACAATAAACCAGCTAGCAGCTTGTTAACACCTTATTACAAGCTCCTTGCTCACATAGCAAAAGAATAGTGAAAATAGTATAAAGCGACTAATGGAAACCAGAGACCACCTTACCCCCGTGGTACTGCCAGACATGCTAGAACAGACTACAGCACAGAAAATAGTCTAGCGGGAAACATCAACAACACAAGAACAAAAAATATATAGATATAAACATCAGTTCTTGATTACCATGCTAAGAAACATATAGCAGAGAAAATTAGTAGTTATGGATTCAGATGTAAAAGTAGTAAGATCAAATCTTATGTTCCTTATATTTATGCTTTCAACTGTCCTATAGAGATTTTTAAAAAATCCTTCCATTCTGCAGCCTCCATAGCGCAATTCTGTTAATAAAGCTGTCGTTTCTACTTTTTAACCTGTAACAACAGAAATTTATGTCCAGAATTCTCACAATGCTGGATCATTCTGACCTAAATGTCTTGAGTTGAGGAACAAAGC
Source organism: Chroicocephalus ridibundus (assembly GCF_963924245.1). NCBI lineage: Eukaryota > Metazoa > Chordata > Aves > Charadriiformes > Laridae > Chroicocephalus > Chroicocephalus ridibundus. The sequence continues at coordinate 16,192,280 of NC_086292.1, forward strand.
ATCACTATATTGGTTAGATCAGATAAGACAAATTCTCTTTGCACATCCTTTTCTTACTGAGGAAGGGCATACTGATGAAAATATAATTGCATTGTGAAAATCTTTTGTTACTGTTTAGTATAATTCTAGGACTGCACTAGAACAGAGCTATTTCACTGTCAATGTCTTACTGTTTCTCAAGTGCTGAAGTATTTATCCCACCACAAAATGCTGTTGTTTGGTTCTGTGAGTTCCTGTTAGCTTCATTCATAAGATGCAATCAGTGCAATCCTATTTTGTGATGACAGTCATTATCCACTGGACCAGAAATTCTTCTTAGTGCTATTTATTTGACAAAAATGATTATTCAGGATCTTTAACTGCAAGGTTTGTCAGCCCCATACAACAAAAAAATATTTCTCTGTACTTGCAGTTTTAAGATCAGCAAATGTAGAAGTAAAATATGTAAGTATGAGTAATTTTTATGAGAATTTCATGGACCTTGAGAAAATGTCTTACCATGTTTTTCTCTTTAGCTATTTAATTGCAATGTCATAGTAACAGAAAGCAGCATACCCAATTCTGCATGGATGAATAAGCACATTCAATAAAGAAGATTTAACAGAGTAAATCAAACACTGGATTAAACATTTTCTGCATAACAGACCACAAAATGGGCATTCATTTTACCAATAGATCCTCTACATTAGAAACAAATAGAAATGCATACCAACATAATTAAACTGCACATCCTGTGGCCTGATTGCAGAATTTCCCTAGATTTGTTAAACTAGGTCTCATCAATTAGAATTGCCAAAATGCATTCAAAAATGCACACTGACAAGACTAAGTGTATTCTTTTAACCATTTGTATTATATACATTTGCTTTTCTGTATTTTATGAAATAATTCACAATCCTATATATTGCAGAGGATTCATACAGCATTTTGAGCAATAACAGTTCAGACAGACACATGCAAAGATCAATTTTAAGATTACACTTTTAGTACTTCTAAATATTTTTTCTGTAAGCAACTTTTCCTACTTTGATTTCAAGCAAAACATCTCTAATAAAACCATGGGGTTTGGCTTTATTAGTTTTATTTGGGATTTTCACATTTTCATAGAACTACCTCTGTTACTTTAAAGTCTGTGCAGTTAATACTTAACTTTATCAAAAAACTTTTGGAAAACCCCATAAACTATGTGTTTTGACTTTCCCAGGTAGAAACACTAAAGCCCAAGAGAAAATTTGGACGAATCCGCATTAGAATTAAGGAATTTCTAGTCTCAGATCATTTGATCAAATATTTCTTCCTCCAAAAACAAACAGCAAATACTTCATACTCGCTATTGATGATTTATTAGTTTTTTTGAAGTTATGTAGTATCTTTATCCTGCAGTGACTTCACGTGTGAAATCTCATTATTCATTCTATTATTCACTCAATGGATACAGAATTTAATTCTACTTGAGTACCGCTTTGAATAAGGATGAGCAGCAGGATCGGGCCTATTAGCTGCTTGAAACATCTATTGAATAACCTGATTTACCCCAACTAAATGGCTCATTAGTTCAGGCAGCAAGAAAACGTGTGTGTTGCTGAAGCTATGCATGGTTGTCATATAGAGTTTGCTGTTATGCAACTGTCAGTCACTCAAGCATGCACAAACTAGATTGTTCATTAACTACAGAAACAGCCACTCTACATTCAAGCACGTTTGGGAAAAAATTATTTGTTTCCAAATTTCTTCTAAACTCCGATACACCTTTATTCTATTCACCTTCTTCTTTGTTACTACTTACCTGAAGTTTTCTTTCTTACTGGCATGGCTTGCAGTGGTCAGACCCAATCATACCCATAAAACACATTACTTGTGTTTTTTTAGTGGCATTAGACCCTAAAGTACAAATTCTCAATTGTATGTAGACAGTTAATTCCCATTAATTGTATGAATATTCCTTTGGTATAGTAATCTTGGCCTTGGTAGATCAGTGAACTAAACATATTTAAAAAAAAACCCAGTAATTAAATCCACATTCTCTAACTAAGGAGCACTGAAATTAATTTTGAAGTTGCCCTTTTGATTACTAAGATGTGAGTAAATTATAGGATTGTTTAGAGAAATGGGGAAAGAGAGTTACATTTCACTCTACTTCTATAAGCATGCAATGCAAGAAGTCTATTTTTCCAATCTTTAATTAATGACATTCTGCAAAAAGTCTGTAGGTCTCTCATTGCAGTCAAAACTTTCTGGTACAAAGTGAGCCCAAAGGAGAAAAAACCCAGGATGATAGCTTTGATCAGGCTGCTCTGCCCAGCATAACTGGCAGAATATGGAAAGAAGGCTGCACTGCAGCTTCATTTAGGATTACTTATTAGTTTTACAGGCTTCTTAAAACTACAGATGTGCAGGATGAAGGAGATAGTCTTTACAGTAGCCCAAAAGTTCAGTTATTTTTTATGCTACAGGCTAATCTTTAATGCTTAAAATAGCTGATGAACCTAGGATGATGACTAATGTGCTGAAGTTTTTATTGCTTGTCTCTCAGAGACATGTGGAAGAAAACTTACTTTAGGAACTGGAAACCTGGAGAAATACTGGTAGTCAAATCAGACTGTATGTTGATTTACATTGACCTAAACCCATGTTATTAGTGCATTATATGCAATATATGGTGTCACTTCATTTTTTTATTTGGTTAGATTACTTCTGTCAGTGCTCTGTAACAGTGGCGAAAATAATTCAGTATAGCACATGAGTTATTATCGTTGTATCTTCTTTTATAGTAGGGTTGGGGTGGTTTTGGTAGCTTTTAGGCATGCTTGTAAAACAGCCTTTTACCTTCCTAATTTTCATTCTGCATCTTTTTTTTCCATGATAAAAAGTGTACTTTTTAGGGCTACTGAGATAGAGACAGAATGGTGTAAATTATTTTTGAAGCTGAAGTAATGTCAATATACTTAAACAAAGGACAAAAACTTCTTTGCACATGTTCAGAAAAAAATAATCATGAGTTTGTGACTATGTTTTGGGTTTAATATGCTGTAAATTTTTAAAGGAACGTGTTCCTTTTCAGAAGTTTACATCACTTCTCCAGTGGACTGAAATGTGTTCTTTATTGTATCTAAGAGGTCCTTGGGAAGACAAGGCAGAATTTCTTCTGGCAGAAGTTTGCATATTACTTTTCAACACTTTTATTTCAGACTTTCCACTGTATATGGATTACCCCCTCTTCCTATTCAAATGAATACAAAAAAATGTAACTTATCATCATTGTGTCATCAGTCTGTAAATGAAAATTTAAATGGTTCTTCAAAGTATTAGAACTCCCAGATTCAGGATTGGTCAATAATATGGCAAAGTCAGTTACCTGAGAAAATGCTTTCCTATGCTAAGATCAAGATAATTTTGAAGTGTGGAATATCGACATTGCAGATAAATAGGAATGGGCAGCAGTCAGTTCCTGTCTAGCGTCAATGAAGAAAGAGGCTGGTATCAAAGCCAAAAATGTGACCTAGAAATACTGTGGACTAATGCAGGATAAGTTATAAGAGAAAGCAAGCAACAGAACTTAAATGTACTTGGACATACACAGTTGAACCTTACCTATGCTAGTAAGGATTTAAATTATAAACTCTCATAGAATATATGCATTTTTTTCAAAGTATGTTTGTATACCTTAATTACATGTTCTAAGTGATAACTTGGCATTTTTAAAATATAAGAATATTTTCTTTTATGAGACCCAATTTCTTTTGTTTCTTTTCATCTGCTGAAAATTACTTTGTTAGAATAAAATTCCATCTCAATAACATCAACATAAATTGGAAAGAATTACTGAAATTATGCCATTATAAAACATGATGTTACAAAGCAGAGTTTAATGCTTTGTGTCCTAGAAATTCCATTATTTGCATATTCTGGCATCTAAAAGTCTCGGTCAATTATGATATTTCAGAAACTGCCAGTAAACAACAGACAAAAAAACCTGATTGGATATATAGGACTGCTATATAAAGTTGTGCAATAAATCAAGATTAGTAAATATGGACGAGTGTGTCTAATGGTATTCAGTTACTGCCTTATGTCATTTGCAATGTTACTTGACGCAGTTTTTATTGCATAGTGAGAGGTTTTCAGCCTTGTGTTTACGGGGTTTAGGAAAAAATGTACCTTTTCCAACACATCTGGAGACTGAAACTTATGTAAGAAACTAATCTCTTTTCTCTGGAAATATTCCTGTTCTTTTATATATTGCATTTCTTTTATTCATCTCTTTTGAATTGTTGCAAATTTATGAATACGTATTCTTTAGCCGTTAGGGCATACTCTTACTTCATTACAGTCAACAGAATTTTTGCCACATAAAGTTCAGCCTCTACATCATGATCTTTTCTGATTGATTAACAAACAATAATTACCATTAAAGGTCCAAGATTCTTGCGTATTTTTTTTTAAACAGTAGTATTCCTCAGTCTTGAAAATCCTAAATGACGCATGGCTGAAAAGAAAAGAGAGGATAAACCAAGACTTTAAGTTCTGAAACTGATAAAGCTCCCTTAGGAAACTCACCATAAATATTATCATATAATTAAAAGGGTTTAAAGTAGTCCACAAAGCTAAGTGAATTGATGTGTCTCATATGCAGTATTTTTACCTAGACTTCACCAGAGAAACCATAAACAAAAGACGATAAAGGCCTCAGATGAAATGAGTTCTTGCAAGCTCAGATTCTTGTGAAGACACACTTATCACCAAGGACTCAAACATGAAACTGTGTCCAAGAGACATCTGAAAGTTAGGAGTGAATAACAGCCACGGACCGATTTTCAGCTAAAGCAAGCTATAAGCGATAAAAGTGACTTAAAAAGATGAAATAAAGTATGACAACTACATTTGAAATTATGTAAGCAGATGATAAAAATGATGAAGCAAACATTATTTTTACTTTGAGGAAGTCTGTGTTTGGGGTTGAATTTGCCTCGGTTCCAGTGCACTGGGTCTGTCAGTGCTCCCCTTACAGCTGCAGTGGTGAAAACTTATTAACGTTACCTGAGGGCATGTACAGCCAATGGAGGAGCTGCCAGACCCTCTTACTCTCTTTCCCTCTGAAAGGGCATATGTGAAAATATGTCACTTGTAGGAGTGCGAGTTTGGGAGAAATTTTTGTTGTAAAATGCTGTGACTAAAAAGAAAGCCATCAGTTTCTACAGCCATCAGTCTTGTTCATAAGAAACAAGAATTAGTGTGATCACCTCCTATTTTTGGTAAGTACATTTACTAAAGCCATATGCAGGAAAGGCCTCCTTATTAAACACTTCCCTCACAACATTACAGTTAAATAGCATTTTGCATTTAAAATACTCTGTTTAGGATTTTAAAGCCAGAGAGTCGCAAGAGTGCTTCATTTAAATTTTTAAGAAATTTGAAATGAGATTATGCCCAGTTTGCCTCACAGAAATGAGGACAGTTCTTGTTTTTCTTTCAAAAGTTGTAAACTGATGCCAGACTATATGTAGTGATGCTTTTGAGAATTCAGAAAGAACACTTACGATTTAACATCTCTTTTTCATTAATCCAAACACAGTACACTCCATTTAAATGCTAGCTTTTCCTGTGCAGAAAATAAGCCATCCACATTGCACTTATTAAACTTTAATTAAAATGTATATGTCTAGGAAAAGAACGTTCCTACTGTAAACATTATGTGGGTCAGCTATATTGAAGTATTTAATGGTTTTTTTGTAAGATGTTTGCATTTTAATCTGTTTTCAGGGGACAATGCAATTGAGCATTCTAGCATATCTGAAACCTGAATTTCAACATCATTGAATTGATAATAGGGTGTTCTCCAGTTCATGTGTTCTTAGAGTGATAATGTATAAAATGAAAACAATAGGAGGTTAAATCTCTTTGTAGTCTGAGTGAGAATTTTAGGTTTGAATGTAACAAATCATACCGCATAGTACTAATTAGAAGACTTTTTTTTGTTTGTTTCAGTCTTAGCATCATCTTTTTTTAGGGTAAGATCTAGGCTTAGTGGTTGTCAGTCTTAGCAGACATGTACATCATAGATCCACGCAATACATACAGTACAGTTCTTTGATAAGGTAATTTCTCCAGTAACAGAATTGCTCATTGCTTCCCAATGTGTGACTATTCCTAGAACTGTAACCATCTCTCTCAGAGCAGTTTTGCATCACAGACTCTCTAAGGGGAGGGAGGAAGACTTTGAGCCATTATGCTTTACTTATGCTGTGTGCCTAAAACAACTCAGAAACTCTAAAGCAGAACTAATGGGAACATGATGTTCACTCGCTTTTTTTATATCTACTTAACACTTTATGAGTGGCAAAGCCTCCTGTGTTTGATTAAGTAAACAAAAGAAAAGAATAGGCCATAGCTCCTCACATTCTGAGGGTGCTATATGAATATTAATTCTATATAGCTTATATAGACCCTTATATCGACCCTTCAATTAAGCCAGAAGAGACAGAATTTTTTCCCCTGCTTCAGAAGAATGCTATGCTGTTGTAAATGTTGACGCAGATTATTAGGAAGATTTGCAAGAATAACTACTTAAAATGGTCACATTCATTTTAAAGAAAAGAAATATAATTGGTATTTGCATAGAGGAAAATGGATGAATTTAAATTTTAGTTGATTATAATTATTGTCATCATAATCATCATCATTATCTTTGTATGTCTAAATGACTGATTCAAAGAAGAATTTTAACACATTTCACATGTCAGTGCAATTCTTTTCTGTTTTGTGCTTTAGTGCTTGGGGTTTTTCATTTGCTTTTATCAGGCTGAACTTTTCATGGAAGCTATTGTAATCTTTTTAAAAGGTGGAAAAATTTTTCAAAAGAAATCAAATCTAGAAGTATTACATATGTACTTTTTTTTTCAATAAAATATAATCAAATTGTACTGAAAAACTGATACATAGATACTGTGTGATGGCACTTAAAAATATTCTTAACATTCTAAATAGTAAGGTTCTACTTGAGTCTGGACTGTTTGACCAGATAAGCGATGTTAAACAGTGATAGTTACATACAAGTTAGTAGGTGAACTAACTTAAGTGATAGAGCATTCATATGAAGATATCATTCAAAAAGTCAGTTAATAAATTGGAACTGCATGTAGACATTGCACTTCTAAGGGTTTTCAAAGTTACTAATAATTTTTAGTATTTCAATACTATGTATATTGATACAGCTGATATTTAATTATGTATTCCATGTTATTGCTGCTACAGTAAAAAGTGTACATTCCCCTACTAAATCTATATTGTGTGAGTTTGTCAGTATTGACAATTATGAAGAGTTCAGATCCACAAAATCTGCTGGTGAAAGCATTTTCTTTTTTACTGAGTTTATATCACATCAAAACACAGATGAGCAATCAAAGCTACTACAAAGGCCTTATACTGTGCACAGCAAAATAAAGAAAAGTTTCGTAATTCCTATTTCCCTGATAGCTTTGAAATTACTATGAAAATAATGCTTTTTGCAACAGAGGGATCATCATAGCTGGTGTGACAGCTAGAATTCTTGATATCTGGCGTCTTTGAAAAACAGGACTTGGTTTTCCCATAACTTAATCTTCACTGTTAATTAATTTCATTTAGTTCCTTTACTCTCTCAAATTTTAATGGAAAATATTGTTAACGTGAAGAGAAAAAAAACTCTTCTGAACTAAACCTTATCTCCCTAGCACATAGGATCAACAATGTGATTGTCCATTGTCTTACATCACTGTAGCTGTCAGCCCTCTGTAAATGACTTTATGCTGTCCAGTATGAAGCATGAAGTGTTCAGTGGCAGATACATCTTTATTATCAGGAATTTAAGATTCCATTATACAATTGTTTATGTACTGTGCACATCTTTCTTGGGTGGCCTTAAAAGGCTGTAAGTAAACAATTAAATTGGATGCGGTATTAAATAATGCTAAAGAGAACATTAATGTCAATAGAGTACTGTGATGTGGAAGAAGAAGAAGAAAAAAGATTTAAGTCAGCAAAACCAAGCTCCAAAATAATGCTTTTCAGTCTTCTATTGAATAATGGATAGTATGGGTAGCCTCTTCCGTAAGGACTAGTAAGCCAAGTGTTAAAATCTTGTTTCTGACCAGGGTTACTGTGACTTGTGAAAACAATTGCTCCCTGCAGTCTTGCAGATGGCAGAGTTTCCTGATAGTCTGTTTTCAGATGGTTTCCTGCATGACAAGGAATTCCCTAAATAGGAATAGGGAAGATATATTCTAGCGGAAGCCTTATTTATCTTTGTTAAATTATGGTGTCGTCTTTGTTATTTCCTTGGGATGAATAGAAGTATGTTGGTGCGACTATACAGAAAGACACTACCAACTTTAAAAAACATGCCTTGGGCTGTAAATAATCAGAGAATAGATGCCACTGTCCAAGATATGGACTAAGTAAGAGAGAACCTCTTGTAAGGATTTCCCTGACCTGCCTGTATTAGAAAGGCTGACAATTGATGAGCTGCAGCACAGATACATAACATCTCTGGCCAAAAGACAGCCTTTGAAGTTTTGAGAGCCTTCTGTTTCCTCACTATGTCTAGGAATTTGAATTTTTAACATATACTTTGTATGTAAAAGGACTGCACCACAAGATACTGGATTCAACTAAGTTTCTCTTAATGGAAAAAATCTAGCAAAGCCAGAATTCCTGGCTAACTTCATGCCCTGAAGTGACAAAAATATGTTCAATCAACATTAATTGTTAAAATAGCGAAGAACATTGGTGTCTGAAGCTCATTCTTGCTCTATCACTTCTAAGCAAAAACATTTTTTTTATTCCCAACAGTTTTCTTTTATTTTTTCGCTTATATCCTTACTTAGAAGATTAAACAATATCTAAAATATAAAAAAACTCACAATCCAAAAATATGGTTTTGTATTTAAACTACATCTTCCGTTTACATTTTAGGAAAAAGAATTATTTAAGTTCCAAGGTCTGTATTAAACTATGCTCTATTCTATATTCATAGACTTTGTGAAAAAATACATCAGATCTTGCCATAGTATATTTAAAATAATCATGGGTATAATTTAGTGACATGGTAACACATTCCTCTAGAAAAAATTCTGAAAAAATATATTTGCTTTACAGTCTTTCTCAATGCAAAATACCCTAAAATTCACGGCATCATAATACTAATGAAAGATATAAGTAGTGGTCTCATAAGGTACTGAAAGGTTTCAGCATTATAAATATTGGTAAAGATAATTTTTAAAAACTCAAACTACAGGAGGGTTATGCATTTTTCAACGTGTGGTGTTTCAAACTGTACCTTTAACTCATGACTTGATCATCCTTACACCTCCACAGGTCACCAGTAATTCCATCAGAAAGTCAATGAACGTGAAGTCTAAAAGCCAGTTTTATATAAGATCACATATTTCTTTGTTATCAATGTATGTCACATCAACCTTGATGTGGAAGGAAGAAAGAGGAAAGAGAAGTCAAGAGAAGTAGAGAAAGTCAATAATTTCTCCTGAAGATGAAGAGAGACACTGTTATTTTTCATGTGACTGTTTTTCACTTTATCCAAAAGCCCACAAAATGTACTGAGAATGATTTTGAGACACAGAAGATTGGTCAGGTTAAAAACAAAACCTACTCCTGAACATTTGATTCTGATCCCACTGTGTATTCCTTTGACTGAGATTCCAAGAGACTTAATTCTACTATGGATTTAGACTCTTCCGATCACACTTCTTTAACAATGATGAAATAATACGAGGCTCTGATGAGGCCTTTCCCTCCACTTCCTAAAAAGAGCTTAGAATATACTATAGCTATTTTCATGAAATAGTTACTTTTATTAAAAAAAAAAGCATTAGGTTCATTATATTTTCTTTCAGCCTCCTTCAGAGTTGTTAAAAAGTATGACCAAGAGCTAGCAGACAGTGGCAATAAGGCTTCAGGACTAGGTTCACTCCTTTGGGAGTTGAAAAATAGATGAGAATTCTGAGGGAAAGGCTTTTGCAAAGTCTGCGTGAAATTAGGAGCTGGTAGTTGTATAGATTACTGGCCTTAGTTTCCCTATACCTCTTATACTGTCTTCTAAAGAGTTATTTAGGAATTCTCTTCTTCTAAGGGACTGGAAGGTAGAACATACTGGACTTTATCAACTGCAAATAGTATTTCAAATGAAAGTAGTAACAAATTTGCATTCGAACTAAAATGTCTCTAACCTTCTTCTCAGGCTTGTGGTTTAGGGATCAAAGGGTCAAAATAGCATGTACTACCTCAACCAGTTTGGACCAGCTCCATTGATTTTTACTCAAAACTCCATATTGATTTCAATAAGAAATGGCAGCATAGATTGATATTACTGTATGGCTTTCAGAAGAAATGTAGTATTTTAGAAGACAGTATCATAAAATTGATGTACAATGTAGAATGTCCATTGATGCCAATTTCTGTCAATAAGATTTCTATAATTTGAAGATAGTAAAATATTGAAATGTCTACGAGTATTGAGGCAAAAATACCATTCACTTCCTTGGAAACAGAAGCAGGCCCAAATTCTGAATACTAAAATATTATCTCTGTCATGAAGTATTTAAATCTTTATTATTTCATTACTGTTTTACATACAAAAATATCAAAATATCTATGGAATTTTAAAATATGTTAATTTCTTAATATTTAGTCTCACACTTATAAAAGATATGTACTCCTGAATGATGTAGAACAGTTCTCCCTGTATGTGTGAAATGCTGTAACAAGATCAATGAGACCTGAACACAAGGAGGCATCTTAGGATAACAGCTGCAGATGCATGCATTCCCTGGGAAAAAACAAACAAGTGCATACACACTGCTCACCTTTATGTTTCTCCCTGTCCCATACAAATCCCTGCCATTATCCTTTCCAATTGTTAAGTGCACAAAACCAAATAAGAACAGGTAGCAGTCCATAGATCAGTATGGGCAAAGTACAATAAATGGTCACTCTTACAGCCAAGGGAAATGGATGCTTTGCATTTCGTTTTCAAATTTGTTTTTGATGGGACTTAATGGTCAAAGTATACTTACAACCAAGTGCTGTAAATTTAATGGCTGTATGAAAAACTGCAACTACATATCTTTACTGTCTAAAATACATATTGGTTTTAAAGATGAGCTCAAGATAATTACTTTCACAATATTAATAATTCTGCCAATTGGATTTCCATAAAGTAGATTCAATAAAATACTAAAAATATTTATTCAATAAATCAATTACACTTCTGACTGAGTCTGGATAACTATAAATTGTTTTCTCATTGATAAAATTCTGTTTATGAAAACCTATTTTCATGGAAATGACTCTTAAGATTTTTATTGGCAAACGCTTTGCAGTTAAACAGAAGATATGAGAATAAATGAAAGGTCCACATGAACCTTATATGTTTAAATAAGCAAAAAAATATTACTTTTTTATTATTGCTTGAAGTAATTTGTAATGTCCACGTTTAAAAAATAGCAAAAAATGTAAAGAAAAATTAAATACCTTCTTATCCCACTAGATGGTGGTGCCTTCAGATTAGGACTGAGATGCTCAAACAGACAGAACAGGAAAACTTCTGCATTCTTTAGCTGACCTGCAAGTATAGAGTGAGAGATGAGTTTAATCTTGTTCCTCTGGCGATACTAACAAGCACCCAGGTATAATGACTTACTGAACATATTTGAATACATAGTATTGTGTTCATAGTAGTTTGCTACAAAGTGCCGTAAAAAATACACATCTAATAGTATTAATTTTTCTTCCTGAAGAAGAAAAGGTGCAAACAATATTGAACCTTAATGATGATTGTATCTCATGTAATACAGCCTTACTACTTATTATTAAGGTCCTGGCTTTGCAATTTTTCTGCTCTCTATCCTCAGTCAAAATCAGAATCCAAATTAAAGTAGTGAATCATTAGGAACAACTGCATCTTCTGATCATATATTTAATTGGAACAATCTTAAAAGTGCTACTCACATTTTTAGACCACAAATGTACTCTTCCTTTTAAGGAGAAAGGTATTTACACATCATTTAGACACAAAATGAGTGTGCCTAAGCATGGAAAGGCACATCATTTATAAAAGTCAAGTGAAACTTTAAGGAATAGGAAAAGTAGATGGGACCTTGTTCGAGAGAGTATTTTTGTGTTTTAATTTTCTCAGTTAAACTGTTGAGCTCGGTGCAGGTTCTGTGAACTGGAAAGCTTGTCTCAAAGGCTGTGCCTGTCAAGGACTGTCCCAAGAGTAGGCTGAAAATCACACTCAACTATTGCGCATGGAGGAATCCTACAGATGCAGACTCACACGTAGCAGGAACATGATGTTAGAGCGTGCAGAGTATTAGATGTATAACCATTACCCAGGAGCTAGCCAGCTGTCAGTCATGCCCAGACAGGCAGTCCAAAGCAGATCTAGAGCTTCCCGTGTACACGGCAAGCCAGGTGGACAAATTGCTATATGCACACGCTTGCTGCAGAGACCACTCTCACAAGTTTGTGCAAGGGTAGTCAGTGATCGGTTGAAAGCCATTTGTGAGACTTGCGCTGAAAAGAATAAAATAACTCTGAATTGTTTTAATTTTGCTTAAGTATTAACTACATTGATAGTATGAAAAATGTAAGATTAAAATTAAAAGCTGTGTTATGGATGCAGAACTCGGGTAAGATAAGCCCTAACTGTAGACTTTCCCATTGTTCTTTTTAAAGACGATGTAACAGTACAGAAAAGTTAAGGATGTCCGTAAGTGTCTTGGAAAAGACAGCATTAATTAAGAATCCCAGACCTCTATTGTAGTCCATAATTGTTGTTGCTCAGTGTATTTTACTTCACATCCCCCTGCTTCCAGGTGATCACCCAATTTATAATACCTAGAGTAATTTAAAAAATAACCCTCTTTCTGGTACATTTTGATTCATGCTTATTTGCTATATGTTCCCTTCCATTTATTCTATTCTTCCTATTCTACTCTTTCACTTTTCAATTCCCATGTTTGCAACATCTACTCAAATTCCTATCTCTTTTGCGAGTAATGTACATTAGTATGAATAGTGTCAAAGTGCTGAGATATGCCAAATTAGTATGATTTACAAGCAAAGATTACAGACCTAACAGTCCATATACTTTCATATAAGAACATCGCAGCCAAAAAAGGCTTAATCTGTGACTTTTTAATGACCACATAGCAGGGGAATCCCTTTGTATACGCAGAGGACTGAGGCAGAAAAATGGATATAGAAATGGATGTGGACGCTCGGTTTTTCTGTAGAGTGTTAATTATTTTGCATGTTAGAATCTTCCCTGACTATATTAGGGAGAGAAGATCCACTTTTACTTTCTCTAGAAAAGTGGGTGGGATTTTCTGAAAGCCTGAAGAAGCAAAATTTACTCTAATTATTGTTACTCACTACCATTAGGGGTTGAAATGCAGCATTTGCCAAGACTGCAAGTTCCTTTATTTGATCTCTTGACTGTACCAGTATAACTGCCAATCACAAGAAATACCTCTAATAACTCTTCCTTTTACTTAATAAGGAATACCACATCTTTAAAACATTAGAAACAGATGTCACTGCATTACTTCACTGCTGATGTATGTAATAGAAATGACACACTAATTAATTTAATGCAGTATAAATGTACTGATTATTTATCATGACTGACAATAAAATTATGAAAACATTCAATTACAATCAGTGGTAATTCATTATTTATTGATTCTGCATTATGCACACATTAATACAATACATTTAATTACATAAGAGAATGGATCATTTTTCTATTGATACTTAGACATTTAGATTCATCAGTTTTATTTAAAGTCCTTGATGTTTAGGTGGGAAGTTTTAATCCACAATTCAAAAAAAACCTTTACTGAAATGTCAGAAATAAATTGAATACAAGTGTCAAGTACTAGTGCGTCTAGAAAAATGTGGGCAATAAGAATGACATACTAATTTCAGTCTCTTCTTTTTCTTACGTCAGTGGCCTACGTTTGTTAATATAATTATGGTTACATTTTCCCAAGTAAACCAAGGCATTAAACACTTAAACTAGCAAAAAATTAATAATTTTTTTCCTTCCTTTTCAATCCTTTACACAGAGTTAGCAATATCAGTGATTTGCATGCTCATAATATAAACTCAAAGATGACTAGGGTAAGTTAAGAGCTTTACATTGGGCCTTGAGTAATTTTTTCGTTAAGAACTGGCAGGATATCATTGTCACTAGAACTACAGTCAGGCTGGAATTTAGAAAAAATGGTGTTTCATGTTGTTATGACTAGGGTGCATTATAAATGCATCTTTCAGTTATTTTTTCATCCTTAATTTTGGCCCCACAGTTACCTCTGACTCTCTTAAGTCTATGCTCGCATTTTATCCCTCACGTTTATTTCAGTGGAGATCCAAGTTCCTCACTAAAAACTTGCATTTTCTCCTACAATCTTGGACATACTTATATCAAATCTACAGAAAAATTTCTTTATGCTAAAAAAATAAAAAATCACATTGCAGTATCAACAGAATTGCTTTTTTTATTGTCCTGCCTCATGTTTGGCTAGACCAAGATAAAACACAAACATCACTATTGAGCTTTCCAGTATTCTAGAAACAAAATTATTATTATTTTTAATTCATTCCCTACTGTTTCACTTAAAAAGCTGTCATTATTTTTTATCATTGTCTCCTCCTAGTCAATTGTGTCACCCATCATTTTCTCTATAGGATCCCTGTGAGCCAGTAGCCACATTTATGCCAGCTGGCAATAAGTAATTTTCTGAAAGCTGTTGACTGTCCCTATCTGGAATGACTGGGGCCTTCCTCTCTCCTCCTGTGTCAGAAAAGAGCTCTTTCACATTTTACTCCAATGGGGCATATGTAATGATGATAAAAACAAAACCAAACAAATATACAGAACCTTTGCTTGACATTTTGCCATACAAACACAGCCAATTTTTATATAGGACTAGTATACAATACACCAATATTTCTATAGCTGTCAGTGTTAAGAAAACAGAATATTTTGCAAACGAGTCTAAAACAAACAAAAATATTTAAACTTTAATTTTAAATAAATATTCTAAAATACTTATTTCAGCTATAGGGAGGCTTACTAGTTTTTACACATACAAATTACATACTGCTGGACTCCATTCAAATAAACCATCTGGATACTTTATAACTGACAAGAGATTACCGTATGATTGTTAGGCTTTAGTAACTTTGCTTTGTCTTTAATAGAATTGCAGAAAAATAATAATATCCATTGATATAGTTGATTTGTATATGCTTAGTTGAACTGGACAGCTGCCTGGTATTAATTCTCAAACCTTGAGCATTTTCTTAGTTTAAGAGCAGTTCTTCTCTCCATGGATAGTCACCTCTCAAGGGTACTGTTTTTACTACAGCCTTTATGATTTTATATTGCTTCATGCCACTCCAACTTGCTGGGTGTTGATGCGCAAGGCTTCCTCTGGCCTTGCAAAAATTCAGTCTTATTTAGAAATATGTTTAGCTTATGGAAGACATTAAAGTCAGAAAGGAAAAAGAATTCTCACAGTGGAATTTGATTGTCACATTAATCTCAAAGCAAAAAATGTCTTTAAAAGGGCAAAGACAATGAAAACTTTTAAAATCTGATTTATTACATCTCCTAATAGCAATTATGTCCAGTAAATTAACCCCCCAAAATTTCTATTTGAAGTCAGTTATTTGTTATTTCTATAATTTCCAGTATGTAAAAAACTCAGATGAGTTCAGGGCTCGATTGTACTCAACACTTTGATGAAGTAAATAGCCCCTGCACCACAGATCTTCCAGTCTAAGGTTATGATCCTAGAAAGATGCATGAACTAGTTTAGGAAACATAAGCATTCCTATTGAAGGGTATTTATTTAAACCTAGCTTATGTGAAATTCTGCCTTACTTTTTAGGCAGCTAGGCAAAGGGCCCAAAAGAAGTGGCTAGTCCTCTTAAAACACACATATGATCAATGGAGAGAAAGCGAGATACCTCCAGAGTGTACTTTAGATCATTTAAGTTAACAAATATAGCAATTTAGTTAGCATACAGTCATCTCCCTTGTCTAAAATGGGATTACTCATAATGCAAAAATACTACAACTTTGCAGAAAGGGTGCCTAAATAAGCAAGCTTAACAAAAGGAAGAAGATGGCATACACAAGCAGTGCAATCATGGAAACTGTTGAAATGCTCTGTTGCTATTGCTTGTTTGGTATCCACTTGAAAAGTTTTGTTTATACTTTTCTGCTTGCTTTGTTTACTGAATGCTTTAGAAGGAAGGTAAAAAAAAGGGGGGGGTGAAGAAGTTCAAGGACTAGGAAAGAAGGAAAGACAAAAGAAGACTGAAAAAAATGGAAACAGACAGGACAGAAGGATGTTGATACAAAGGAAGAAAGGGAAGAGGCTGAGAAAAGAAGTGTAATATAAGCACACTGGGAGAAGGCAAGAAGCGAATAACCAAACTAGACAGTGTGTCCTGGCTGCTGCTGGGTGTGTATCTGTGAGACTCAACTCCTTTATATGAAATTTGCCTGACCTGACCATCTTTTAGGTCTGCTTGTTCAGGGAGAAGGGATGCACAAAACTGAGCAGTTCTTGCGTCAACTGACCTGGTACAGGTGAAGGAGACATAGGATTTGTCTGGTCCCCAGGACTGCTGAGTTTTACTTGTATGCAACTGAAAGAGGTACCACATGGTGCTTCTGGAGGCTGCCTTAGTCAGGCGTGAGGAGATGACCGATGCCATTTTATCTGTAACACAATTGATGCTGCGCTTGAATCTGGAAATTTCAAGCAGTTACACACAAGGCCTCCCGAGAAGGGCCTTTGCCTCCTGTGATTGACCACCAGCTCCCGTCTCACAACTTATACCCGCCCTGCTAGCACAGGACACGCTCCCGTCTCTGGGGGGGGGGGGGGCTTCGTTTGCCTTAGACCCGATTCACTTGCAATACGCTACCGCCTCCGTCTATTCACGGAAGAGTTGGTTTCTCAGTAAGTGGAAAGTCGGAGGAATTATTTACTTAGCGGAGACTCGCACTGCTACCCCCTCTCCCCGCTCCTCATCTCTTCCCGATTTCCCTCAGCTGTGGCAGGGCACAGGTGTTTTAGCACTCAACAATGTACCAGAGCGCAGCGACCGCTGAAACTACCCGGGAAGGGGGGCCGGTACGTGAACCTTGAGGGGGGCCGACACCAGCTTTGCCCTCCTCTCCCTCAGAGCGCCGGGGCCGCGCCCGCGGGACACCCTCCCGGCCCAGGGAGAACCCACCGAAACTTTCCTACCCCGCAGCGCAGAGGGGGAGTTCTGCGGAAGGCAGACAGGCTCCTCACACGCCCGGCCCGGCCGCCTCACGCCCCTCGCCCCAGGTGCTGCGGCCGGCGCTGCCCCGCCCCGCCGCCCGGCAGCCACTCGCCGAGGCCGCGCTGGAGGCGAGCGGGGCGCATTGGCTGGAGGGCGCTGTCACTCTTCCCCCCCACACACACCCCCCGGCGGCGCTGGGGAGGGGTTTGGGCGCGCGGCTGGCGGCGGCCGCTGCGTGTGGGAGGGCGGGCGCGCGGCTCTGTTTTTAGTAGTACCGCAAAGAGCGCGGGGAGAGAGCGCGCGAGGCTGAGGCGAGCAGCCGCGCATCGCGGCGGGAGCCGGGGCTGGCCATGGCTGTCTCCGCGCCGCCCGTCATCGCCGCAACTTCCAGCGGCGGCGCGGGGGGCTCGGCGGGCTTGTTCCGGGCGGACCCGCTGTACTCCAGCCCCGCGGAGTCCCCGCGCCTCACCAACAGCCTCGTCAACAGTTTCCTCTCTGCCGGCAGCGGTGGGGCCGGCGCGGGTGGCGGCGGCGGCGGCGGCAGCGGGGGCGGCAACGAGTGTAAGATGGTCGACCTGCACGGGGTGAAGGTGGCCTCGTTCCTCGTGGAGGGGCAGGAGCTGATCTGCCTGCCGCAGGTCTTTGATCTCTTCCTGAAGCACCTGGTGGGGGGGCTGCACACGGTCTACACCAAGCTGAAGCGGCTGGATATATCGCCGGTGGTGTGCACGGTGGAGCAGGTCCGCATCCTGCGGGGGCTGGGGGCCATCCAGCCCGGCGTCAACCGCTGCAAGCTCATCACCAGGAAGGACTTCGAAACTTTGTACAACGACTGCACCAACGCGAGGTGAGCCGCGAAACTTTGCTCTTCCTCCGCCGGGGGCCGTGCCCGGGGTGGGGGGGCGCCGGGTCCTGTCCCCGTGGTGTGTGTGGGAGGGAGTGGGGGGAGCCCCGGGCCGAGCGGGGCCGAGGTGCGGCGGTGCCGGCCGGAGAGGCGAGCACCGCGGCGGTGCCGGCGTGGAAAACTTTCCAGGATTCCTCCAGCCCGCGAGCGGGCTAGGACCGCCGAGCAGCGGGGCCGTGCCGCCCGCCCGTCTGCAAACTTTTCCCCTAGCAGGGAAAGCTCATACTTCCCGTATATACTGCTTTAACGCACACAAAACTTTTCTCCGTTATTTTCCTCCCGCTGAAACTTGGGAGCTCTCTTCGGGATCCCTCGCAGGCTGGTGCGGCAGATGCCCGCCGGGGGAGGCAAACTGTTGCTCCGTGTAGCTCCGCAGCAATTTTTGCGTCGTGCGATGGAGGGGTCTGGGGCGGCCGTAGCCCCTGCCCCGTTGTTCTTAAATCACCAAGCCCGGAGCGGGTTGTATTCATGGGAGATCCCTGCTGGGTCCTTCCTACTCGGGGTTATAATCCCGGTTTGTGACCTCATAGCTGCTGCCTTTAGAAATGATAATGATCTAATAAACACAAAAACCCCTCTCGGGGCTTAACAGAAATACGTAGTGCAGTGGTGTAGGATGTGAGACAGGGTGCTTGGCGATGACATTTCCTAGTTTAGCGGTTCGTGAGATACCTCTTCAGAAACATTTGCATTTCAATGCGCACTGCTTTCTGCCTGGCAGGAAACTTTCTTCACAGAGGTTGTTTCAGAGAGCTTTGCCTGCGATATCTGACTTGCAGCATGCAAATACTTAGTAACTTTGGGTTTTGTGGTACTATTTCTAACAGTTGAGGACTGAACCTGTTGGGTGGGTTTGTTGTTTGTTTTTTTTTTTTTTAAATAGCATCTTAAGTACGCGCTAATTTGGGGCCTGATCCTGTTCGCGCTGCTGTGAGTGTAAGCAGGAGCTGACCGGACGTCCATTCTTGAATAGCAGTATTTGTTTTGTTTAAAATTATTTTATGTTAAAGGTGAAATTTTAGAGATGCTTGCACTCAATTCCTCGATGTGTTTATTTGAAGTGTGTTCTTTTTCTCTTGCTCGTGTTCCGTTTCTGTAACGCCTTCTCCTGCTGCCTGTTTATTTCAATGTCATGCACCTCTATGACATCACAGCTACTGCCTTATTAAAATAATAGTGTTATAAATAAGGTCTGAGACTAATGTATTTGCATAAAATTAATGTAAGATTACTAAGGGACACATTTAACATATAAGTGCTTCTCTGAAATGTTTCTGACACTCGACTAGCGTGCAAGTTGACCATTAAAGAAATAACGTCTTTTTAATTTCTGTGACTGTGCCAAAGTTTTTCCCTTAGGGAAATATAGGATCTGATTTGGTGATACAGCCTTTAGATGCAAACTGATTTCTGCTCTCTTGCAACCCATGATTTAAGATCAAGAAATGCTAAAGTGTTGAATGTTTAAAACTTGTGTTTCACAACTTTTTTTTTTTCCCTTTTACAAAGACTTATGGCTGTGATAGGATAAGGGAATAAGTAATGCAAGGAGCAGCTCAGAAGGGAGGCCAGGGGGCCTGTAAGTGAGGAGCCGAGTGATGCTCTAAGAGGGTCTGAAAGGAGCAGTCAGTGGAACGAAGACTTGGTCAAAGGCTGAAGATATGAGCAAGAGCACTGTTGAGGGGGGATTTAATAGGACAGAAACACGTCTGAATGGAGTCGAAGCTCTCAACTCAGAAAGTACATTCAACATGTGTGTAAGCGCAAGCTCTCCCTGACTACTGATGAAAACACAATGTATTTTTACCTATTCATCAATAGCAGATCACTTCACATTTCCTAAAATGTTTCTTATTTATTGGAACATTGCTCAACCTTTGTTTATATCTTTTGAAAATGCCACTGGTTTGAATAACCTGCTGATGTCATTGTATTTTGCATTCACGGTTTCAGGTGTAATAAATGCGTGATAAGTGTTATCAGCACATACAAAACTTTTCTCAAGCATTGTAACTTAACAACATTGATTGTATTCCATGATGCTAACTGTATGCTTATATATGTATTTTTATTTACAGATTATTTTTTTCCTTGAACAACTCATACTTAATGGGAGAGCATGTTGGATAAAAATAGCTAAATATATGAGTGATCTAATTTTTGTTTGCTCTGAAGTTACCCGGGAACCACTGTAG
The DNA here is from genome assembly GCF_963924245.1 of Chroicocephalus ridibundus. Lineage (NCBI taxonomy): Eukaryota > Metazoa > Chordata > Aves > Charadriiformes > Laridae > Chroicocephalus > Chroicocephalus ridibundus. Next base: position 16,212,725 of record NC_086292.1, read on the forward strand.
TGCATTTGTAGTGTACCAAACAAATAAAACGTGGCAGAACTGCTACAGCTATATATACAGCCTTTAGGTTCTGTACTTGGGAAGTAAAGCCTTGAAAAAACGTGATCTTTTAGAAGCAAACCCTTCGACATATATTGTTCCAGTGCATGACTCAAGTGTTACTTTCAACTTGGAATATTGTGCATTGCTTTGGTAACATATATATGTTTTAATTTATAGAGATTGATATATATATTTGAATACTGCAGAAATACTGCATTAAACTCAAGAGCTGCCAGAAAAAGCAATAAGAAATGCTGGTTGTTATTGTTTTCAATGTTAGTTGACTTTTAAAAGTTAACATTTCTTACGTTAGTATGCACTTTTAATTATTTTTTTTTAACTGGGATGCAAGCCATCAAATATAGATAATTGTAAAAAGAAATTCTACTTCTCCTGCTTACTCTATTGCATTTTTTAATTGAGCTCGTCTACAAAGCTCATAAGCACTGCATAGAAATATACCTGTAAGCGGAAGTTTTGTGTACGTTCTGTGTATGTAATGCTAGTTACCTCTATCTATCATCTTTGACCTGTGTATTTTTTTAAAACGGTACACATATAATTTTTGCATTCATGTGTAAACAAAATGTTCTTAACTTTGTCGTTAGCCATCATCCTGTAATCTAATTTGGAAGCAATGTTTGTAAAATGAAACTAACCGTTCATTTCATTACAAGGAGCATCTTCAAGTGAATAGTGAGTACAATGTATTTACTTACTAATTTGTGATACTTTAGAAGATTACTTAAGTTATGGACACATGCTTAATTTTAGTAGTAAAGCATAATGTTTATTCAAAGTAGAAAACTATAATGAGGTTTTATTTAAAATTGAAATTTAAAACTGTAGTGAGAACATATTTATGATGGTAAATATATCAGTCCTTAAAATTAGGCTTATGTGACTATGATCATAACCTGTTCTACAGGGTTACTGTATTTGATGGATGCTGTTGGCTACTGAAGAAGCGTAGTGTTGGTCTGGATTAGTCGGTGAATAGTAAGAATACTTCCCTGAAAATAGCGTTTCAGTACATAGCTTATTTTTTTGTGATTTTTAAAGTATCCAATTAAGCTAATACTTTGTATTACTTTAGCTATTCACAAACAATAAAAGGCTTTATAAATGACTTTAAGCAGTAAATGCAGGCATTTTATTTTATGAGATAATGAGGGTCTAGTCATGTTGTCTATTAAAAGCTACCCGATAGTCAGCAAATACTCTGTCTTTTATTAGGAGAATGATGTCAAGATTATAATTAAAGCAATCCAGTCATGTAGCACTGCACAGAGCTTCCTTGTATATTGATTTAAATTGTGGACATCTGATTATATAAACTTCTTTAACTAACTAAATATTTAGTATGCATTCAGCCTTGGCCAAACTTGTGAATTTTGGAGGTGGTAGCATGTTAAAATAAAAACAATGATCAATTTCTCAGCTTCCTTTTCCTCCTCGGAGAGAAGACTTAGTTAAAACATTCTTGAGAGAGATCACTAGTGGATTTCTGCTTGGAAAAATCCCTCTTTCTTTTTGGGCATCTTGAAAGTCTGTGCTTCTTCAAAACTACTGAAATACTTGGATATTTTCATCAGAAGCATATCTAATCTGGAGAAGCCTTGATTAAAATTCCCTTCTTTTTTCATAGCAATAGAGCTCCCTATTTGAAGTGTAACATGCTCTTCCTCCAAAATGGAGTATTTGTATGTTTCCTGCATGTGTATGTGCATAATACATATGTAATTTTCTACTGAGACTTCTACAACTGAAAATACTGTGTTTTTGTAGCAAAAACAAAAAAGCTAAACAATTAGGTATTAATGATATTCTTGTTGCATATTCAAAAGGTCTTTGCAAGCATTTCTTCTCCTTTTTTTCTTTTCACCATTTCAACCTGCAGAACTCTTCACTGTCACTTCAAATCACACAATTCTACAAAGATAAAACAACATTTAAACTCATTTGCTTTGGGAGGGAAATTGAGCATTTGCACCCAATAAGCCTGATTGTGGAACTGCATGCAAATTGTGTTTTGATTTATCTCTTTTGCACTTTTTTCCATTTGAATTGATCTTGCATTAATTTTGCCAAGCGGCTCTGTGAGGCTGCAGATGTTGCCCTGTGTTTAATAAATCAATGAGACAGATCTGAATGAATCACTTCAGATGGATTCTCTGCTCGGTTTGATGTCTAGATGTTATTCTTAGCTTGTTATCATGACAGATGCATTAATGTTCCCATACACTGCCAGCAATGTCAAAGAGATTGAAGCTTTTAAAGTGGCGGTATCCCCTTTTCTCCCTTCTGTTGGAATAACTAAATTGCCTTTAGGAATAGGTCAAAATATAAATTTAATCATGGCATCATTGTGGGGAAGATGCTAAACTTCTGATCATATTATAACACAAAGTCAGACAAATACAGTTTCATACAGAATGATTAATTATTCCAAATAGTGGAGATCAATATTAAAATCTAAACATAGGATAGCTCCTTAATAGAGTAACCACTTTCTCAACATTAATATTTCATTGTAATAGGAATGATCCAAATAAATAATATAAGACTAAAACATGTTAAAAGTATTGCTATAAATAGATTAGCGTCGTGTCCAAATTGATTACAGGCTGAAGTAAGGTTTTTTCTCCTTTTTTTAATTCTTATTAATAATTTTCTTTTAAAGTTAAGTGTGTCTGTATTCAACATCTGTTAGATTTAAAGTAGGAATACTTGTTTATTGTGTTTCTGTTACTGCTTACCATTTACTGCCAGATATGTTAGAAAAGTTGTTGATCACCATTAATTTCTGATCTGTATAGTCTGGTATCCATTATCTTGGAGCAGAACCTGTAGAACGCAAATCATAAAAGAGGCTGGAATGTGTTTTTGTGGAACAGTTTTAAATTCTGGAAAAGATTGCACAAAGTGTAAAGTACTCTGCCATGAATAATGAAGATCTATTTCCCACGTAGGCTATGCACAGTTTTTATTGGCTTTTATTCCTTAGTGTTTAATAAACCACTTGTGGTCTTCCTTGTTTTTCTTTAGAAGATAAAATAGTATTTTGTGATTTCCTTCAATCATTTTGTTAAACCCGATCTCTTTCTCTATGACACTTTATTTTAATGCTAAAAATTATCATGAATGTTCCTTTTCCTAATCTCTCTCCCAAACAGAACAACTTTGACTTTTTGTCATTAAGGCTACCGAGAATAAATTGGAGAAACTGGCTGTAACAGATCTAGATTTATGTTGGCATTCTTGGTATTCTTGCTCCAGTAGTTCCAATTTGATAAAGGAAACAATATATGTAATAGAAATTCACAGTTTATTCAAATGAGTTTGAGCTTTAGCATTGTTATGTTTGTTTTTCTCTCACCAATATATCAATGCGTGGCAATAGCATTATACTTAGAATGCCTCCAGAAGTGACCAGCTCTGTAGATGGGAAATTATTCTCACACTGGGGCTATGGTTGGACACACAGCCGCTGTTTGTGTGTGTACATTTGTTTTAAAGGCAGGTGAAAATCAACTTTAGTAAAACTGAGGAGCACAACAAAAATCACTGAGTTAGAAAATCATGTTTTGTTGTATGGCAGTGGCCTTTGAGTGAGAAACTAGTATCTGCCTACTGTGGTAATTTTGCGGAAAATATTTAAAAGTAGCATTCTGAGATGTTTTAAAGAATTGTATCTTGTTTATTTCATTGCTAACAGGCTGGAATTCGCATTGTGTAAGGGATGTATGTCAGTATCAATATTAAAAAGGTGTTGAAATCTGGGCTGTGAGGTCCCTGTTTTGACTTTGCTGAGGTGAGCCTCCCTTTCATGCCAGCGGAAGTTTTCCAGAACAAGGGCAAAGAACTTATAAATATCTGAGCCCTTCTCATCAAAGATGAGATATATTTGCTTAAAACATGCATTTGAAAGAATTATGCGCATATGGCGTTTTCACATTTTTGGTCTGATCTTGTTCTTGCTGAATGTAGGATCTTTAATCTTTTCTGTGCCTGTTCCAGAAATGGTCATTTTGGATTTTCCGAATTTAGGAGCAAAATTATCCAAATTCTTACTTTAAAATGCCTAGGAAGTTCCCATCTAGTTTCTTTTATAAGTCCTTCATGTGATTATCGGTGTAATAAAATCATGTAGGTGTATGGAAATGCAGCATTTCAATCATTATTTATGTAAACAATACTAATAGCAAAACCAAACATAATGAGGATACTGTAGAGCTATCACCGTCTTGGCATTATTGCCATGACGTATTCCTTTGGTGTAAGCTAAGGCAAGATTTTTATACGTTACGATTAAACATGCATTACCAAGCACAAGTACATTAGTTAGTAATGATTCTTGCTGATTTAGATTTATCCTGCTTGATAGTAGAACTGTCCCTTGGGGCTACATGCTTTTGATCTTTGTTCCCTCTTGGTTAAAGCATGGTTATCCAAAGTGACTTAGTAATAGGCTTTCCCCTCTCCCCTCATTCTCCAACCTGTAAGAAACACCAATACCTATTGCCCCAGAAGGTTCCAATATCCAAATCCTGTAAAACAAATTTGCTTGCTTTCCTTTCTTTTTTCAGCACAGCTATGTTGCTGTTTGTGTGCGTGTATAAAGTTTATTGTCACTAGCAAGCGTGGGGAGATTATGTTTCCTTGTCAGCACATCTTGACCTGCTAAGCCCATTTTGCTCATTAAAATATATTGTGTCAGAGCCTTTCTTGACTCGGTTACAAATACCACTTCCCCAAAAAGTAAGAACCAAAACAAATGAATAGTGCTTGCTTTATTACTGTACAGTGGCTTAAAGTGTAATGTTTAGCAGCGTATATTGTTGTGTATATGTTAAGGTATAAAATGTTCGATTGCAATTGTGTCTGATCTTATCAAGTTTCTGGAAATTGATATCTGGTAACAGCATTTAACCTACATCTAGTCTATCTGCTATTTATGTGATGGGTTAAAAAGAAAAAGTAGTATCGATCTGTCGCTGGATTAAAGTTTGAAATCGGCAACAGCATGAGCACAAAAGGCTTTTTTTATGATTTCTCAGCTTGCCATTGATCTACCAGTTTTATTGCATTCATTATTTATTAAAAGAATTTGCAAGCTAAACATAACGTTAAGCTAGTTTGCACACAGGGACTGCACTTAGGAAATTGAATGGAAATTGCATTAGAGATGAACATCTGTGCTATTTTTCCACTCGTGTGTTTATGGGTTTGTATAAAAGGTGTATTGGATTAACAGTTATAACCATTATAGCTTGCAGCAATATGTTAGAACCCTAGGCATTTAGTAGTTATTTAGGAGGGAGACTCTTTTTACTTATACTAAAAAGTATGGTAATACCATCACAATCAGTGCTTTTATTGGATTATTCTTTATTAACGGGCTTTTTACTAGTAATGTGTATAACTTGAGGTATCTAGCTATATTATGCATGTGTTCTACTGTCTATGCTACGTAAAGCTCCATTAATATTGTCATTAATTGAAGGTTTCTAGTGACAGTTAAGGATTTGGCACATAGACACTGAAGTATTGAAAGGAAAAGTGTTTTATAATATACAATACGAATGTAAGTATTGAAAGGATCCTTAATATATGTTTCTTCAGATTTTTCCCTGCAATCCAACTAGTTTTCTGTCCTTCTTGAGCTAGATAGCTTCTGTGATGTATCATATCAGTGAATCAGGTGAAAATCTTAAAAAATACTGAAATATTTTTCCACTTCAGTTCACAAGTTCAGTTGTCCTCAACACTAGCTGTAGTTCTGTGTGACATATAAAGTGTAGACCTAGAATTTTGAGGTCATCTCATGTAATGATGTGGGATTGTTTTGATTGTGCTCCCTCTATAAAACAGATTATTTTGCTTGAATACATGATGGTTAAATAGGGAAAAACAAAGGAAAAATTAATTTGGGGGCTTTGGGTAAAAAGTATATTTTTAGACTCAATATGTTATCTATTTTATTTGGTCTAAAAGTATGTGCAGTCTAGTCTGTTTATGACTAGAACTTAGTGAAATATGTCATGTTTTGCATCATCAGTGCACTTTCCTTTTAGTTATCCTATTCAAGACTCAACCTGATACATCTCACCAGCTTGAAGACTGTTAAAGGGTTTCCTGTGCTAAGAAGCAGAAATGTTCTTCATGCCAGGTTGTGCTTACTCTTTTGAATGTCACCTCTTTTTTTTTAAATTTTTTTTCCCCTCCTGGTAGGATGAACCCCCTTCAAGTCCTAATAGTATTTTGAACAGAGGTAGCTTTGATTTTTAGTTGAAAGAACCTCAATACTATTTTTCCACATTGTTTTGCACTCACTGTTAGTAATCTTCCTCGCTGTTGTTCCCAGCCACAGGATCCTGTGATCACAGTTTTCATGTTATATCAGATAACATATTTCGGCTACCCTGTAAATAAAAGTGGATGTTAGGTTTAGCCTGGGATATATGTAATTAAGATACACACACACATATTGATTGATATGATATATACACCAGACATGTGTATATATAATTTAAACTAAATTTCTGGATTATTCCAAAGCCTCTTTCACAAACCATGCAAATCAGCTTTGATTTTTGTAAAATTTTGCATGCATTTTTATAAAGAAAGAAGCTTTGGAATAATCCAGAAATTTAGTTTAAATTCCTTTTGCTGTGGACACGAACTAAATTTCCTAAAGAAACTGATATGGCTATATGAACTATTTTGGGGTCCTTACTAAAAGTCTTTGGTTTTTTTGATACTTCTCATAACCATGTGGGTGAGTAATATTCTCAGCATGTAATTTTATTTCTGTCCAGTCTGTCGCATGAGAACTTTTAGCTTGGGATGCCCTCATAGTACTTTGAGTCAACAGAACATTGAGTCATTTTTCTCTTCTGTTTCCAGACCTGTATAGATAATGAAATTAAACTAATTTATTTAAAAAGTTAATCAAAATTATTTTACACCATATGTGTACCAAGTTCAAAATCTGATGTATTTCGTAGCAGCACATAATTGTTGAGGTTGGCAGGGCGCTCTTGAGATCCTCTAGTCCAGCCCCCCTCTTTAAGCAGAGTCAGTTAGAGCTGGTTGTCCAGAACTGTGTCCAGTTGTATTTTGAGTATTTCCAAGGATGGAGTCTCTCAACCTCTCTAGGCAACCAATTTATGGTATAGAAATAACTGTGCTGTGGAAGAAAGATTTTATTGCCATTCACTAGGATGACTGGATTATGCGGGAGTTGTGGAAGCTGTGAATAGATGTCACGGCTAGTCACTGACATCGTCACTGCCCTTCTGACGAGTCACTCAGAGTACAGATACTCTGCCACTGTGCTTGTCCTTACTGGAGTAGAGTCTGAGTTGTAACCCTCTGTGAATCAACTGTGTCATGTTTAGATTGTGCTTTCTCTGTCTCACAGACAATTCCCTGAAATCCTGTATGGGTGTGCTGTCGAGCTAACTTGTCTTATTCCCCACCATTACCTGAGAAGTAATATTTGTTTATTTGTAATTTAATAAAAAAAAAAAAGGGGGGTGAGGTGGCTGTAAGAAAACTTTTAGCACAGACATTATGTCACTAGAGGGATTTAGTTATTTTTATGTTACAGTAATTTAATAATTGCTAATTAAGAAGATCAAGCTAGTTTAAAGAGAAAATATTTTGAGTTTCATTTAGAACTTCTAATCAGTGTACGTAAAACATTCTGCATTACACTTTTTCTTATCCATGTAACAGTTGTTTTTGTCTAGTGCAAGTTTTACATAATAGCTAGTAGACTGTTTTTATAACAGTTAATCAGAAAATGTCTGGCATCTGTGAAACGTTATCCCTCTTGTTCTTTGTGAAGTTGATGAAGGCACCTCACTTTGCTGCTGCAGGTCTCTGGAGTTGCCTCTTGTCTTCATACTGTTAAACATTGTGTGCTGAAGGAGGGCAATTTTCTAAAAAGATTATGAGATAATACTGAAAAATAGAAGTAGGAAAAAAATGTCAAGTCTTCAGTGAGACTTAAAATGCCAAACCCAAAAATAAAATCAACAAACAGAACCAGGCAGTAAAATGCTGACAGTTAGAAAACAGCAGAATATGAACACTGAAACAAGACCTAAGGTAATGAACTCAGTATTGTGTTTTCTGTTACACGAGCTTGTTATTGAAATACATATTTGTAGGTATGCGGAGGTTTATTTGTAGGCTTTTAAAGCTTTATTTGGTGTTTTTTATATGGCAGTTCATATATGTGATAGGTGACGACTTATCTCATAATACCTCGAGTTGAGCATCTCATCATTAAGACATCATTTCTACCTGCTGTAAGGTTGTTCTGGCTGTTTTGCAGAGAACTAAATAACAAAGTAGTCTGTTGGTGCACTTCATGCTCTCGTCGTGAGACTTGATAAGTGTGTGGTACCTCTGGCTCCCCACGACACGTGTGGGTGGCTCCGGGCTGTACCTGCGTACATCACCTGGAAGGGGCGATGCTCTCGGCTTTCGCAGCCACCGTGCATCTTTTTGAAGCAGCCCTCAAAAAAGGTTTGGCCAGAGTGATTACTGTAAGACACCGTGGCCCTTCTCTCTCTCGTGTCAGAAGTGCTTAGGAAGGTTAATTGATCCTGCTATCATACACTAGATTTCTTGTCTCAGATCAGAACCATAATCACTGTGGCTTTTTTCTGCTGTTTTTTAGAAATTGCCTTACTTGTCACACAACTGATTTTTTGTTCAAACTAATCTGTTTCTTCCTGCTGGAACTCAAGGAAATTTCTGTCTGCGGTTTCATGAAATACTTCTGTCCTGCATGTTAAGCTAGAGAGGGTTTTGATCGTTCACTTATCTTGCCCTTTTTAATATGCTTTCTTCAAAATTTTATGCCCCTCTCCCCCCAAAAAATCAGTCCTCTAATATGTTCCGTCTTCTTTGTTATTCTTCCTTTAAAGGTTTTCAATTTTAGCTTTTAATCTTACTGACTGAAAAAATAAACCTTTTACTATACTGGGAGAATCTCTATTCATGTTGGTGTGGAAACAAAACAAAAAAACATTTGTGATATATTTATTGTAGGCATCTTTACTGAGTAATGCAGTGACTGTTGTAGAGTAGTTCAGAGTACGACAGTAGACTGTTAAATACATTTTTAGAACTCGTTCTGTGAGTGAAGATAAGCTGAGTGACTGAGTTCCTGTGCTGGTGTGTTCTGATCCAGATAGAAACTCTTTATAAGAAGTGTTTTTTATCCATTCATGTGAAGTTTCTGATAGTATAAGCTCTCTATTTTTGTTGGTTTTCCCAAACTTACCTATTAAGAGAAAGCTAAATGCCTGGCAGGGTTGAGCATCTCGTCTGCTAAGTGCGGCATGTAAGCCAGCTAGGTTAGGGACTTATTCTACCAGCACTGCATTTGATTTAAATAGCGTGTCTGTCCCTTGTCATCTAGATTGGTCTGTCATTGATAATAACAACACAATAACTAAACACACAAATAGCATTCCTTTGTAGACAGCAATTGCAGGTTTCATTTGTTGTGTTGAATGGTCATTGAGTTGTCTTTCAAGTTTAAAAAGTTCCTTAAAATACTCTTGACTGTATTTTGATATAGGGGTTTAGTGGATCCTCTGGCCTTGTAAATTTTTTTTTTAACCTCTAAATTCTGATTTTGGCGGAGGTTTTTTGTTTGTTTGGAGGGTTTTTTGATGCTGCTGTTCACTTTTCTGCTTTCTGATTAGAAGTTCTTTTTTAGCATCTTATGCACACAAAGTAGTTTATCTGATGATGTCACATTGTTTCCAAAATAATCCCCTTTGATGTCTAGCGCTATGAGCATTTGAGTGATAGTAAGCAAATCTACAGACAGTAAGTGGGCAAAGAATGTTTTTTTTATTTAAGTGCTTAGGATGATTGCTTAGTTCTGTTACATGACTGTGGGCAAAATTGGAAACTTCCTTTTTCTGATGGCGATTTTTCATAATGCCGAATTCTGAAACACTGGTTTCAACCGCCCGTTTTTCAGAGCAGATAGAATCTTGCCATTCAGTTCACTGTGTATCTTGGAGTCTTGCTGTTGAGGGCCTTAAAACAGGTAGTCGGTGGTGGTCAGAAACTAACCCAACTGAGTCAGGGGATAGAAGTAAAAAACAGTACAGGAGATTTAATGTTGAAGGTATTTTAAGTGTTAATAACTCAGTTAAAGAATGGGTTAATACTTGGCTATAAGCTTTCTGTGCAACACTATAGAGGAGGCTGAATGAACATGAAGGCCATGGATCTCATGTGAAGGAGGAGATTGCTTTGTCCTTTTGACCTCATTGCAGATGAAATTCTGCAGTTGAGGTCCATTCCGCAATTGCAGAACCAGAGTCTTTCAATTTGATTTTAGTGGTTTTGGATCAGGAGCACAGAAAGCAATCAAAACTAAATGCATATCCACAAACTAATCCGTAAGTCACTTTGGTCTACACTAGGAAACATTCTGTGCAAATTCGGAAGTGGAATAAAGAAAGGATTCTTCAAAAATCAGTTGCGTCCCCTATATATTTAATTCATCTCGTATTTGGATAGATTTTAATCACTTTTGAAGTCCATATACTCTTATAGAAAATAAGCATAGACAAAGTACATAGTGGAACCCCGAAACATTCAGATAAAGAATCTCTGTGTATTTGAATAATTCTGATGAAAGGCACTACACGGGCTAGAAGTAGTAAGAGTCAATAAATGTATGCTTGCATTGCCTAGTGAACTTTTGCCAAGAATAGGGGATTACAGAGTGTTTATGCAACTTGTATAGGAATCTTTGCTTTTTCTATTGTGGAAAGTGTTTACCAATGTTGTATATTGCTGATATTCAGAAATCTTTACTTAGTCTCAAATATATGAAATATGATTAAGCTCAATCTTGATTATTTTTAATGGAGGGATGGGGATTTAATATTCTAGGTCAGGGTGACTGCATTTAAAGAGTAGTGGAAAAAATATTTTGCACCTTAACAGTTTAAAAAGCAGGAAACTGATAACTATTATATACTAAATAAGCATGTACATTTCATAAAACTTACAGTATCATAGGTAGCATCCTGGCTGTTTAGTCAACTCTTGATTTATACTTGCAGCTAGGATTCAGAAAAGTCTTGTTTTTTTCATAGCTATTGATGCATGTTCTTGGACATGTTAAAATCAGTTTGTTCTTTTATAACTGTTCAATTGAAAATTATTTCAGCAGAGCATTGGAAAAACTAGTACCTAAGAAACTTCTATTCTGTTCAAGGCCTATTGATTCTGTGTTTCAAAACAATAGCAGTCTCACAAAATACAAAGGATTGTTCATTATTGGTGTTTACTAATATAGGTGGAAAAACTTCAGCCTTTCTCAAGCTGAGACTGGAAACGTGATGAGCAGTAAACCACCATGTACCTGTATTTCTGAATAGCTTACAAGCTTAAATCATGGTCAGCAATTAATACTTTACACATGCACCTGATTTTTCTGGGAACTGCTATGCACTTTCTGAACAGTAATGGCAGTTGGTGGACTATTTATTACTCATTCTGGTTTTGGTGGAAAATTTGGCCTTGTATGTCATTTAGACTTTGTGACACATGTAGCCTCCCAGGGCCTAATGACTTGTCTGCAGATGGGCTGTTATTTATTACAGTCATGTAGAATAAAATTGATTGTCTTCTAAAATTAATTTTTCATTTGCCTCCAGCTCTGCTTTAATAGAGGACACACAGTTGCCTGTTTGCAGAAATACTGTTTAATCACATTAATATCTCAGCCCCCCAGGCCGGTGCAGATAATTGTACAAACGAACAGCAAAATCTGTATCTTTAACTTCTTCTTATGATTAAATTATGCAAATGACTTATCTCCTGCCCTTCCAAGCACTAATCATCTAATTAGGAATGATGTGTTAAAGGGATGGTTTTGAATCAGGAGAAGGGGAGAATGGAAGAAGCGGAAAACGGGACCTGACAATGAAACCGCTGAAGGTACTATAGCAATACAAGATAAATATGTGTATTTGTTCAAAAAGCAATAATAAGGGCTTGTTTTGCTATTTCTAGTCTTGTTTTGGTGATCTTTTTCATAAGAGGATAATTCTTCTGTCTGATCTTTGCCCATAATTTTTCATACTAACTTTAAATTAAATGATTAAGGTTCAAGAATTGAGTCACTTAGTACTTTCTCTTCCAGTTCTCATCAACAAGGTAGTGCAAGTGTCTCTATTTGGCTTCACTAGTAGTATGGTTTGAAAGACAGAATATTTACATTTGTAGATTGTTTTTTATAAAAGTGCTTGTCAATGTACTACTAGGTGTCCTGAGCCTGTCAGATACTTCTATTCATGTATCTCAGTCTCTTTTTTGAATACTTAACTGCTGGTTAAAACCAAAAACTTTGCCTTTTAATATGAAAATGCAAGTGCTCAACTGAAGAGAATGGCCATCTCTTCAGTAATATCCTGTGCCTAGTTTGGGGAGTTTCCCTTTGTGTTATGAGTGAGGCTCTGTTTAAATTTAAATGTTTAGATGATCATAAATTTATACTTTAAACATATGTATACACAAGAATCATGCCTTGACCTCTCCAAAAGCTTACAGTCCTATTTTCTGTGTTTTCTACTTCGTAAGCAGTTACTGATGTGTACTTACTGTATCCTAATCATGTACAGTATACCAATAATATAAATAATATAATTATTTATATTATTATATAATATAAATTATAAGAATAAATATAAATATAAATTATAATAATATAATAAATCCTCCCCCTCTACTCTGCCTTGGTGAGGCCACACCTGGAGTACTGTGTCCAGTTCTGGGCTCCCCGGTTCAAGAGGGACAGGGAACTGCTGGAAAGGGTGCAGCAGAGGGCTACAAAGATGATTAGGGGACTGGAACACCTCTCTTATGAAGAAAGGCTGAGGGATTTGGGTCTCTTCAGTCTGGAAAAAAGACGGATGAGGGGGGACCTTATCAACACTTCTACATACTTAAAGGGTGGGTGTCAGGAGGATGGGGCCAGGCTCTTTTCAGTGGTGCCCGGGGACAGGACAAGAGGCAATGGGCACAAACTTGAGCATAGGAAGTTCCACCTAAACATGAGGAGGAACTTCTTTACCCTGAGGGTGGCAGAGCACTGGAACAGGCTGCCCAGAGAGGTGGTGGAGTCTCCAACTCTGGAGACATTCAAAACCCACCTGGACGTGTTCCTGTGCAACCTGCTCTAGGTGACCCTGCTCTGGCAGGGGGGTTGGACTAGATGATCTCCAGAGGTCCCTTCCAACCCTATGATTCTATGAATAAAATAGGTGTATTCTAGAGACTAACTGAAATTTCAGGTATTCCTACATGAGACTGTATTACTTCCTTTATAAATACATAAGAGAGTGTTCATGCATGAGGGCATGAAGTAAGAGAATACTACATAGATAACCAGTAGGTCCGCATTTCCTAAAAGCAGGATACAGGCCAATCTTTCAGACAAGGTAAATCCAGCTGTGTTTTCTGCAGATCTGGTAAATGCCTTCACTCGGTCAGTTCTTGCCCTTTAGAAGTAAATACATGAAATAGTGGTGAAAGGTTTACTATTTATGACATGATCGATTTTGAAAGTTTGAGGGACATGTTGCTTGCAACATCTGCCTTATTCATTAAGGAACCTCAGCTTCCCTGCCTACGTGTATGGCTTGTGCTTATGTGCATGTATGCACATGCATATGTACATACACAGGGGTTTACTGATATAATCTGAGAAAAGCTTAATAACTTCCCCCACGAAGGTGAGGAGGTATCCCACATAAATACTGAGAAGTCAAAAGCAATGATGTCAAATCCATCTTTTTGTTAGTGGCTAGGCATATGTCATAGGGATTTTTTCTTTCTGTGTTTGCATTCAGAAAGTATTAAATCATTTAAGTGCATTCATTGGGATTCCTCCTTTTGGTGGGTTAAGTATTGGGCTTACTTAGAATGGCTAATTCTCTATGCTGAGATAGATGATAGTTGCTAAAAAAATCTAACAGCCTTTCTTAATGCAGTGCCCCACAGTAACACTTAATCAGTTTGTGAAGTCTCTTAAATATGACAGATTTTTAGCCAATCTGGGCCTCTCTGCATGTTCTCAGAACTGCTTACTGCCCATGCATGGCGTATTTAGAAAAGTTCAGATGAATGTGTTTCAATTAGAATTACTAATTGGTCTTGTACTTTATGAGGGAAAGGATTGTACCCAAGTAAAAGGGAGGAAAGCTAATACCTAGTACTTTTTTCTTTTTTTGGTTTTTCTTTGTTTTATAATAATCTGATACATGGAATAACCCATTTTAAGCGATATTGGTGCTGAAAAATGGGACACCTGAACTGGGCGTGAGTGGTGACTATTTTGAGGGAGAGTCCATTGCATGGCTCTGACTTCTGTGTTCCCATGTTGCATTAGTTTTTTTATTTTCATTCTGTGGCAGTGATTCTGCATGTTAATGAGACGAGCAGTTGTACCGCAGGTTTTCAGGTGGCTGTTTAGGGGAAGACGTAAGTTCCTACATAAATTCACGAGCCTGTAAAAGGATTTGCTTCATGTACTGTTTGTGCCTCCTGGAATGCTTACTGCTTTTGAGGAGGATATACCTGTGTGGGAGGTACTGCCTCTACCTGTATGAGTACCGATTAAAATACCTTTCAGGTGTCCTTGGGATTTATGCACTTAAAATGCTATTCAGTAGCTGCTAGTATCTCTCATACAAATGGAGCTCCTATTTGTAACAGTTAGGTAGATATAATAATCTTTACAGCAGTTAAGGTAAAGGCTATTTTAATATTAATCAAGTTTGAGTTACATATTAAATTGAAACAAATTATTACACTAAACCAGCGTGCAGCTTCATGAGTATAATCTTAAAGCAGAATCCCATATCAGTGATAAGGTCTCAGCCAATTGTGACACTTAGGAGCAATGAGAATTCTTACAGAGAAATGGTCTTGAGTAAGGTATTGACTTGTCTGCTAATTTCAAATTAGTTTAGTCTAGAAATCCAAGTGTATTCCCTCTGTGGTCTTATTGTGGGTTGGGGTAATTGAATATTTTTGAAGAAACGTATAATTCTGTCATTGAAAAGAGGTTTTGGCAAATGTTGAGGGATAGTAGAACATTTAAATATTCATGGCTCCAGACTGTCACTGTACAGTAAGTATGTGAAGCACAGTTTCTGGAACTGGAGATAATATGGTACAAAGCCATGTTTGTCAGATTTCTTTGACTTCACAGGAATACTATGACCAGTCTATCTTCACCCATATGGGTGAAACTCTAATTTGAGATACTGGAAGCAATAGTATCTCATGCTTTCCACAGCAGTAGGATGTACCTTCTTAATCTCTTTTTCAGAATTTAATAGTGGGTGAGAGTGGAATGACACACTAAGCATATTTGTGTGACTATATTAATATACTTCCATAGCTCCACTATTTCTTAAAAGTTAAAATCTTTGGTCTTGGTTTTCCGGAAACTGCTGAACTTCTACTTTTAAGGACTCATGAACATTAAAGAGCTCAATCTTATTTACTGTGGACCTGTGATTAGCTGTCCATGACACGCCGTTGTTCAAACTGGAACATGGAATGGTTTTCAAATTGCAGCTGTATGAAAATGTTGTGGGAACGCGGAGGGGAAAAAAAAACAGTGGGAACACTGGGAGGATATGTGTGTCCCCTCTAAACTGTAGAGGTTGTACCTAGGCTGTCCTTTGAGTATACGTTTTGCCAAATAAGTCTCTTGGTCATGTTCTGCATGTTTTAAGGGTCAGGAGAAATAAGCAGTCATTAAAATAATATAGTGAAGCATAAGAAAGAAAATTTGGAATTTCAAGGCTGTACAGACATGTGGGTTAGTACCTTTCTAGGAATCATTCTGTTTGTGCAAGTGCTTTAGACTTTGGCATTTACAAACCCTTGTTTGTAATTAATATCTAATTTTGGCAGTGGACAGAGTGATTGTTTGGGGGGTAGTAGGAGTACTTAAATTGTATTCACTTTTATGAAGCATGCTGCTACATGTGTCTTTTATTTAATTGGTTGTTAAACCTTCCAACCCTCTGCCAGTAAACAGGATGAAATAAAATAGGGCACATCAATTTCAGATCCATTTAAATATAAACAGATTGCCTGAGGGCTCTTTATGTACTTATTTTTATTCAGAAAATACTGGTATTAGATGTACTGCAACAAGATCTTGTCTCTTTACCTTTGAGATCAGACTCGTGTCCCTGTGCCTCTAAACCTGTATAGGCAGCCTGCCTGTAAATTATGTATCTGAATAATTACCTAGCTAGTGAGGATATACAATATCTGTTTTAGCATTTCTTAACATGGAGTAGCCAAAACCAAGTGATTGTTAGGAATTACTTGGAAAAATGTCTAGAACAAACAGGAAACAGTGGTATGTGCCTGTAGATTCAAGCTGCACTTTCATCTTGAATATGGTGCAGTTCTGGTCTCCTTCCAGCTATCTGTCAAAGGACACAGAAAAACATCAAAGAGGGAAAACCAGAATGATGAGAATGATGGTGAAGAGCAGCTCCTATATTGCTTGATGAAGGGTGGTATAAAGTTGTGTGAAATCACAAATGGTGTGTAGAAGGTGAACACAGATTCATGTTCATTGTTACTACTAATCTAAGAATTAGAGGATGGGTGAAACTCATGGATGTTAAACTCAAGCCAAACAAAAGCAGATGGTTCTTCAGATGCAGTAAACTCAAAACTCCTTACTACAGGATGCTGTGAATGCTCAAATGTATATGGGTTTCGCAGCAAGTCTTTGACAGGCTATTGTACAGAGAGATACTACTTCTGATCAAAAATTTCTAGTTACTTAGTGCAGGGTAATGGTAATGAATGTTTATCAAGTTCTTGTTCTTTTCTGTACATTTGCTATCAGTTGCCTTTAGCCGAAAGAGGAGGGAGGAGAGGTGCATTTTTGCTTCTTTGAGCAACTACATCTTCTGGATTGCTTCTAGTTATTAGCTGTGAAGGACTTGTGAAAACTTGGGACTCATGAAGAGGACTTGAAGTTGCAAAGTCAGGTAATTGTGTTGAAATGTAGCAAATTAGAATGAAAGCCATGGAAATATAGGGAATGTGTTAAATGGGAAATTCACTGAACACCCAAAGCCCACAGAGAGAAGAGCATTGAGAGTGGGGAATTTCTTTGTGCATATGTGCACATATGTGAGAAGTTGCTCTGGATGCTACCAATCTAGCAATCCACTGACTTTATTTTTAAACTATGTAAATAGTATTGATTACTTCAAGAAGACCGACTGTGTTGGTGTTTTGCTGATTGGAGGCTTAATTAATCTGAAAGTCTTTGTAAAACCACGCTGGTTTCCAAACTGAGATGCTGTCTATTTGTGAACATTGTAGATACCCAGGAGGTCATCCTCAAAAATGACTGTCCCATTTTTCATATAATAGGTGGCAGAATTAAAATTGTCAGGAAAGAAAATAAGCTAAACTAGTCATGCTCACCTGTTTAATTTGTTGGATGATAAGGGTTATACTTAATGACATATGTAATCCTTTTTGTTCAAGCCTTTGGTTCATAATAAAGCTGTAAGGCTTGGCTAATTAGATGTAGTTGCTCAATAACCGATAAATACCTGTTCTGTTGTGAAATATGTGATGTCAACTGTCATGAGTTCCTTTCAATCCTACATTCCATTTGCTTTCTCTTGTGTTTTTAAGTAACAGCATTTGTCCTCCTAGTCACAACTGCTCCTTGGCTTTAAGGAGAGATCAAATTTCTTTGAACGAAAACAATGTAAATTTTAAGGTCAATCAACTGTGATGTATCAGTTATCAATAGTAGGAATTAGGAATGCAACATTGATTTCACCTGGAAAAAAAAGTAGTAGTAATGTCAATATTTAGAAGAACAGGAAGATTTTTATTATTGCGTTATGAAACGTAGAGGTGGGTTTAAATGTGTGGATAAATGAGATCTAACTACCTTTCAAGTGGCCAAGTCAACATAGTTTGGAAATACACAAGTTTTCTTAGATATGTACTTTACTGTGTAGTGGAAAATGTAATAATTGACTTTACTAATGAAACCTCATTATTATATAATGAGACATTCTACTTTCACTCTTAAAATAAATGGGAGTGGGTTTATTTTTTTGGAGGGGAATGAAAATAAAGGCAGCACAAAAGTGGTCTGGGTGTAGAGCCACTGTAAGGGAGAGATGAAGCATTTCAGGTGCCAGAGCTTTGATGGCCTTTGAGGATGCAGCATAGTGCCCTCTGGTGAGTAGAGGTTTGGGGATTCCCATTCATTTCCTTCTCCTCTGTTTCCTTCTTGCTTCTACTCCGTCCCCCCACCGCCCTTCAGAAAAATTTTCCTTGGTAAATATAATACTTTCCAGTACCGGGATGGGACCCCCCCATTTATTCCTGAGTTAAACTCTGTCTTACTAATGATTGGTCCTTATGGATCACTCAGCTCAGTAAAAACAAGCAAGCATTCTGACTGCCTTTTTAAGAATGTATTCCTCTGTAAGGAGTAGGTTAACTTCAGTGTGTTTACATAGAGGAAGATTCCTATTGCTGCTTTTGTGCGTCTTTAAGATCAATTTTGTGCTGATGATATGCTTCATTGGACTGCAACAGGATGGAAAGACTAGCCTGTAGGAGAAAGCACTTGACCTGTGGTCCCAAATGTTAAGGATCCAATTTTGTTTATATTATTTTATTTCATTACTTATATAAACTTAGTTATCCATTTGCTTTCTAAATCTCAGATTCTAATAATCAGAAATATCTTCTTTGTAAATACTCCACTGAGACTGTAATTATGTATGTACAAGAAACAATTCTTTAGCTGCTTTAATAACTTTATTAAATAGTTTAACTCTTAATCCTGCTATCCTTAATCACATAAGTGATAGTGAGCAACTAGAAGTAATAAGACTGTTCAAAGTCCTGTGTTTTACAGTGACTATAATAACTTTTCTTCATGTAGAAAACTGTTTCAAGACCCTCCATAGGCAGTATTTACTTTTGCAGTTCATGGCAGGGTGAACCTAAACACTATCTTTAAAGGCCTTAAATGTAAGAAGCTGTACTTAGCCCAGGTCAGTGTTGGGATGAACACTGAACACTGATCCCAAGATCCCTTTTAATTACAAAAACATTTCTAGTCTGCTTCACAATCTGGAAATCAAAATTAAACCAGCAATCTGATTAGTAATAAAAGCCTGAAAATAATAAATTGAATCCCTTCACAAATGAAGCTTGTAGCAAAAGGAAGTAAAGAATTGAACTGTAGACTGGTGTAACTGTATGGCTCGTAAGTGGCATTTTAACATTTTGAACTGGTTTTATAAATATATCAGATTTGTCAATATACACAAACAGGGGAAAAAACAAACCTCTATATTCTGGAAATATTCTAAAGCTGATTAATATAACAGCACAAGAGGATAATAGCAAAAGGGGGGAGGGGGAGTGAGGAAAGGCAAAACCAGTTCACGTTTACTGTAGCAAATGCATCTGGCATAATAGAAATTCCCTGGTGAACTAGTGTGTGGTATTTCCTCCTTGTTCCTGGTGAAGTAGGATGAAGTAAAACAGCACACAAGAAATACTGAGGGAGAAGGAAGCAGTGACTGGAAAAAAAAAACTTGTAACTTAGGGTTCTTGATCTCATCTTCTGATTTCTGGAGACTCGGAAGCACCTGCTGGGCAGTAAAGGAGAGCTGGAATGCTGGGTGTCCCAGATCATAAAAACAGAATTTTTGCAGTTCTGGAGGCTCGCAAAGAAGCGGGTAGCGATTAGGGATCATGGTTTCCTCCTTTGGGCTTCTTCATTGCGGCTTCTTCATTGCTTTACATCGTCTGCAGTGTGAGGAGAGAGTACTACAGCTGTAAGACCCGCCAAAGTGGTACAGAGAGCTTGGTAAATGCGTTTTGGTAGCTGTTCAGGAAATAGCTCTGTAAATCTTGGCAAATACTGGTTTTAACTTGTAAGATGTTATTTAGAAATAAAAGCAGACAATTGATGATAACTCAGTGAATTTTTCAATTTTATCTAAACAGACACGGTTACAGTTTTAGCAATGGCAAGCTGAATAATTTGTTTTGCATTACTAAATAATTTTTAGGCAGATAATGCATGTTTGAATTAAAGTGGGAATGAAGAGAAAGTCTTAGTGTAGGAGAAAGTTTAAAAGAATGGGAGCAAAGCTATCTGGGAGCATTGACAAAGTGATCTTATTTTTTTTTTACCTGCCAACACAGAAAAATTCTCTTTTAACAGTATAATATATAAATCTTGGGTAAATTATTAAAGTTAATTAAAAAAAAACCAACAGGACAACAACCTCCCAGCTACTCTGTGTGTGTATGTAACACACACGTAATAATCTAGAAAAGTAAGGTATGTCTTCCATAATGCAGTCTTTTGAAGCTGGAGAGTTACTCAGAACCCAGTTTAGACTTTAAAAAAAAAAAAAAATTTTTAGGAATGGACTAATTTATTTTTTTTAAATAGCAAAATATAAACTTTAAAAATAACAGTATTTCCCCATAACATTTTTTAAAAATGAATTTCAGTTAATTTATTTTACTGAAGACAGTTGAAGAGAACGTCATCTTCTTTCTTTAGCTGCTTGGTAGGTTTCCTTATGTATTCTTTACAAATTTTGTCAGTGACTGGTTTTTTTGGGTGTAAATTATGTATGGGATATATGTAATATATGCAAGGAATACATTTCAAAACTCCTTTGAGTAGAGCAACTGTCCTATCTATGTTACTGAATAGCTTTGTGTTTGTATAAGCACTTTCTTGATGCTGAGTGTCTGAACCCAGTAGTTCAGAAGACAGTGGAGAGGGTGTACAGAAGGCATTTACGTAGACTGAACACCTTGTGTAATTATGTTTGGTTGTCAACCCACAGCTAATCAAGTGTGAGCTAGTTTGATTCTTGCTTAGAAACCTTGTAAGAAGGTGCTGTGCCTGGCAGGAAGTAGTGATTTTGGTTTGTTTGAATCAACGCAGACTCAGTCTGGCTTGATGCTATGGAATGTGGCTAATGGAAGTGTCACCTTTAAGATTTGCAAAACTGAGTTTACATTTGATTCTGGTAATCAAAGAATTTTTTTATCTCTAAAATTTCCCAGAAACATAGTATGCGTGGACAGAATGGTGTGGCATGGATTGTTGCATGATAAATGGTTATTTTTATTATTTTTTTAATTTTATAGATATGCATTATATTTATGCTTTATTATGTATAATTCATAATATAAATTAAACAGTTTTAAAAATGAATGTTCATTAAGCGTAACAAAATTTTATTTGCATGTGTATAGCACTTACTGTTGTGGTAATCTCAGGATTTCCCTGAGGTATTAATTCTTACTGGATACTGTTATGTTGAATTGCTGAAGTACTTTATGAATCTCAGATCTTAATTTTCACGTACTTCACAAAGAGCATGAAGATCAGATATCCCCAGATTTACGTGAAATTCAATTGGATATTGGGGCAAGATACGTATTTCAGTGGCTAGTTTTGAAAATTTAAGACGTAGTCACTCCCAAGAGAAATCTAGAGAGGCAGCTGTTGCTTATACACTGGAAATACAGTGGTGTGTAGAAGGTGTAATTTCACAGAACTAAGTTACGGGATGAAGGTGAAAAATAATTTCCAGATTTTCCCCTTATGTCTTCATCATAACAGCAGCCTTAAGTTTTACTATAAGGGGAAAAAAAGAAGTTTTAAATCTCTTTATTGTCCTGGTACTAACAGACTATAGCTGTGGGTTTCTTCTCTTTCAACCTCTTCTACCCCTAATAATCTAAATGCAAATTGTAACAGATTAGTAAATTCAGCTCCTGAATCTTTCTCCTGAATTAGTATTCCAAAATATTTTGATTCTTTATTATATGCAAAATCAAGTGAGCCAAACAAATAGCCAAAAAAAATTGAGCTTGCCACATCTATGGTAAGGTAAAAATAGAATTTTACTTTATGATATTAAAGCAACAAATTACTGGTTCATTTATAGAACGGGCAAAGCATCTTTCTCAGTATATTCTGATTTTGTTGTTCATAGTTCTGTGAATATCCCTACATAATTTGCATTCTAGAGGTAATGTAGACTTCTGAAGATTTTCAGCTTGGAATTTGTATTTTTTTTGTGGTAAGAAGCAGAGAAAAAGGGAACAACCCTCTCATCATTTATGTATCATGACCCAGCATCTCAGAGCCTTGGGCTATTATTTCAAAATCCAATATATTCAAACTTTGGCCTCAGAGAGAAGTAGGATCAGTACACAAGAACAACAGAGTGATAAATATAGATTTTTCATTAAGGAAAAGACTATATCCTGTCATTTTTGAATCAGTGTTCAAAAGAGGATCTGAGAATTCATAGCCTCCTATAGGCTTTAACTTTATTTTTGTTGCGAAGAAGGACTTAACAGCCTTTTCATGTTACTGTGAGTGAGAAGGCATTGATGCACAGAAATAAAATTTTAATATATGCTGAAGGAGAGATCCACTAACACTGTGACAGTAATTTAATGGAAGTCAATTTTAAGCCATGCATAATTACAGGTGTGATGTGGAGCACTGCTCACTCTTAAGGATGGTTTGTGTAGAGCCACGCAGATCCAGTTGCAGTACAGTTGGCTCAGTGGGGTAAGGTGGGTTGCCTTTCTTCACTGACTTCTGTCCTACACTAAAATTTGTTTTGGTAGTCAAATTATACATAGTATAATTTTCTGTAGAACAAAAACTAGAGATTTCTAGTCAAACGTTAGATTACTGGATGGGTAGCATACGCTGTATAAATGTATATGTGTACATGTAAGCACACGACCTTCACATAAGAAGGGGTGTATCTGCCAAAGTTCTAGAAATTGCTGAAATTCTCAGAGCCATTAACATATGGGTTAGATTCTGAGAGACTCCTTCAGATTTTAGAAATTGTTTTTTCTTTTCATTTAAACAGATTTTCACTCAATTTCCTTAAATAGAGCAGCTGTGATAGTGTACAAACAATCAAAATTTATGCTGAAAAGTAATTTCTGTGCTGTTTGTTTCACTCTCAAGGAAACAATTTATGTTCTTATTTTGAAGCCAACAGCCTAACACTTGTTATTGGAGAATGCATCAAACTGAAAAGTTTTGGTTTCTGCAGTAAATTTAAGAAACCTGTGATTTTCACTGGGTTCAGATACCACGAACATGTCTGGTTCACCTCATATGTTAATCTACATGTATCTACTTAAACACACATACTTCAACTTGAATGTGAACAACAATACTGGGAAGGGTTTGGTATGTACTTGGTACATGTGTGGTGATTGCATATTGCTGTTGTACCTCTTGAAATTTACCAGAGGAGACCAGTGTTTGATTTGGTGGGAGGGAGGGTGGAGGTGGAATGATAAACTACGGGCTTGCTTTCCAAGTCCTGACAGGGAGGTGCTTTATTCTGTATTGTTATCAATGCAAAAATAAAATCACAAAATTAATATTATTTCGAAAGTTTTCTGCTTGCTTTTAGCTGACAGGTCTCTAAGTGGATATAGCTTTTTCCACCTGCAATCAAATGTAATAAACCTTCTTCACTGCAGAAGTCAAATTCCTGGGAAAAAAAAGAAGTTGGAAGCTCACACTTACACCATAAAACCTTGTTTATTGCGACCATCAGTCTTCGAAGATATGCCCCACAATGGGGTTTGGTAAAGCCATTACAAGGTGCCGTATGAGTTCCATTTGCCTACAGTAAATAGAATGTCAGAAGTGTCAGGGGGAAATAAATATCGGGCTGGTTAAAAGGGAGCAGAGATGGCTCAAAGCATCATTGAGAGGATTGATTTATCTGGCATGCTGTAATGACTGCAGATGTGGATCTGTTATTCTAGATGAGCAATGAATTTGATGAGCTGATAACACAGGGCCAGAGAGGCCTGGTTTTAATTACTGATGAGGAATTTATTTGTGAAGCACTGTGATTTACTGAGGGTTTGTTCTGTTATTGACAGGTGACCTTGGGGCTTTTCTCTTTTGATGAATAAAAAAAGCGGCATTTTTTAAAGGAAAACTGTTTTATCAGTGCTATGAATACAGCGAGGTCATTTTAGATAGACTATTGTCTTTCAAACCATCTTTATGTATAATTATTTTTTGTAGCAGTTGTTAATTGCCTCTTTCATGGAGATTGTCGTGTATACTACATTTGCTACTTGAGAGAGATTAATTTTGGTGCAGATCGTTGCTAGCAAGAATATATTGGTTATAACTTTTGTGGTAGAGATCATAAGGCAAATAAGAAAGTCGCATTATGCAAGTATATATTACTGAGTTGTTCAGCTTTTCAATTACATATCTTATCAGCATGTATTATTCTTACTGTTACAGGCCACCAAGGGGGAAAAAACCTAAAAAATATAAGGAATCAGAGGTTGTGGTTTGTTTCTTGCTTTGGTTTTGTTCTTTTTGTTAAACATTTTGTCTTAACTGTTTTAAATACCATTCTGTCTGAGGTTAAGTTTTTTGTCAGGACACTTTTGTTGGGCAGAATGTTATTGATTTACCTATTATGTTTATACACTTATTTTACTTTTTCTCTCATAGAATATACTTTTCTTTTTGATCTGTACATGCAAGAGAATTTTAGTATTGACTTTTGTGCTTATGCTTTTAATTCTGTACTGCACTTGCAAATTGCAGCATATTAACATCAGGATAAATCAAAGTAGTTTCTGTCTAAACTGTGTCAGAACTGTGTGCAAGTACTGTAGATGTTTTCCAGTTTGTATATACTATTTGCTCTTAAGTAAATATTTAAAAAAAAAAAAAAAGCCAAATAGGAAACCATTTGGACTCAGCATTTTGTAGATGATGCTTCCGTAAGTATATATGATAATCTTATACTATGCCAGGAAGAGGTAGGTACTAGATCAGGGAGGTAGAAGACCTTCTTTTTTGTTTTCCTTTTGTGAGCTTCACAACAAAAATGGTATTATCCAGAAACTTCCTTTTTACTGCTTTACTGCCAACAATTTTTTAATACGGAGAAAGCCGTTAATGTAGTATTTACATTCAGTATAGTTTCTGGAAATGCAGGCACTTTCCTGTCGTATGTAACCAAACACCTTTATTCATTTGACCCATTTACACTGAAGTCTATTCAAACTACTTAGGTGTTATGCCCCCCCGCCCACCCCTTTTATTTTAATATTATTATTGAATAAATCTGGCTTTTATTTTGCCTGTCCCGGTATTGAATGTCTTCCAGCATTTACGTATGAAGAATGGCTTCTGACCTTTGGGAAAGCATCCTCGAAGCAAATGACGGTATAGTTCTTTATCTTCTTGAGTTCGAAGGGGCTGCTTTGCCAGGTATAATGGCAGCGAGGAACTGTGGTCACTGACAGATGCATTGAAAAGTAATGGGCATTGCATGAATTTCCAGTAAGTTTCGCAAAGCAATGTTAAAATTAGATAAAGAGCTAGGTGCAGGCTCAAGAGGTGGAATTGTGTCCCCAGATTTGCTGTAAAGTTCCTGTTGAACTCCGTATTGTGAAATCTTATCTTTAGGGAGACAATGAGACTAATGAGCTTTATGTGTTCTGGAGTTATTGTAGTTCTTGATTTGATGCTGCTCAGCGTCCATGCTGGTACCATGGGACTCAAGGATGGACATAGTGAAGACTGATGATTTGACAGAGAAGTACAGGCCTGTAAAGTGTCCTAATTATCTTCTAAGTAAGACAAGTACTACTTCAGAATATTATGTGGAACTTCCCCGGTACTGATAAAGTTAAGGGGTATCTTTTGCATGGGTTTCTAGCAAGGATTTACATACAGTGATTGCAAGCCCGAATTTTGTTCTGGTAGAGGACCTGCAGCTGCTGAGGTCAGTTGATTTTTGTCATTGATTACAAGAAGAGACGACTGCATCCCACAATTTCAAGCAACTGCAATGCTATTTATAAAATGTAATGTTTTTAAAAAACGCTTCCGTAGTATCTTAACATTTGGAATAAATGCAACAGATTTAGCAGACTTGGAAGTTCTTACAGCTTCTGGGGGACTAGGCTGAACTTGCAACCAATGCTCCAGAAGACACATTCCTTACGATTGCTTTCCCCAAGTGCCACTCTGTGTTTTGTATCACTGTAAGTAGCAAGGATGGAAGGGACAAATAAGCTGTTTTATAGAAAAGCAGCTTGTTTAGAGCAGTTTAACTTTCTTTTTCCCTCATGGATAATTAATGTAGTTCTTATTCTAAGGTTACAGTCTGCTTCTGAATTTCTTGCTGTCGTAGGAAAAGTTCTGTAATAGTTGTGTGCATGAAAATAATTTCTTTTATAAAGTTGGCATTGTAAATTAGCCAAGATTTTTCCTAATTCCGTGCACTTTTGTAAGCGCCGTTTTACTCCGTGTTGCCTGTGATGCAAGCTGTTGGTATAAGGGAGTTGTTGCTTTAACTCCCCTTTCATCCCTGTGTGGACACTTTGTGATTAGCTTTTAATTCCTTCAGCTTCATTGGATTTACTGATGCTGTCAGTAAAGATGGTGAAACTTGTGAATTCCAGGCCACTCTGTGGGGTGTAACAAGAAGTTGTCTTTGCGAGAAGAAGGTACAAACTGGGATCTGACATGGAGTGTGTGTTTAATGAGTATTCTTTTTTTTTAATTACTTTTTGGTGGCGGTGGAGTGGAGCTGAGATGACCACATGTTGCTGCTTGACACTAAAATTTCCTGGCAGCCCTCTGATGGGAGTATGCTCTTCTGTGTTTCAGAAATTGACTTACAAGGAAGTAAAAAAAATCACTGTTTCTCTTCCACAAAAAATACTTTATGATAAAATGCTAAACCCTGCTTATCTTTGTAGGCTGACCTTCCTAGGTGTAGATGTATTTATATATGTATATAGTGAGTCCTCTGTTTGCTAGGCTGTGGAGGAACATGTGTAACAGTATGTAAACTTACATATTTGAATTGACCTCTGCTGTTATTGCATGACAACACGCAGGATGTAGCAGATGCAGTAGAGGGCCTGTCAGGCAGATAGTCAAAATGATTTGGAATATTAATGTCTTGGTAGCAATAACTTACTTGAAGAGAGTCTGTAAATGGACTTAACAATTCTATTATGAATTATAATAATTATTTTAAAAATATTTGGTTTACTATGTGATTTGAACATGTGTTACATTGTATTTTGTTAGGTGATTTTTCTAATGTTGATAGTCAATCTCATATATATATATATATATAGATAGATATACATAAAGCAACCTAGAGAAGAAAAAGGATTTGTGCTTTTTGGTTTTTTAGCTCACAAATGCTGAGGTCTCGCCCAGTGCAAGACAGATTACAAACCTGTCTGCCTCAGTCAGTTGCATACAGCAGTTAGAGTGAGTTACTGAATTTGTCATAATTAATGTAGAAGCCTCAGAACAGGAATTAAAACATGTAAAGTGTATTGAATCTGGAGATGTTAAAACATACTTAATTCTTAGTATCTGGTGGGTTGCACAGTGCTGTTCAAATGTAAACAGCTGGTCTGTTTCAGGGCAGAGTTATTCCTGGTGATCCCTTTATTCTGTGGGATGGAACAGTATTTCAGTTTAACAGTTCTCAGTAGTTATATGAAAACTGTGATGCTGGAAGCAAACAGTATTTTCTGTCATTGAGACTGGTGAGAGTTTAGCTAGTTAGAATGGAAAGTACTGATCCTGCTTGATTGAAATATCTGGTGTCATAGTATGAAGCAGGGTGTTTGCAAGACATAAAAGAGAGAAGTCAATATTTAAATAAATATCAGGTAAAGGCTTAAGTGTTAAAATGTGTATTGTGGTACTTTCTTTAAAAAGATGTAGTTAATCTTGCAATGTTAACTTTTTGATCATGTGACAGTATAATAAAGCACAAACAATAATATAAAGTAATACCCGAAAGGTGCCATGTGTTCTGAACATGCTCCAAAATGAGGAGCTGAACTGTCGTTTCAGTAACACTTAAAACTAGTTCTGGTGTGACTCTGAAGTCACTGGTGGCTTATCAAATCTACAGTGGTGTAGAGTGGAGCAAATAGGGCTCATGTGTCCGTGGAGTTTTATTAACACGATAAGTCTTGTCTCATTTATTTTTGTCAAGAATTCTTGTAACTTGTGAATGGTATAATCGGAAAAGGTTACAGGAGTGCTACTTGCTTTCTAGCAGTACCTGATGTCCTGTTGTGTTTTATTACTCTGTGGGTAGTTATTTTGTAGAAATTCCAAAATATTTTTATTTGCACGGCTAATGAAATCAGATACATTCTGCTTAGTTAAATTTTGTATCAGAGTCAGCACAGTGTCGAATGTAAAACATTTTATTGTAGTTCCTTCATCATACAAGACATCTGAAGGGAATAGTGACCTTGCCAAGTGTAGGGAGAGGAACTGAGTCGCAGTATTCACTGCTTTTTCATCTCAAACTGAGCAGCAGTACTTGCTTACGTTTCCAGATGCTGCCTTCTGTAACACAGCAAGTAATTACAGTATTATATAGGCAGAATAGAGCTAGTTCCATATAAATTAAATCAGTAACCAATACTTGTGGAAATTGTATTTCATAAGATATGGCACTGTCCAAAACCACAAAAGGTTTTTGTGGTATATCTGCACTTTGGTTTGAGCTCCTTTCTTTCTTCTGTTGAAATTGAATTTTCTTGACTTTGCAGTCCTACTCTAGTTCTTCTGTTACTTGTATGAGACCTCTGTTTTTAAATGGTACGGAGATTGTGTTCATGTATCTTCCATAGAGGTAGAGACCTGCAGCTGGTGTTTTTTCTTACTGTATTGATTATTGGTATTATTAGAAGGTATGCAAGATCACTTATATCTTCAAATGTCTCTGTATTTAAAACAAACAAAAAAAGCCATGCCTTAGTGACATTAACTTAGTGTTGAAGGGATGTAAAAAAACTAACAGTCTAGAAGACGATGGGTGCCTGTGTGCTTACTGTTACGATGTGTCTTTTTTCTGTGTGAAGCTTGCATTTATTCAGAGGTGCTGATGTACATATCTGACCTCATTTAAAATGGCATGGATTCAGCACGTGTAGTTTTTCATGAAATAGGTTGTTGCACTGTCAGGCATCAACAATGCCATTGTAGTGCACATCCCTGCTTAGTGAGATATCCTAGAAATTAAGAAAATCCTGGTTCAAGTTTAGTTTGAAATTAATAATGTTCAAACTCTTGGAGGGGAGGGGAGAACATGGCAAGTAGTGCTATAACTGAACACAAATGTATGGCAGAACTGGGTTAGAGGTTCTTTAATTCTGTTTACAGTATCTGTAAAAGGTATCTACGAAAACAGGGAATGTTTATTTAGTTTTTCTTTTGATAGATTTCTATGAATTTATGCCATATGAAAATTAATTTTAATTGTGTTAAGATTTATTTATCAGTCTATTTTACCAAGCATACCTCTAAAATTATATAGTATAATGTGGGGTTCATTTACATAATTTAGAAGTGAATAGTAAAACATGCAGTTTTGCAGACATCTTTTTCAAAATACTCTTGTTATTGGCATCACCAATAGCAGCTCAGATGGGATAAAGCAGCTCTGTTTATAGACACTCTCACACTCAACATAATCTCATGTTCCAAGTTTTTTGTCACTACGTGAAAAGTCATTTTTCGCTTGTGTCATTACTTTGAATTTAAGTAATTTTTTTTCTTGTGGTATGATGAAAGAAATACTGGTTGAATAGTTAAACTTCGTCTGTTTTTGGAAGAGGAAAAAAAATGCCTAAATTTCAGGATCAATTTTGATACCTTTCTGGAAAAGAAAACACAGAAATCCATTCCTTTGATTTATGAGCTTGTGGTGTTAATGTTTGAGCAGATACTGGATATATGTGGAAATATCTGTAAGTCTTGAAGGTTTCACAACTTCCATCACAAAACTGTGTTACTATGGAAAAGTGGTGTTCACTCTTGACAAGTGTGACAC
Organism: Chroicocephalus ridibundus; assembly: GCF_963924245.1. Classification (NCBI taxonomy): domain Eukaryota; kingdom Metazoa; phylum Chordata; class Aves; order Charadriiformes; family Laridae; genus Chroicocephalus; species Chroicocephalus ridibundus. The sequence continues at coordinate 16,242,805 of NC_086292.1, forward strand.
TTAACCAAGGAATAAAAATAATACAAACCACATAATACACAAACTGAGGAGGGAGTTGTCTGTGCAGACAGTTTGTTGACACTTTGTTGGAAAAGGCTTCTCTGATCTGCTTGTTGGGTAGGATCAAAAATACATTTGAATTGGACAGGGTTGTGAACGTTTTGTTGGGGATGTTGCTACATATACATACTTTCTAAATTGAGGCATGGTTGTTACAGGTTCAGGGCCTAAACGTTAAACAGACAGACTGGCCAGGCCTGACGAAATGCCAGTAGCATGTTAGAAAAAGCAGAATCCAACACTTAAGCACATTTTTAGAATGAATACCTTTATTCACAGCTTTCTATGAAGATGTTAAAATGTAAGGTGTGCAGTTCTTTTTAAATTGAAAAAAAATAGCATGGCTCTTTTTTTCTTTTCTAAGATTGTTTTCCAAACATGGATGCAGTGAAAGACAAAAAAGTGTAGGTTTTTTCTTGCCGTAGGCTGTCAGAAATGACACTCATGAAGCTCTATTTCTGCACAATATAAAAATGTGCTCATAAAATTGATGCTTTTATTCTTTTTAATTTTAGAATTGGTTATAGTGCAGTTGAGCATTTGGTGTTCCCCCCCACCAAAGATTTGAGGGCGAGGACATCAGTGTTTGCATATAGGGTGGACTCTAGTACACCTCGGTTAGAAAACAGCCGGAGAGATTCTTCTTTTGTTGTCCCTTTCCTCTAACAGGGTCCGGGTTTAGGGCTCTGAGCCAGACCGGCTCAGTGTGGATGTTGTTTTGGAGTCTTTTGAGTGTGGATGTGAAGCGGTTTGTCTGTCCTTTGCTTCGCAAGAATTCTCTTTTTAAAAAACAAAGCTGTAGCTATGAAGTAGCCTATTTGTCCTAAAACTTATGAAAAGGAGGGGGAGGGAGTGCTGGGACCCATCTTTATAACAACAATCAGCCTTTGTGAGGTTTCATTCCAGGCTAATGGCTGGTGAAATTGTTCTGGGTAGTTAAAATGAAATGAAATGAATTAAAGAACATGAAGGAGAGCAACCAGAATGGTTTATTGCTTTTCTTTGAAGGCACAATAGCTATACTCTGTCTCTTTTTGTTACTCATATCTGTGTGGCGGATATTTAAAGTCAGGGTTTTGAATAGCATGATGGCTAAATGAGGGCTATAAATCGAGGGCTATGGTGCAAAATTCTAGTGCTAGCAAGTACTAAAAGACAATACCAAAGAGCTGGGGTCTAAAATTGTTTTAGACTGATGAATATGCAGACATAAACCCAAGAAAATGTATATATTCCCTACCAAAAAAACTCCAGAAAACACTAATGATGAGCTTTTTAAAAGGGAAAACAAATATTTTAAACACGTTAATGCTTTCAACTTGTTACTGATATTTCCTTAAAAGCCTGAAAATCCATTCTTAAGAATTTTAATTAAAAGTGTGGAAAAACATAAAGTGGTCAAATATTTTTATTAATGGGAAAATGTGAAAATGTCAAGAAGTGGTGTATAGTAGTTCATTTATAAACCTAAAAATTTTGCCAGAACAAAAATTTAATGTGTTAGCTTGCTGATAGCAACACAAAAGTTTCCCAAAATAGGATAATGCAGCTTAGAAAGCACCTGGTTTAAGACTGTTGCTACACAGCTGAAAAAATAAAGTGTCATATCAGGTTGGGGTCACATTTGTCTAAGAAAAACTAACAGGAGGATTTCTATTGTCAACACAGGAGATGAGCAAAGGCAAATTATACTCTCTGATCCACCCCTCTGTTACAGAAGTGACTACAGATTAAAGCCTCAGCCAGGAATTTCATTACTCTTATACATATTTCACAAAGGCAGCATTCGCAAAAATACTGGTAAAAAAGGCTCGGAAATTTTCATGAAAGCATGAGATCGTTTTTGACTGTGTGTGCATGCGCATATGTATGTGTGTACTATATAAGCATATGTAGAACCGAGAAAGATACATAACGTTTCTATTAAAGTTAGTATACGTGCCTAGGCCTTAGGCTCCATAATGTGAAAGTGGATGTTTGCTAGTATTTAGTTCATGTCAAAGGTCTGGGTTTTTTTGTTTGGTTTTAATTTTTTTGGGCGGGGTGTGTGTGGGTGTGTGTGTTAAAACATTAGCATAAGGTTATAAGCTAAAATTGAAGATAACTTAGAATGTTATGAGCTAATAAAAAGTGAAAGGCTTTTAAGGGGGTGAAGAGTCTAGAACTTGATTACTTTCCAAACCAAAAGGTTTATTAACAATACTGGTTTTATCGACACTAAATTAAGCAAAACCTAGAGTCTGGGAACGTCAGTTTTCAGGCTTTTAATAAACAGTAGTTCTCAAGCTTTTTTGTAGTTGAGTCTCCATGAGAAACTGGCAATGCTGAGTCCAGCTTTCTCCCTTTCTTTCCCTGGCAAGTTGGGACCTCTAAAGCTTCACAGCTCTCCTTGTTGATCCCAGAACATGCAGTGTTGTGTCTCTGCTACAAAGGGGATTCTCTGCTTCCAGTGGTTGTCTTTGCTGTGCCAGAGGCTGTAAACCTGGCCGGATACAGCTGACCTGTGGCAGAGCCGGTGAGGTGCCTTTGTGCCCCAGTTTCTCTTGGTATTTGCAGATGCGTGAGCTGACCTCCCTGGATCCTGATGGAGCTGAGTTTCTACACTGGAGTAGATGGGCACCGTCCTTTTGTTGGTTGTTGAAGTCACTCAGCAGAGTGGGTGGACTTTCATTTTCCTCACCTTTTCTTGCACTAAAAGTCAAGGCATTTTTCTCAATTTTTTTTCTCTTTACTATTTCTGTATTTAATAGTGACTGTGCCTGTCTCTGGTGAAATGTAGACATAGCTAATCTACCTTTAAACTAGCTAGATAGGCCCCTTGCAGCAGCTGACCTAAAGCAGTTCATTGCTCAGGGCTGCAAAACCTGTGGAGAAGACGACACATTATACTTTGTTGAGCGTCCTCCTGGTATGCTTAGGCTGCTGTCTGCCTGCGCTGGCTGCAGTAAAGCTGCCTTGGGTATTTATACAATTACAGTGGAGTCACTGCAGTGCAGATGCAGTTCCTATAAGAGTATTATGTGTACTCAAAAAAAAAAAAAAAGTGTCTGGGAGAAAGATGTACTAAATCATGGTTGTTGTGAGATTGGTCCTGTGAGACTGTGGTGTGATGAGTGGCAACCAGAGGGTGATTTTTCCTATCCAGAGTGTGCAAGTATATCCATATTAGGTGGAGAGCCAACCAGCACCGATACCCCTGTCACCTTGTCTTTGCTAAAGGAAGCCTACTGAAGAAAGAAGATAAAACTCCCACATCAAACTTTGAGGCACACAGAAGCAAGAGCTGTGGCATGGGTGCCCAGGAAGCTAGATGTGAACTGAGGTGTACCCCACTTCACGCACCTCAGTTGCTAACGACCTGTTTTTAGTTTCTCACTTACAGGCAAGGCTGCATTAGGATGACCTATCTAATTTTATTAGTAGCAAGTATGATAAGCCTTAGAGCTTCGTTAAAACAGTAATTTGGGGAGTAGAATCAGGAATCTTAGTTGTAGCCTGAGAGTTTGCAAGCATGAAACTGTTGCACAGCTCTTGATAGAAAGCAGCACTCGTAGTTTTATCCTGTGTTAAGGAAGTTCACCCATCAGATTTAGGAGATGGATGAATTCCCACCCTGTGGCTTGCTGTGAAATTGCTATTTGGCATTGCCCATCTATTATTGGAGAACACTTAGTGCTGCACCTGGTTTTGTTTGTAGTTGTTTCCTTTCCTAATAAGTTAATATGTAAGGTATTTATTTGCAGATGCTTTACCATGAATAGGAAGTATCAGAACATGGCACCAAAGCGAGGGGTTGGCTTTGTGTTTGGTAAGAAGAGCGCACGCATACTTGCTGCCATTGCCGAATGGTAGCATTCTTGCTTCCTGCTTGGGAAGCTTTTCAAATGTCTAAAATATGGTAGGCGACTGACATCTGCTTAGGCAGACACCAAGAAAAGCTTTTTATAGTTATGCATTTAAAACTTTCAAAGAGCAGTAGATGTGCATCCATGAAAATATTTATTACATTCATATGAAATGGCCCATTTTTTACCGACTGCTAGTATATCTCTGTAACGAGCATGTTACATTGGGATTGTGTTTACTTTAATAAAATTCTTCACTGCTTCGCTCTGATTGTATCTGTTCTTGGATAAGAATAGTTTGCAGGGTAAAATGAATGAGTGGCTTTATGCATAATACAAGAGTATCAAATTAATCAAAATGTAAGGTGCTTTCTGCTTTTTAATACTGACTAAATGTTTTCCTTGCAGAAGTTAGTTGAGTTGGCTGCAAAATAGATTGTAATATTAAAATGTGTCTCTCTTTCCTCCCTTTTAAAAAAGATTGCCTTGTTCTTAATAAAAATGCCCCCCTCCCCAATCTTCCAGCACACACAAACTCTGTTAAGATTATTTAGCAATAGGAAGATTGCATTACTAGACTGTATGTTTGTGAGGCTTAAATATGACTTTGGGAAGTTGTGACAAATACTGCGGGGTAGTGAAACTCAGAACAGTAGCTCATGAGTTAGGTTTCTTGGGTTTCTAGCCTGATTCTTCATAAGGGAAGGACTTTTCACCCATTGAACCACACCGTTGTCTTCCAGTTTCCATTGCAGCTGAAAGCCATTGCTGATGTTCCGAACAGTTAGTTGTGGAAAACTGGAGCCATTTCATACTTCTGTGCTTTTTAAAAATTAAATAAAAGTGAATAAAAGCTTTCTACAGACTACTAAGCCAACTGATTTGTGGTAGTATACCACAGTTAGTGGTACCATACTCTAGAGTAGCACTGTACAACAACTGATACTTTCATTTCGATTAAGTAAAATCCTTAGAGGGAAAAATGCAAGTAGTACATGGATTAAGGTCTCCACATTTTCCTCTTTTTTTTTTTTTTTTTCCTCTTCATATACTTTGGATCCTTGTACAGTTGTCCTTTTTTCAGAAACAAAAAAGACCAAGATGTTTCTGCATGCCTCCCCAAAGTTGCTTGCTGTATCGCTAGTACAACTGTTGTCCAGTCTGTAAACCAGTAACTTTGAGGTGAGAGGCTGTTTTTTGTTCCCACTCTCCTGAGCCATTCGGGTTTATCAGCTATTTTATTGTTGAATTTCGCACAAATAAGAACAGTATTGCCAAAATACTTTTCTGATATGTTCTTACTGTTGATCTGTATTGTTGTAGGAGTTTGAGAGTTTGTAAGTAAGGACAAGTGTGATGTACTGTTCAGAACTAACATTTTTAGACTATTGTTAATGTCACTGATGAAATTCTGTAATAATGCAATGAATTCACAGTAATTTAACACAGAATAAGGAACTTAGAATATTGATCTTTCTGGGTTATTACATTTGGTTTTAAAGGTAGATGAAGCATTAACACCTGAGACTGTGACATTGATCATAATGTTGTCACTGTAAAAGCCTAATGGCTGTCAGTTTACTTCAGAGATAATATAAAGTGCAGCCTACCTTTAAATCAGGTGATTAACTTGGTTATCCGTGCTGAAGCTGGAAGAGTGTTTCCATTGAGTTTCAATAAAGGGGAGATTGACAAATTCTGTTTTGACCACGCAATGGGAGTTTGCCAGTGATGGTGATGTGAATTTTCCAATTGTTGAGCATTTCTCAAGTGAACTTCCCATGATGAATACCCTTTTCTCATGTGTTGGGTTGAAAACCAGTTTCAGAAAATAAGTTTCAGGTGTGTAGGAATAGAAATATTTCCAGATTCTGTTTTTCATAAAATTTTGTGGTGGTCTCCGTCAAAAACTGACTTGGAAATGTCACAGGATGCCACCAATACCTTTTGCTAAGGAAAAGAAAAAGTGATTAGGATTTTGGGGTGTCCAGTTGGGCACCCGTAGGGTGAAAAGTGTTAAGAAGATGCCATTCGAAAGTAAGGCCTATTTTCAGCATTGCAAGTTTTTTTAATGAAAAATCACTATTTGTAGGTGGAAACCCGTGTTTTACCTTAATTATATAGTTCTAATTCTGCAATGATTGTTTCAGTTTTGATAACCTCAGTAGGTTCCTGCACTTAAACTGTCTTTCAGAAGTTTTACTTGTTGATTGCAACAAAAAGAAGAGTTTGCATGTGTTTTCTTTTTTGATTGCTACGTTTTTGAGAAAAAAAAAAAGTGAAAGCCTTTTGTAACAGTCTGAGAATTAAATTTAAAATCTAAGTAGTTCTAGAAAATAAAGTTCTAAAGCAATTTTGACAGAAAAGGTAAATACTAAATTTGTATAGTGTCTGTTAGGAATGTGGAGAGCTGTGTGTTAATCTGTGACTCTCAGAGGCATCTCCCACTCTCTTCTGCCACTTTTTTTTTCTTCCTTGTACTGTGTTTGCCTTTTTTTGATAAGTAAATATATAATGAATTTAGGGAGTGCTGTGAGGGCAGGAAGTGAAAGGAGCTGACATTTAATACTGGTAGTAATATGTATTTTGTATGTAAAACCTTGAATTAAGATGCCAAAAGTAAATTAGATCAATGGAAGAAGTTAGTGTGATACAGGATTTGAAAATGGCTAGTGAGCAAATACTGTAGAGGCCTCAGGATTTCCCCTCTTCTTTTTCCTGCTCTGTTGGAGCCCAGAAGTACCTGACAACCTTTAGGTTGTCTTGATTTTTGAATCTAATAGTGTAGTAAAAGTCTAATAAAGTAATAGAGGTCATATGGTTTAATTGTTATTTTTTTTTTTTGCTTCTAAGCAGTTTAGCAGAAAGCAATTAAGAGAGCTCATTCTAGTGGCTAATCAAAATCATAAACCAAAACACAAAATAAAGGCAAAGTATAAATTAGTGCTACTGAAAAGATGCTCCCAAACCAGCTCTGCTTACATACATCGTTTACATTATTAACTACACCATTTCTCCAGCCAGTATGTTGTCAGCACAGTGGAATGAAGCCTTCATCTTTACCCATTATTTCCTTTCATAAAACCTAAAACAACTTCTTCATAAAATAGTCACATGAGACGTACTGTTGAAAATGTACAGTTTCATTCAAATGTATTTGTTTAAAAAAAAAAATAAAAATGGTGAAACTGCATTTGAAGAGTTTGTTTAAGAAGAACTGCAGAGCTTGGTGAGATGAAGATGAAAAATGTGTGCGTGAGATGGCAGTGCTGTTAGCCCCCCTGTTGGGGCTGACAGATCAGTCCAGAAGTGGCATCAGGGCAGGGAGACATCAGCTTCAGTAATGGAGAGATGTCTGGTGGAAAGATTGCTCTATCACGGTGATGGGTTCCTCACATGTTATAAATCTAAGATTGTTCTTTCCTGCCGCAGAAATGAGCAGCTCTTTCTCCTTCCTAGAATGAAATGTCGGATAGAGAAAGAAACAGAAATGAAAACGAAAAGTGAGGAAAGTTATCTTTTTAACATAAATCTCTTGTAGAAACAGTATCAGACCCATTAGCGATTTGAAAAACAGCACTATGCCAATCTTCTCCCTACACATGGAAAGAAACAAGCTGCTTTATGGCATCTCCTCTCTCCCTTCCCCAGTGCTTTTAATCTAGGAGCAGTAGCGATGGACTGCTCTAAATTTCTGTGTGGGAAGTGAGGTCCAGGGTGGTGACAGCTTATGGAGCTGCCACCTATGCAGCTGTAAAAAGTTGGGAAAAAGAGATCCTGGTCACTTCCTTCAGATTGCGATAAGGAGTGAGCAAGGTGTGGTTGTCCAGTCCCTCCTGCCCTCAGAAGCTCTGAGCAGTGGTTTCCAAAGAGGACCCAAGAGCAGTAGAAAAAGACACTGCGGCACACACTTGCCAGGGACTTGCTTTTCTGCTTGGATATCTTTGAGAAATTTGAGGATTATCCCATGGCACATAAGCACTGCCTATGAACTTAGCTCTCAATGCAAACAAACTCGCCCCCCCCCCCCGTTGCTGCTATTTTTGCATCCTTTTTGTAGCTTAGTTTCATCTTCTACTTGGTGTGAAGAAGCTCGATAACAGGGTTTGGCTTAAGGAAGGTTGGTGATTGAGTTTTCAAGGATTGTTTTGTGGTTGATTTTATTTAATATTTTTAATGATCACCTTGGCACAAAGAGTGGGAGTTTGGTAACGCAGTTTGCTGATGACAAATGTAAGAAGATATTGTAAATATATAGGAGGATAAAAAAAGAAAACTTGTTGGCTCGAAGGACTGGAGTAATGGAAATGGGATGAAAATTAGTAGATTATAAGGCCAGTAATTCACTTAAGAGGACTGCTAAATCTGAAACACTAGGCCAGACAAAGTAATACAGTCAATTAAAAGAAAAAGGCTATGAAAGAGCTGAGAGAAGGAGTGGTACAGACAAGTGAGAGAAAGCATCCGGCTCCTATTAAAACTCAGATGATTAAAGCTGTTCCAGGAAGGGTCTTGCCAGTGTCTTGAACAAAGGCATTAATACTTGTGCCTTTACAAGAAGCTCCTCTCTTATTTTATCTAGATAATTCTTGTTACCTAGAGTTATATTTGGCTTGCTATTCTTTGCTTGCATTGGTGACTTGCTGTCAGCTTACAGTCAGTAACAGACGATCTGCTCCTCAATGAAGGCAGTGGAAAAGCCTCTGAAAGAGCTTGGAGCACTCTGTTAAAATGGTTGTAACTCAGCCTTAACCACTTTTATCCATCTTGTTAAATGTTTTCAGATATGTTTCCTTATTGGTTTTTCTTCACTACTTAGAAGTTTTTCTGCCTTCTCTGAACTGTGTATACCGTCTCTTCTGGTTTAGTGTCTTAATCGACTGTATTGTTGTGGTCTTACTTAATGTTTCAGATTCTTGTAGCCCTTCTCATTTGTCCCTCTCTCGGTATTTTATTTGTATTTATTGTTTACGTATATATGTTTACAGTGTACTTTGTCTTTTTGTTTGTAAAATCCGTATGTTCGACTTTATTATGAGTAACCTTTTGGATCCCTTCTGTGCCCAGGGGGATGCTTGGTTGTGTTAGGCATTACACATACACAATCTTTTGCCTCCAGACTAAACCATACAGTCCTCAGTGACCTTTGTTTTTTTGGGGGGGAATTTTTTTTACTTCTTTGTGTTTAATAGAGGAGAAGAACAAGCTAAGCTTGATAAACATTAGAGTATTAGCATTGTGTTGTTTATATTGCCGTCTTGTTTCTACCTGCAAAAGAGAGGAAGAAGCATTCATGTTGTACTGAAGTAAAGGACAACTTCGTTCAAATCGGGCAGCATCCCAGGAGGTCATGGGTGAGGCCGTGCTTTCACAAGCAAGCTGTTGATTCTTGTGGCTGGGGTTGCATGGTACATGAATAAAGTAACAGGCTTTAAAGGGATCCAGGCACTTGCAATTTAGTGAGAGTGAACTTAAAATAGGTTCCTCAGATCCACCCAGCAGATGAATGTTAAATGTAGGGAAAGGAAAAAATAGTCACAGAATGGTTGATGTTGGCAAGGACCTCTGGGGGTCATCTTGTCCAAACCCTTGCTCAAACAAGGTCACCTGTAGCAGGGTGCCCAGAGCCATGTCCAGACAGCTTTTAGATCTCTTCGTTACAGTATCTCAATTACTATTGCTCATAATTTCCAATATTTATTCTTTGACTATGTATATAGTTCAAAGGAGGCCTTATGCCCCAAACGTTTCATGGGAGAGGAACAGACCCAGAGGTTCCTCTACCATGAAGAGGACAGGAACCTCCTTCTCCCTCTTTTCCTTTTTTTATGGTTTCAAGCAGTAACTCTACTGAAGTACAGTACAGTGTTTTGTATGGAACATTGTAATGATTTCCATGATTTCTCAAAAAAAATACCCCCCAAAAAAGCAACAAAAAAACCCTAGCCCAAGATTCCGAAGCCCCCCTGTAAGAATGACTTATGATTTGGTGACTGGGAGCATGCACATTTTCCTGTAGTTCTGTTGTATTCTATATTCTGAACTATATACAATGAGATTATCTGCTGTGAAAATATATGGATGCCTGTTTAATTTATTTAAAAAGACTTTTGAAAATTGTGCTTGATTGTACCAATTCAAGTATCATTCGGAAACATTCCAATTGTTTGCTCAGGCTTTTAGTTTCTCAGTTGTCTGTGTACTGTCTACTCTGTTCTGTCTACTGCTCCTTCTTTTCGCCATAGGACATAGTCCACAGGCTGTTTTTTCTCCTGTGTGCCTGAAACTGCTGAAACTGGAGATAACAGATGGGCAAATGGATAAGAAGTACTGAATAATAAACAGTGGTTTTAATGTTTTGTCTTTTTTCGACAATTGTTTTACAAGCATTAATGTAACTTCTGAGACTTACAAACAGCTGCTGGTTGTTGAGATACTCTGGAAGTAAAGCAGAACTGGAATGTCTTACTCACCTCTCTGCCAACCTATGTTGGCCCGTAGCTGATCAGCCTGCCTTCTGCACAGTTCGTTTCTCACCAGCTTTGGAAGGTTTTCTTGCTCTTCCCCCAAGTTTTCAGGTTAGTAATGAAGTGTTGTCCTCACATAAAAATGTCATAATCCTTGAGTGATTTAAAGTGCTTCTGGATCTGAGATTGATGACACAAGAAATAGTTTGCTGTAATACAGTTAAAGGCATCATGGTCTAGTTGCCAGAACTAGGAGTCAAGGAACTTAAGTCTCATTGCTGGCCATATAAATGATTCGTGTTGTGACCTTGGACAAATCACCTAATCTCTTTGTGCCTCTGATTTGCTGGTTCTGAAATGGGTATACTAATGCTTATGTAGCTTCATCAAGCGCAGTGTGAGGAGTGCTGTGTACAAAATAAATTTGCCGTGAGGGGACAGCTTAAGTCTATAAATTTCATATGAAGTAAAATTTATCAGCCCACCTGAGTTTACCTTTACTGGGAGCCTGGAGACAGAACTGCATAGAATTCTGTGTGAGCTTTCTCTTCAGTCTTGGCTATTTCAGGATCCTGCCCTTTTCTGGCCCTGGAATCGGACACTTGCTTTGCCTGCAGTTTGCATTTTCCATTTTAATCCACTGGAATTTACTTAGTTTATTTTTCAAATTTACAGTGCCTGTTAAGAAAGCAGGTTTGCCCAGTGAGCCAGTTGCTGTGTTTTAAAGTACATATTTATTATATAATCGATTTCAGTTTGCTGTTCTAATATTCAGCAAGGGTTCATTTTTCCAGTTATGAACCTGTCTTGTGCTCGCATCTTGCTTGGGAATTGACCTGTTGAAGGTAAAAAAAGCAAAGAGGGCAGATGAAACATGGCTAGTCAGATTTTGTAGGGAAGTAAAACTTCCTTTATTTTTGTTGATTCTTATGGAATTTGCTCAGTGTCAACAGACAAAGAATTTAAGAAAAAAGGGTTAATGTTATGAATTTTACAATAAAATATGAGGTTGGCAGCACCAGGTGCTCCTCATGAGAATTACTTAACTTGTGCCATGGAATCAATACATCTGTCTTAGCTGCCTGAAGGTAAAATGTCTCCCTTCCCTTTTGTTCTTTGTTAGCTTCCAACAGACTAGTCAGTAAGGTACTATGAACACACATTTGTGCATGTACTTTCATATAACATCAATCTAGTTGTCTTTTAAATACATTTACATTTTAGAACAAAACTAAACTCAGAAAATATCTCTGCATTGCTGCTAGCAGCTGGAGAACTTCCATGATCCTCCAATTGGAGGTGTTTTTTGTTTATCAGAAAGGACTGGAAATACATAGGCATGAAATTAGATATAGTATTTTAAGGATTATGTTCAATTCCTTATGTATCAAGAACTTAATCACAGAATTTAAGTTAATATAAAATTATTTTCCTGGTCTATTGATGAGGTTTTGTCTAGACTGTAGGAAGATTTTTTTATTACCATTCAACTTTACCTTTTGAGTCTTTTCTTCTTCACGTTTTCTTTTAAAAGACGTATTAGAAGGAACATATCAGACTGAGAATGGACATGACATTCAGGTTTAAAAACGGAGTGTTTAATGGAATCATGAATAAATGGAAACAGATTTGTCTGTCAAAAATTAAATAGGAGTATTCTTTGATTAATATCAAAATCTAATCTAAAATAGTTTTAGCCATTTCATACAGGTGACATCTGTGCTTAAATATAATTTCCTCTCCCTGTTCTGGCATGACTGTTAATTACTTACTCAATGTAGTTCAACATTTAGTTAATAAATATGTCAAGCTTTTACCATGGTGTTCTTTTTGCAGAGTTGTGAATTTGCAATTAGTTTTAGATTTACTACATGGTGACAGACAGTGCTGTATAAATAGAGGTTAAACACACAATTTACATATTAATTTCATGATTCATTTATTCAATGATTTATGTGGATATAGATTGTATTTAATCTCTGTGCTGTAGTTGTTTCAGGCATGACGAACAGAATCACTATACTGGCGGAGAAGTAATGATGTCTGTATTGAGCCACGGAAAGCAAAGAGGAAAAATAAGAGATTTTGAAACCCAATGATTCATTAATCTCAATACTTTTTGAGAGGCTAGTGAAAAGCAATAATAGGTTTCTAAAGCATGTATATATAGATACATATACATGTGTACACATGCACATACATATACACTGAAGAGTTTGATAATCCATCTTGTCTCTATAGTAATGCATATTATCATTAGATAACAGTTTGTGCCCAATTCTGTTAACCCTGGAAACCAGGACATTAGTCACCATCTTCTCGTTCTAGGGATCATACTGCTTGTGTCCTATGATTGTCTGTTTTTTACACTTATGTGCATGTGGGCTTAAAATTAAGTGGATGCTTGTTATTGGCTTCAATTTTATATATCTACTTCTTGTGGTCAAAACATTTGCAATAGCGCGCTCTCTCTTCATTAATTACAATGCAGCTACAGTATTTTTGATGAACTTTAAAAGTGAGTTTAATGATTATTTTATCTATAAAACCCTATTTCCCTATTCTTTTATTCATAAGTTTTAATTTTGTCTGTTTTATTGAAGGGAACAGCAAAGTATTTATAGGTGAGAACTTCAGAAAATTCTCTGCATGCTCCTATTTTATATTTGCCTATTATAGATACATGGATAGATGAATTGGGAGAGGAAATACTTCGTAAATATAGTTAGGTTTATAACTACTTAAGCTCACACGAATGTATTCGATATTATGAATGTACTAACTTAAAGCGTGTTTTTGATTTAGTGTCATTTTTTGCTGCCATTTGCGAGAGCCTGTAAGGGTCTCGGAAGTGAAGATAGATCTTTGACCTAATTTAGCAGATTATGGTCTTTAAATGGACTTGATGCACTTCAGGCAGTGTTGAATTAAAATGTATCTCTGATTTTGGTCCTGTACTTAGTTCCTGTTCCTTTGCAGTACTGCGTGTGTAAATCCGGCCTGCATGCCTCCTCTTCCAAGTCTTTTGTCATAGAAGGGGGAGGCTCCACCATCACCGCGTTCTCTGGATCCCTGTAGACAAGCAATGATTTAGCACCCAAAAAAACCCAATCATCATTGAAACAAATAAACCAGGGTAGTTGAAAACAGATTAAGAACCTGAAACAAAAGACATAATTACTCCTTTAATTCATTAAGATAAATGGCACATTATTAGTAGCTTTTTGAAAAGACGGGGACCTTTTCCCTGGGAATGGTGTAGATACATCCTTGGCTTTCTTCTGTCAGGCCCTGCTGTGCTGTGCCAGCTCCCTGCATGTTCATGTACGTTTCACATACATTTCAGTAGATTGTTATTGGAAGAATGCTTTGATTTTTAAAGCACTGAAAAGAGCTACTGATTAGGTGAAAACAATGTATGAATGAGCCTTTCATGTTGAGATAAGTAGGTGATGGAGTAATAACGACCGTCAGTCCAAAACATTTTGCCTTCAAAATCTGGGGGAAGGCGAGAATCCCATTTTGTTGGAAGGGATTGTAGCAGAGTGAGTTGTCTTCAGTCATTGGGCAGTGCCATCTAGAGTATACCCATGGGAGACGAGTCACACAGAAACCTCGGGATATCTTCTCTCCTTCAAACTGAAGCGAAAGGAAAAAAAAATAATCTGCAATTTTTTTTTTTATTAAATGTCAAAGAAGTTTCATGGGGGCAAGCTAAAAACTTCAGCCTTATTCTTAGGCCCACGCTTTCTCACACATTTGTTTTTGAATTCTTATGTGTACCTAAGTATGCAGATGTGTGTAAGCACATGGGTTTCAGTAGCACTTCCATTTACTTACCTGTCAGGAGTTGCAAAGTGTGTATTGAAGCAGCCATTTCTGGTTTTTAAACTCAGTTCCTGCAGTATGTTAGTATATGCAGAGAGCTGGAACCTCACTTCTAAACCCCTTGAAAGTGTAATGTGCTGAGTAGCTGACTGCAGGGAGCAGGTGTCAAACAGTATTTAAATGACATTCTCAACAAAATAAATATTGAGCTGCCCTGTCACTTTGGTGGGAGAATAATCTGCTCCAAAAAAATCCCATTCATTGTAAACTGCCTCTGACATTTGTTCTTCAGGAATTATTTGCAGTTTATCTTCTGAGCTATAGCCTTTTATCAGCACAGCAGTTGAACTGCAGTGCAAAAAAAATGGTAATTGAGTATTTTATCAAACGCTTCCAACAAAACGGACTTTGCAAGTCGTAAATGAAGATTAAAACCATTGTTGGCAGGGATGAACAAATTGGAATGATTTATTATCCGAAACATCAATATGTCACTGCTCAGAAATAAAATAAAAAGAAACAAACAACTGCCCCCCTCCTCCAAAATGTGCACTTAGTCTCAGCCAAGTGATGGAAGGTAAATACATGTTTTAATTATTTGTGCTAGAGAGGCTGTTTCAAAAAAAAAAAAAAAGAGGAGAAAGCATCATCATAATGGCACAGCTGCTGTGGGACATTATGTGAGGAAAAGAGACAGTAATAAAAGAACTGTGTCAAAGGAAAGCAACTCTGAATGTGTACTTCAGCTCTCCTGATTACAGAAGGAAGATTAAATATTATAAATGGGGCAATTTGACAAAGTGGATTTACTACTTGTGTTTAACACCTAAAGAGCCAGTGTTTTTAAAATGGACCTAATCTTACTTATGTGAAATAGCTTCAAAAATAACTTGAGAGGAAAATATATTGCAGAAGTGTCCTATTTAAACTATATAAATAATTGAATGGTCAGGAATAAAATAAGTGATCTGTTACGAGCTCTGTATCAGTTTCAAATGATAAAGCAGAGGCCACGAAAAGAGCCTTACAAAGATTGTATGGTTTAGGAGTTTTATTTTCTGTATGTGTTCATAAAACAGGAAGCTATATAGGCTTGATCTAGGGACTTGTTGACCTCGGTTTAACAAAAATCACCCCCTTTGATAATGCAGTTGTCGCTACAGTGAGTAGCCCAGGAGGCATGGGGAGGCTATCAGGGTTAAACAGTGAGGCCATGTTATATACCTTTTGTTTCCCTTGAATACTACTTTATGTAGACACTTTGGTCCTACTTACAGTGTGCGCGGAAGCATAAGGTTATAAGCAGCTCAGGGGACGCAGACTGGTCTTTTACAGTGTTACGGTGGTGGTGCTTCCTGGCCGGGGAGCAGGCCGATACTGGGCACATCACGCCGGGACTGCAGCCGCAGTCTGGAGGAGGCAGACGGTGGCTCTGTGGGGATGGGCGCTGCTGCTTCAGTCTCAACACTAGAAGGTATGGGAAGCTTAGAGAAGTGGGGATTTTCAGAAATTTTAATACAAACTTGAGCAATTTCTGATTTCTTACAGTTCTTAATCTCATGCAGCTGTGACTTTGGGTTTCCCACAGATTTGTCATTTGACCAAATTGAGGGCCAGTGCAAAAATATTTCCAGAGACAGAGTTCTGGTCCCTACTGAAAAAGAATTGTAGCATTTCCAAATAAGACAACTGGTTACAAAGTTTTAACATTGAAAAATGTCTGACAGAATTTGATTTCTTTTTTTTAATAACTTCAGGTTAAAAAGTGAAAAGAATTTCAACCTTTAGTATTCCTAATTGGACAGAATTATATAACCAATTGCTCTTATATAGCAATGATCTTAATATGGCATTTCTAATTATGCAGAAAACCATTAATGGATTTATCATCTGTTAGAAAGAAAGAAAACATATAGTGTAAGATTGCTTCTGCGATGGGTACAGTTTTTTTCTTGGCCATAAAATCAGGGAAGGTGGTATGAGTAGAATCTTAAAAATATTAGTTTAAAACCGGTTCATCCTTGTTCCTCGCATCAGGCAGGATCAAAGAGTTCTGCTCGGATCCTTTGTTTATAAAAAGATCAAAATGACTGGGGAAAACTATTTTCTGGTAGCTTACCAGCTGTTGTTTCCATTTCTGAATCAAGGTAATCATGGAGTTGAATTTTTTTGTAAGTTAATGGATGTGGAGCCAATATTCTTTTCACATCCCCACTTCTTTTCATTTTCTTGCTCTTCTTTGTCAGTGATGTGTTTTTATACTGAACACCATATTTAAAAAAAAAAAAAAAAGAATAAGGTGGAGGAAAAAAGTGAAAGACGCTATTCTGGAAACAGGTTTCCTCATTGCAGCTGTATTTTTATTATTTAAGTGAGAGACAAAACTTGTGTGCTAGTAACTTTCTACACATTCCAGAATTTTTCTCATTGAATAAAGGGGACAATTTAAAAACAAAAAAGCAACCCAAACAAAAACTTTCAACCCCAAAACACACACAGAAAACCAAAGCAGTAGGAAAAGCCTTGCCTTATCTTAAAAAAAAATAATAATATATATATATTTCTGGCTCAAAACTATGTAGTTCTTGTCTGTTCTGAGCAGCAGAAGTCTCTATTTTCTGGAGGCAGAAGGCAGCTAGGGAAATTGATCTCACTATGCCAGAGCGGAAAATGCTGTTAGAGAAGACTCGGTTATCTGCTATCTCATACCTTGTATGTGAGGGAAAAAACCGTGGGCTCAGGAGCATAAATCTGACGCTGTTGAGGGCTCACACTGGTTGAACTAGTCATAACTGGTAAAATGGATAGTGTGGACATCCTCCAGGCTTGTGCTTTAAGGTGGATGGTTGTTCCCGAGAATGCCCGATTCCGGAGAACATCTTAATGAATCATTTTTCCTACTTCTTGATTCCTGAGACAGCAAAATGAACAGATTAAATCAAAAGCTTACTTGACATTAGTAAATCTTGTTCCTAAGGGTTTATTAAGAATGTCATATCTCATTGGCTTTTAGCTGGACTTTTACCAACCCTGATAATGGGAGAAGATGTACCAATTCCATGTGAAGCCATATAAAAGTGCAGCTGTCTCTGGGGAAACTTTCACAAATGTTCTGTTTGAAGTGTTGGGCCAGGGGGTGTCAGTGACACAGGGGCCGCGCGGGGCCCCAGGGTGGGGCTGTGAGGGGCACGAGGTGCATCAGTTCATCTCGCGTCCTGAAGAGCCGTCTCCAGTGTAGTTTGCAAAATCAGTCTTGGTGTGTAATCCTTTGTGCTTCGCTAATGTTTTAAAGAAATTACTGACCAGTAGAGGATTAGCTGAAAGAAATACGAAAGCGCAGATGTGGCAAAGCCTAAGAGTGAGTGATTAAACCTTTCTCTATTTTATTCTTGCATTACAAAATGTTGTTGTTTTTCTGTTATCAAAGTTTTCATGTGTTTTTTCTTGTATGTATTCAAGAAGCAGATTTGTGTCTGTTCAGTATGATGTTTTGCACTCATTCAACAAAATTTAGATATATCTATGCCCAAGGAACTGCTTGTTTTATTTTATTTGTTCTATATGTTATGCATGATATATTTATGGGAGTGACATATATTACATTACTTGAAGAAGTTGCTAATCTTCATGGGCTGAAGGATTTTTTTTTTTTTTTTCTTTTAGCGTGAGGTATCTGAGATCTATAATGTTTTTACTGGAATATTTAGGATTTAAATACATGAGCGTGCTTATTGTGACAAACTCCTGCTTTCTGTGGAGAACAAATTTACCTTGAAAAACAAAACCACAAAAACCAATTTTTTATTTTTCGTAGCCTTCCTGCAGAATCATGGTGTTCTCCTCAGAGCTGGAGTCTCTTGACTTAAATACGTGTAGTGGTGTGAACTCTGGAGGTGCCACAGGGATGATGTACTTTACTGAGGAGAAATCATTGCGCTCAGGTGCCTTTTGGGAGGCTGCCCTGTGATTTCCAGGAGGCACTAGAGAGGCATTTGCAAATGTATTTTCTTTTCATTCCCTCTTTTTTTCCCCTCCCCAAATGTTTCTCTGTAAAGCAATCAAGAATGAAACACTATAGTCTTAAGATTTGTGACATACGTAAAGTAAAAATACATAGATTAATTGTGGATGCCAGTTCTCTGTTTCTTGAATGCTGTTTTTAGTTGAGTACTGTTTTCTTTCTGTTTCTTTCTTGAGGAGAGGCATACTGTGTATGCCGACAACAGGCATTATAATTTATGAAAAAGCCAATTAATGTTTCCCGGTAAGAGTGGGGTTCTACCATTATGACAACCTTGACTTTTTAACTTTTTAACTTAAGATAACTTTTTCCATCTGCCCATAAAAACAGTTTTTAAAATCTATGTATTTTGAAGGAGAAAAGCCACCCTGTTTTGGCAATTTTTCAAAATGTTTTCGAAGTGAAACAGCTATAGAGATTGATTGGTGAGATACAGACCCTGTTTCTTCTCCAAAAATTAGATTCCCTACAGTTTTTTTACAGTACTCTTAATGTATCCTCCTGACATTGTTTTAACTGAGAAACTTAAGAGATTTGTTAAAGATAGATATCTCTTGCTGTTTTTGTATATTGCTGAGGATATAATAAGAAAATAATGTTATTAATTCAAAAAATAGTTTTATTCTTCAACGTCATACAGCTGCTTATAGGTCATTACTGGTTCGATTATAGTACATATTCCCCATTAAACTCTTAAGTGGAGAATTAGGAGACTTCAAAGTGGTAAAAGTGTGTGGGGAAAATACTACTGAAAAACATGAAAGGAGGGATTTAGTGGGTTTATGGGAGGAGAATGCAGAGTGGGAGGTACCAGAGATATTGAGGGGAGACCACTAGTGAATGATTTATGACGTACCTGACATTTTATATCTGTAGCTTGGTAAGTATGCGTAACTAATAGTGGAAGTAAATAGGAACCATTTCCATGTAAGCTACTCATTGGGTGGGAAGGATGATAGATGCCATGTGTATTTTCTTTTTGTTTTTTTTTTTTTATTTGGTGCTTGTCAAAAAATGAATTTTTATATTAGCTTGATGTGATGGTAGTGGTGCAATTTTGGAAGCATCAAAATCCTTTGTATGACATATTGGTCACAGGCTTTTTTCCTTAGCATGCTGTGTGCAGAGCTAACATACATCTATTTACAGCCTGATCCTTTCCGTAACAACTGTGAGTTGTTGTGTCTACCATGTTGTTGTTTCTGAGTAAAACTCTGACATCATATAAAGAATTCTAGATATCTTTCACTGCAGTGAAGGTGATCCCTGGGAATTGCTTGCTGAATAACTCCTCAGTATACTGTACATCATTTTTATTTGTTGTAATAGAGGTGGAGAGGCTATGTACCATCTGTACAGTGTTGGTTGGAAGTTTGTTTAAAACATTATGTTCCAGAGCCATTTGGAGTTCAACAGAGATAATATTCCATCTTCCCCAATTAAAAAAAATTATCTTCAGTAACATAATATTAAGGTTGGAAAGTAAAGCTCTTAGCAATTGAGCAAATGCCAAATTTGGGAAATACGGCCCTTTTCATACACTAGTTATATAATTCCATGATATTTTTTTTTTCATATGAAGCTACTCTTCCACAGATTTGTGAGTTACACCTAATTTGTTTAGGGAAACCACATATATTGAAGTTGGTGTGCTTCAGGAGAACTGGCTTCAGTGTCTGTTCTGTCCAACTTGGAAGAGAGGACAGGAGGGCTGTCTTTCGGGACCAGCCCTCTGGAACCAGTCCAAAGATGGAATCGGATTATGAGTGGTCGTCTCCATCTATAGTTGGTCCTAGACGTCATTAGAAATAATGAATCCTGTAGCAACCATACTTAAAATAATTCTTGTGGTTTATATCACAAAAAGGTCCATGATGGCTAAAATTCTGTACTACTGCTTGCTTAATTTTTTGGTTAAAGAAATGTCTTTAGATACTGACAAAGACTTTCTGACTGAGGAGCATTTTGTGTGTAGCCCTGTACATTTCATCTGTTGTAGCCATTTCTGCATAATAAATCGATCCTATCATAGATCTAGAGCAATTTGACAGGCCTGTATGTAGTGATTAATCTTCATTGACGCCTTTTTTCTCTACATAAATTTAGTGTAACATAGTTTATATTTTGGTACAGGTTTAATTGTTATCCTCGAGAAATTAAAATGTGTGAAGTGTAACTTCCTGTCCCACCTATATCACCTTTCTAATCCAATAGTTTAAAATATAGATGGAGTGTAACATCATGAAATGAGCAAGGCTTGAAGCATTCTATGAATAGTATCAAAATATGTTATGCCGGCTGAATATAAGGTAGCTTTTGATTATATTTAGCTCTTCTGAGTCAACATTTTGCATCAGGTTCTAATATAACTGCATATGTAATAAAAGAAGTACAATTAAGATGAATTGTTTATGTACTTGTTTCTTCAATCAGAAGTCCCAGTGACCTTGAATTTTGAGCAACTAAGTAATAGTGCCCATTAAGCTTTATTACCTTCCTCTGCTACCCCAGCTGAAATAAAGTACAGGACAAAACTGGGATATTCTGCAGGCTAAACAAAATAAGATTTTTACTCACATTTTTAAGATAGCTTCCTTATTATTCACCTTCTGACTTAAATTATGTGTAAAATGTGTGATAATGAGAACACACATTTGGGGGGAAAAAAAAAAAGCACTTATGACCTGGCTTAACCAACACTGCTTGTCTTTTGAGAATGTGCTGGATGATTTTTGGGAAGGTAGTTCATTGTTTTCCAAAGGTGGCATCAAGAAATTGTCTTCAAGAATTCTTTCCATAGTCTGAGCGGCGGTGATTTCCTTACCTTGGAAGAAAAACCTTAATTCATACTCAGTCGTATGATGCCTATGCTGCTGTAAGAGCCATTCCTTTGTTGGTTTCTCTTCTGAGACTGCCTGTAACTGTGCTAGGTTAGCACTGGTTCTCTTCGTGTAAATTTTGAAAAAGCTGGACAGAATCTGTCAAATTTGGTCTCCTTTTGTGTCCAGGTCTAGTGATCTCCCTGGCATACTGCTAAGTCAGTCTAATATTAATTCTTTGTCAGAAAAAGGTGACTTTGAAGTAGGCCTCCCCAGGCTGTCTGGGAGGATATCCTTCTATAAAGCAGTGCCTATGCATATCTTTCTCTGGATTTCAGAGTTGTGTGATCTCCTGGAGGCAAAATTTATGATTATGCTGTTGGGAGAAGGTGTCCAAAGCACTTTACCCTTGTTGTACTAAACGATTTTCAGACATGAGTGACTAATTCACTAAGCAGGTTTGATACTGAACTAGTTACCAGAAGCTGAAGAAGTTCTTGTATCCCTAGCTGAGCCTTGTTTTTCCAAACCAAGCAGGATTCTTTTTTAAAAATTCAGCCTTAATCTAGTGGACATCACAGAACAGAGTTAATATAGCAGTAGATGTTGTGAAACTTAATTTTATTATGCAATATTGGATAAAATAAATCCCTCTGCAACACATTGAATTGCATTGTATAGATGCAATTTTTACCTTCTTTCTTCTTTCAAGGTAGCCTTTTATTAGCTGCCATAGGAAAACAGATACTTGCTTAGAGGGATCACATTTTCGTACAGGATCCTCTGTTCCAATGGGAAATGCATAAATAAATGAGACACAACAGCATCTGGGATAATATCAGGCAAAATAAAATGGTACCGACTCCCCTGAGTCCAAATAAAATGCACTGAACAGAAATTCTTTCATGTAATTACTGTTAGATGCTGTCTGTGGTGGTGTCTGTGTCCATAGTGATCCTCCCATCCTCAGAGAATTTTGACAATCACACTTCCTCAACATCCATATATGTGTTAAGTATTCAGTAGACGCAAGGCAACTGTCATTTAGTTGTTTCTGGTGTAAGTAATGTGGTGCTAGAGCTGAAGGTCCATTGAGGTCCCAGGGTCTGCTGTTGGAGGGCCCTGACCAGCAGCTGGGGCGTGCGGAGCGTCTGTACACCATCGTTTCCTGACGGATGCGTAGGATTTGAGGGAGCAGGTCCCTGTTCTGCCCCATGGGTAAGCGCTGGCTGAAGGACTGTGGGACAGGCAGCAGGGTACCTGCCAGAGGAAGGTGGGCGCTGGAGCTGTTAACACTGCTCATTCTCCCTTGTAGGTATTTAACCTCCTCGTAATAGATGAATATCATCTCTAATGAGACTAATAAAACAGCAGACTTTTCCTGACTTTTGCCAGAGCAATGCTGTATGTCTAAAGTGATTTATAAAGTGAAAAGAGACATTTCCCCTTTGTTACAAAGATCTTATCCCTCCCTCCCGCAGAGTCTTCAACATACTTCCCCAAACGCATGCATGATGTCCAGCCCTCCCAGCCTTTCTGAGGTGAGCCTCTTCCTATTTCAGGCATCCCATTGCAGTGTTTAAATAGGTTTTTGGTGAGCGATCTCCAGTTAAAGAAGAGTTCACTGCTTGTGCTGGAAGCTTCATTTGACCAAAAATACTTTTCACAAGTTGGACTTGGATACAAAAAGACTCAAAATTGCTGCTTTATAGCTCTTTTTTTACCCTTGTTGCATCCTGGCAACTGCAAGTGTTGGGAATATATTTTTTAAAAAAAAAAAATCTTACTTCAAATTATGACTTAAAGCAGGAGATAGAGCATGATTTTTCTTCTCCATCTTGAATAAGATGACCCCATTAGGTCATTTAGAAATAATGATGCTAATTCTGTTGATTCATGCTTCATGTATTGAGGACTCTCTAGACTGCTAAGTCATATTTTTGTTTTTCTTTTTAGGTGGTGATTTTTTTCTTTTTTTGTAACTTTCTGAGGTAAAAGAAAGGACATAAAATTACAGTATCTCTGTAGATCTCCAGGGAGTCATTTGGGTGTAGTATTTCTGCTCAGTGGTGGGGAAAAATCTTCTGTACGTGTTCTTAATTTCTGTGTTTTCTACTGGTGCTGTAGAATGTCAGCTTCTGGTTTTATACTGTGGCTAGTAGAAGGCTGCTTCAGTTTCATACAAAATTTCATTAAATATGTGGAGAGTTCCAGAATTTTCTTTCAGAATGTGTTGGGGCAGTACAGGAAAGATGGGTAGGTGTGAAGTCATATTTTTGTAAATCTTTTAGAAAATAGAAAATTCTAGACAGATAGAAACAGAAAATATTTTCCTTTAGAAAATTAAAAATTTTGGACAGCTAGAAGTAGAAAATTCTAGACAGCTAGAAATCTGACAGTTATGAAATCTGTAGTGAGGTTGTAAAAAATCTGTGAGATGTGGACATGTTGAATTATTTTACGCATTTAGTTGCTGACTCAAGTCACATTTGCACTAAAGAACAAGTTACTCTGTGTTAACAAGTATAGAAAAGAGATGGTTTTCTTCAAGTAGCTGTTGAGTTTTTTTGAAGTGAGAGGAAGAATCCAAAGAGAGGGCATGAGAATGACCCCATGCCAATAAGAAAACAAACTAATTACTTAATAATAGTGGTTTTGGGTCTTCCTTGTGCACTGATGTCTCTGCTGCCCCTGATTTGCATTGTGGTAATGCTCTGTGCTCTCCAGAAAATGGAGGATGGAGAAGACTGAGTGAGGAGAAAAGTGGATATAAAAATCTAATAAACTATCCCTGCTGTGAATTTTTTAACAGTAATTCTTTTATTAAAGCCTCTAAATAGCTCAGGTAGGTTATTTATGGACAGTATGTATCAAAGAGAATTTTGCAAACTGCAGTTTGAATTTGAAAGATTTTTGTGTTGACTTTGGGAAGATAAGTCAAAGGTGGCCTGAAGAGAAGTCAAACAGCCAACTTTAAAGACTTGGGGTATAGGTTTCTTCTGAGGATTTTTTTTTTTTCCGTGTAATCTTACAGACAATGTGATTATTTTAAGACTCTCTGAAACAAAGTCAGTGTGTTTCATGCCCCAAACTGGGTCCTTGTCTTCATAGTAGCTTGCTTCTGATGATCTTCGTCTTTACTCCAGCCATCTCCAAAAAAAGATTTTGTTTTGTTTTATGAGAAACTGTCTCCAAGAATGGGTTTTACTTGGAAAAGACTTTGCAACTGTCCCTGTCAGATATTGGATATTAGGAAAGGAGAGGACAGGGGGAGGCTGTCTTTGCTTTCCTTACCTTGCTGTGGTCCCTGGATAGGCAGATGTAGCCTGGCTGCCAAACAGCAGTGCCCAGCAGGTCCAGGGGAAATACATGCAAGATTGGTGCTGCGAGAGGACTGTTTTATGAGTGGTACAATGAAGGAAATATTCATTTTGTTAGTGCCTCTAGTACCATAATATCTTTCATTAATGGATTTGGTCCTGGCTGCTGCTTGAATCTCAAGTTTGAGTGAAAAATCTGCTTTGAATGTGAGGGAACAAGTAACTGTGACATTACATGAAGCTGACCATTTTATTTCTTCCAATTTTCTGTCTGCAGCAAAGTTAAAAAACCACAAGGAATGGGGTAAAGACTTTGTGCTCTTGCAGTTGTGCAGAGCATGTTGAAGATGTAGATGACTTCAATTTACAAGGCTGGCAGTCAGACATTAAATTAATTACAAATAGGCAAAGATTTCACAATGAAACAAACAGTCTTTGACATAAATTATATCCTATCATTAAAATATTTAGAAATGTGTAATTATGGTATTTAGCAATGTTATTCAAATTATAGTTAATAGGAACCTCAATAATATCACCTCTTCTTAAGTGACTTCACATTTTGAAATGCTTTCTTTTATCTTTATGTGCATTTTGGATTTAGATATCCTATTTAGGTATTTTTATACTCTTCCTTCAGGGATCATTATTCTAGTGCATCGTGTGCAGAAGTTTCAAGGTCAGCATTACTTGAACAGTTGTAATAGTCCCAACAGAAAGATAAATATATATTGACTAAGGCTGGAGCTTCAATTCTTTCAGTTGCTGAAGGTCAACAGCCCCTCTGAGGTGCTCTCCAACCTTCAAATGTCTATAGGTTAAATCACTGATGAATTACTGCACTTTCCTAAATGAAGGAAACATATTCTAGTCAGAGGCAGCTCATAGTATCATGCCTGTTGACTGATACAGTCTTGAATAACTGAGAGGAAACACTGTTCTCAGACTTCATAGAAATAAGTACAAAACCGAACATCTGAATTCGGTGCATCAGAGCTATAATGGGAAACAAAGGTCCCATTCTTTTTCATATGAAAATCCTGTCCCTTGCATGTTGAACTACATCAAAAAGCATTTATGATAAAACCATTTTCCCTAACTTGAACTAATCAGCAGCAATCACTGAAAGCATCAGTAGGTCTTTGGTTGAGAGTACTTGGTCTCAATATTCAAAGGCAAATTTCCTCAGTACACTGTTATTCCCAGCTTCCCAGTCACAGGAGAAATACAAACATTCCACACTGTAAACAATGCCAAATCTTTTCCTTTACTAAAAATATTTTGAAGGCTGGAAGTAATCCTCTTAGAGAGCACTTCAAACCCACACAGTAGGGTATAGTGAGACTAAATGAGATGTTTGGCTTTGCAAATATTCCAGCAGTATTCCAGAGAATATGATCTACAAAGGTCAGTTTGAGATCACCGGGGGGCAGAATAAAGAATCTTATGTTGTAGCTATGTATTTTATCCCTGAGCCTGTTGTATAAGCAGGTAATGTAACATTGAGATTTAGACTTTTCTGCAAGTTTAAGGGTCTTTGAAATGACATTTTAAGATAACATTAGATCAAAATATATTTTAAACTTAAACACTCTTAAAAACCTCACTTTGGAATATAATTAATATGTTACCTTTCAGAAGATCTATTTTAAAATGACTTCTGAGGTCTTAGTTGTTCCACAAAGATTATCTGCTACAATTCTAATACAGCCTGTATCGGGAGGTTCAGGTTGACCATAGCTGGTCTAGAAACAATAGCTTTTTTTTTTTTCATATATATATATATATATGTGTACATATGTGTGTACCTACATACTTTACAATTTATAATGTATATAAAACACTTTATAGGGATCTTTTTATATTATTATTTTTGTAGCAAGGTTACTTGTTTCTTAATACAAATGAAAAAGCTGATATATTTATCAACAGTGTGTCTTATCAAATATAGACTGACTATGGCCAAACATTTGAAATTGAGCGAAAATGTTAAGCATCATAATGTCTATGATACTGAGCATTCCCACAACTTTTTTGATGACTGATTTTCATAGGAACTAGTAATTTCATTGCTAAGGAATTTTAAGACTTTAATGCTTGATACAACAATGGACTTAAAAAAATTTGGTGATGGTACCCTGAACGTACTGACCTGTAATACCTTGGAACTCAGGTGCTGTCTATTAATTATAGCACACATTGCTATTTCTGGATTGGCTGTGTAAATTTTTTATAAAACTGTACAGGCTACTTAAACACTGTAGGCTTCATTTTGTCTACTCCTAAGGAAGTGCAATAACGTCTTTCAGCTGGTGGTATATTTTAGCATAAGTAATTTGAAGTAAGGTTTTTGACTTCCTATTCTGAATTCTTATTGCATTCGTATACATGAAGGTAGCTTTTAGGCTCCTGACTTCCATTTTCTAAAACTAAAGTGAAATAAATTTTATTTCAGAAATAAAATTATTTTAGAGAATTTTCTAAAACTAAAATAAATTTCAAAATAAGTAGTTTACTGTTTCTTTTTAAAATGAGTTTACTGCAGAATTATTTATATAATTTAGCTTTTATGTTGTTTCAGTGGTTGAACAAAAATAAAGTTGAGATCTCAATAAGAGATCTCAACTTTATCCCAACCATAAAATTAGACAGTATACTGATAGGTACGTTACATTTGCTTTCCTGTCCAGGTAAAAATAACCTTTTAATGTCTTTATTGCTCCAGTCTAATTCCAAGTTATGTTATTTTTCTGTCTTGTGTCATTTCATCCTGATGTGTTATGAATTTGGCGAGCTCCTCTTTTACTTATCAACATAATCTTCTCTCATTTTCTTTTGTCAAAGCTTTTCACTTTTTACGCTGAGTTCTCAGCTGCCACATTGGTATGTACTTAATAGCAAAACAATTGCAACTACAGTTTTCCTTCTGCAAGCATAGCTATTTAATATAATTTCTGCATGAATAGGTGTTTCTAAAGTTAAAATACTTTAAAATGTAAATTTAGAAGTATGGAACACATTTCAAGAAATCCAGTTTTCCTCATGGCAAATGAAATTCAACCCAAAAATACAAGTGAGTGTAGTCATTATCATTATCTTGAACAGTTCATAGGAATTACATATACAGTATAAAACTTCAGAAGCTTACTCCACATAAATGACTGTAACATGTCGGGCAACGCTTTTCTAGTTTCAGACTACTTTTCCAGCTTTTCATTGTGCAATTTATTAAATGCCCTCATTATCTGAATACAACTCCCGGGGTTTGGTCCAGCAGTCTGTAGGAACATGTATTGCTAAAACGAGGAAACGTGGGAGAAAGGGAGGTTAAAAAGGATTTGGTATCAGGAAATAAATTAACACAGTTTTAAAAAGCATACATTTCATAAAAATCAATGTTAAGATTTTACTTGATTTCAGCCTTCTGGGTTTTTGTCGTCTTCGAATTTGCCGTACTCTTGACATGACGCTTAGTGTTGAGAACTTTTATAGAAAACCACATGCTGTGAAATTTATGAAAAAACTCTGAACATTTGTCACATAAGTCTTCGATAAGATATGGATTGCAACAGTATACCCATAGGGGGAAATTAGGAAATAGCGAAACCAAAGAGTGTATCAACAGATAAGTGCAACCTTCTGTTTGCGCTAGTGACCATATGTTATTGTCTCAACTTCTGACTCATTGGATTCTTCCTGAAAGATTAAACCACAGGCTTTACAGTTTAGGTGACAATTAGCATGACTACTGAAGACTTCTTAAATGCTGACCAGTCCTGTTGAATATTTTGGTATTAATTGTAGCACGAAGGGCAAAGAAATTATTTGGGTACAAGCTGTGTTTAAGACATGCTTCAGGTGTACCAAATCTGTGTTACCTTTAACTAGCTGTGGGAAGCACTTGTTTTATTTTATTACCATTAGATTTTCTGCATTTCAAAGGACTTTGTTTTATTGAAATTTGATTTGATGTATGAGGATTGCAGTATTCTTGTCAAACTTGTTTTTGGGTAGGATGTTGTTCATCCTTTGTAATTGTTGATCTTTAATATATAATAAACGTATAATAAGATAAAATTCCATTCGAAGGGAGGTAGAAGTGGGTGTGGCCACCTATAATCCTCACTTTGCTTCCTTTGTCCTCCTGAGCTCCAGCAAAGGTTGCCAGAGCAGAGAAGGATCAAGTTAGATTGTTCTGTCCTATTGCATGATTCCATTGGAGGGCAAAGCTGCAGATGACAACGGCGGTCATGAATACTTCTGACAACTTACAAGCGCATCCTTTTATGGAGGATTCTCTGTGGAAGGTCACTCCACCTTCCTGTCTTCATAAAAAGCCTGTCTTCGGTGAAAAGACTAGGGTTGCCTTGTCTCACTTCTCTTATTATCTTTTTAGGATCTTTTTGGCACTCATGCCCCTCTAGCCTCAGTTTCACTGAGAATCGGCCTTTTCAAAAATCATGTTTAAGGTGGTGTATGATCAGGTAGATGATAATGTACATTGCCTGTTCTGTTAAACCTGTTATAAATGGAGCTTCTGTTGAGTCTTCTGCTAGATGGTCCAAACCATCAGAAGTGGACCCTTAGGAATATCTCCTTAAACATTCTTACCAATGGGATGTCATTGTAGTAGTCAGTATGAATTCTAAGCATTTTTATTGTCTTACAAATAAAAAAAAAAAGAGGGGAAAAAATCTAAAATCAAAACAATTTATTTCTTTAAAGACCTAAATGCTAATAAAGAACAGCATAAACCCCTTTAATCAATCATGATTGTCACATAAATGCAGTAGCTTGGGCAGAGGATAATGCAATTCGGCAGAATTTTCACTGTCTTATAAGTACCAAATATAGATTAATATATAGTTCAAAACACTTTAATTTTTAAACTCTTGTCTTTCTTCTTCACTGCTGAAAAATTATTCTTGAAAAATAAAGAAACTGCCCTGTGGTCAAAGATAGTCTTAACTACCTGTCAATCAAAAGGAGAAGTTTGTTGAGACATTTAATTACAAGATAATGTAGTCATCAAAATCTCGTTGTGGTAACTGACAGCTCATTTTGGACTGAAAGCGTACAGCTACCTCCCCTGAGGTCAGAGATGTTCCGAGGTTAACGTAGTAATGACAAGTCCTTTATTATCACATTATGACATTGAAAAAAATTGCAATTATACTAATAAATTAATAACAGTAATAAAATGACAGTCATAATTGCATAATATACATGTTGTCAACGGCATTTTTGTTACATGGCTGGAATTCATATTTTATCTGCATATCTTACTATACTTACTATATTAAATTTTCCCAATGCAGTACAAGCATGCAATGGCTTCTGAAATTTGTGAAAGCCGGAGCAGTTAGAGTAACTGCTGTAAATGAGACTTTAAGGCATGAGGTGTTTTTCACTTTTAGAGAATTTTTTTTTTTTTAAAAAATATAATTGTTAGGATTCATTTTTAGTCATATCCCTAAATAAAATATGTCTTATCAGATATAGTATCGGATTAAAAACCTGAATGAATTAGACATGAACTCTTAAACTGTTGCTCCTCAGTTCTTAAAAAGAAACTTAAACCACACAGACTCAAGTTTAAGTGTACGCTGTAGATCAGTGACGGTTCATAGTCCCATTTTACTTTTTGTTGTCATCCTGAGAACAGAACAGTAATTTTCTCATTTTAATTACAGTGAAGTCAAAGTTTCTGCTGATATAATAGGCGCAAAGTATTACCCAATGAATTCGTGTGGTGCTCCTGGTTTCCAACAGACAATCAATGTTAATTTTCCTCTGTAAATAGGGAATTTCGTGACTTTTTTTTTTTTTTCAGATCTTCCTTAAAGCTTTGCCTTAGAGTGGGGCTGAATTACCTATGGACAGGACCAAAGGAAGAGGATGAGACCAAGTTATTGCTCGTTTTATATCAATGTTGAAATTCCATGATGCCGATACAAATTAGATAACTTCTGATTTTATATTCACCCATACGTTTAATTTGTGTATATCTTTAGTTCTTATAAAATTACCACGGTAAGCACAGTTTCACCCACTTACCCATCAGCAGGAGGTTTTCTTCTAGTGCAAATGCAGTTTTTTCTGGCATAACGCTGATACATCTTGGTCAGCTTAAAATTAATAAATCTCTTGTACACTTGCAGTGGGGACAAGTGCACTTCATCCTTTGTTCTTTTGAAGAGTTCATGAGCTCTTGGCTCACTACTATTTTGCTCATGTTTTCGTAACTACTCCACTGGTTGTTGTGAACAATTTTAAAGCGATGTGGACATTAAGGCCTTTCATCTTTTCCTGAATACTAAGAAGAGCATTGTCCTGACATGCAGTATTTGTTCCAAAGTGTTTTAAGCTCCAACTTCATTTTTTTTTTTGTGGATTAAGCTCTGCATAACGTTTTGTCTCCAGTCTCTTTCCTTGTTTTATTTTCTTTTTCCAGCAGAGTGTGAAAACACTACCAGTTTTCATGACCTATAGTTGTTTGGTGAATTTGAATTAGGTTAATTCTTGCTTCAATTCCTCCTTCCCCTCCTTTTTCCTTCTGCTTCTTGTCCAGATATGCTTTCTTCCGTGCATAGCTTCATCAGTGCTATTAGGGATCTGTATCCTAAGCACGCTGCGTATCCCAAGTGAGTGGCTACCTTCCTTTTGGTGCTGGAGGACTTTTTTTTTTTTTTTTTTTTTTCCTCATGAGAGCTAGACCTATTGGTGGCGTTTCTAACTTCATGAACACACACGGTCTGATCAGTGCGGCTGTGGACTGTGCAAGAGCTTAACCTGGTGAACAGTTGTTGAGTGTGGTTCAATGAAAGATTGTGACAGGACTCTGATTTTGTTCCTCTGTGTTGGTGAAAATATATTTTATAGTCAGAGGTTGATAGCAGAGAGATAAAAAGATTAAAAGAATTTCTACGAGATCTAGAGGGAGGACGTCTCTAAAAACAACAGGATGGACAATAAGGACCAGGTTATCTACAAATATAATTGGGTACTAAAGAGAACGTATGTATTACTGCAGTCTTTAGGTATGGACAGCTAAACTGGCATTCATGAATGTTAATGCTAGGCGCTATTTACTGCTCTTTGTGCAACACCTT
This sequence comes from Chroicocephalus ridibundus, assembly GCF_963924245.1. Lineage (NCBI taxonomy): Eukaryota > Metazoa > Chordata > Aves > Charadriiformes > Laridae > Chroicocephalus > Chroicocephalus ridibundus. Next base: position 16,274,277 of record NC_086292.1, read on the forward strand.
TAGAGCCATGGATAGCTTTCAAATTATTTTCCTTGTCCCTCTGCGTAGTTGAACATTTTTATTTTGTGTTTTGCCCAGTCTTCATTTTATCTCTTATTTTTGTCTTTAATTCTGCCTTGTAATTTTAGGGTGAGCGCCCTACGGTTGTTCTGCCTTTTAAATTGCTTCATGTTTCAGTGAATACATAAATATACCTTTTTTTGTACAATTACACAAAAAGTAAGTAAAAGCTTAGGGTGCCCTCACAGTGAGGCACTGTATTCCTGAGAGAAGTCCTGAAATACTGTTTTTTTTCCTTTGATTTTAGTTCCTTTAGAACCTCTTTGAGAGGAGGTGGTGGTAAATGAGGCACTACCAGTGTCCCATGATGTGATGTTGAAATCTGCTCCTGTTGCCCAGACTGTTTGTTCTACAGGACTACCTGGAAATAGAATAGTAATTTCAGTTTTGTTTTTTTTTTAATATAAAATTTATATAACCTAACAAGGAAAATAGAAACTGATTTCTATCACATAGAAAACCTTGATAATTTAGATATATAATTAGCATGTATAATACCAGATTTACTCAAAAACTTAATTAATTTGATTATAGTTACGTGAAGTTGCAGAGGATGAGTGAACATATTTTCATGACTCAAAAATAAGTTTCTTGGAAGTGTTCAACCCGTACTTCAGTATATGGAGATGTTTTGCAATATAAGGCTTATGTTTTATTAATATGGAGAAATAACCTGTTTTCCTCTACTTCTATCACAAACTTAAGATGGAAGCAGACACTAGATGTGGAAAACTTTTATTTCAATTATAAGAAATTTGCAGGAATGCAAAATATTAGCCATATGATAATATTGCTCTCTTCATAAAAACAGTTGAGAAAAAGATCTTAATAGTATGATTATCATAAATATGTAATGCCAGTGTTGCTTTTAAGCAATACTTAACAACAGAAAAGCTGTGCAATGAACATGTAGCCTGTATGAAAGCTACTTCTGCTCCAGACACAAAATTTTAGTTTCTTTCCTCCTGTTCTGTGTTTTGAGCAGACCATTTTGTTTGGTGACATCTGTCCCGTGCCATTCCCTTTATGCCTTGTATGCTGTGTCACCTCTTGGGTACACTTAAGAAAGATCACCATCTGTGTGCTGGGGAAGAAGTGACTTGCCCCTTAATGCTAAGAGTTTGAGATTTTTTTCCAATACCAAGCACAAATGCAACACGGCAGTAGCCAGAGAATAATGAATTTCTTATTTTTTTCATGTATTTGCAAGCAGTCTGTAAATAGTATGTAGTATTCTACATACATTTTTTCTGTTTTAGTTTTCTTTCCGAAAACTCTTTTACAATTTTCTTTTTTTTCTGCAAGGGGTAATACATTATCATGAGAAATATATAAATGACCCATAGAGGACAGATTTCACTGTGACAGAACATGTTTTATTCGTAGGTGATCTTTGCTCTGTCCTTCCTAAAGAAAGTAGAGTCCAACAACTCTGTTTTAAGATGTGGTTGGAAATTAATTATTGACTGTCATATTGAAAGTATAAAATTTTTTTGAGATCTGCTTAAAAAGAAAAAAAACAAACACCAAAAAATCCCCCACAAAACAACAAAAAGACAAAAAGAGAAAAAAAAACAAACCAAAACAAAAAAAGAACCAATCTTTAAGCTTCTAATACTAGTTATAATTAGTGCTGAGTATTTTTTTTTCGTTTTTTTGACACATCTGATTCTTAAATTTTGTTGCTCTTTCCCCATCTCAACGCTTCCTCGTGAATAGTTTTTCAGAGTAAGAAGCATAAATTACTTTTTTTTCCTGCCTTTATTATATATATTAGTGAAAGCAATTTTTGAATTTGATAACATCATAGAAACCAAAGAATTTAATGTTGAATAGTTACATACATTGTAAGTAGTACGTTAGTTGATAAATTTCGTACTACTTAGTTCAACAAATTATAAAATACAAGGTAAATAAAAGTTAAAACTAATGTTTCATTAATTTAGTCATCTAGTTGTGTGAGTCATTTATTTCAACAATTCAGGTACAATTTACACAATATGAGTGCTATTTTACTGTTCATATGCATTTCAGTAATTCCCTGGAGATACTGATGAATATCAAATAATTAATTCAGTTGGTAATGTTTCTCTCTAGCAATGGGCAATTTGTGAAGGGGAAAAGATTTTTTTTTTTTTTTAAACCATCCTTTTTTCCTAAATTTAGTTTCTATCAGTGACAATTTCCTATTTCAGCAAAAGTTGAACTTGCTTCAACAAGGCCAAGTGCCAGGTCCTGCACTTGGGCCACAACAACCCCATGCATCGCTACAGGCTTGGGGAAGTGTGGCTGGAGAGCTGCCTGGCAGAAAAGGACCTGGGGGTTCTAACTGACAAGCGGCTGAACATGAGCCAGCAGTGTGCCCAGGTGGCCAAGAGGGCCAATGGCATCCTGGCTTGTGTTAGAAATAGTGTGACCAGCAGGAGTAGGGAGGTGATTGTCCCCCTGTACTCAGCACTGGTGAGGCCACACCTTGAGTATTGTGTCCAGTTCTGGGCACCTCAACATGAGAGAGATATCGAGGTGCTGGAGCGAGTGCAGAGGAGGGCAACGAAGCTGGTGAAGGGCCTGGAGAATAAATCTCATGAGGAGCGATTGAAGGAGCTGGGACTGTTTAGTTTGAGGAAGAGGAGGCTGAGGGGAGACCTCATCGCTCTCTACAGCTACTTGAAAGGACACTGTAGAGAGGTTGGTGCTGGTCTCTTCTCACAGGATATGAGCGACAGAACGAGAGGGAATGGGTTCAAGCTGCAGCAGGGTAGGTTTAGGCTGGACATTAGGAAAAAATTCTTCCCAGAAAGAGTGGTCAGACACTGGAATAGGCTGCCCAGGGAGGTGGTGGAGTCACCATCCCTGAATGTGTTTAAGACTCGTTTAGCTGTGGTGTTAAGGGATATGGTGTAGGGGAGAACTTTGTAGAGTGGGGTTGATGGTTGGACTCGATGATCCCAAGGGTCTTTTCCAACCTAAATGATTCTATGATTCTAAGTTATATGTGAAACGTCCTTTTATTTGAAAGATTATCTGGATTCAAAAGATATTTAATTGGTAAATATTACCAAGATGGCTGATATTAATCCAATTAAGGAAACAAAAACAACAACAAAACCCCTAAAACCAAAACCCGCAAACCACACCATCTTTTAAAGTACAAAGAGTTGATTTTGGCTATGTATTTGGATGTATCCACTGTTAGTAAGAAATCTGTGCATAGTTCAGTAACATACCTTTCACGTTGTGTGATGCTAGAGTATTTAGCTGCACTTTGCTGAGGGTAGTTAGTTGATGTGCCGTGTTTTGCTTTGGCTGTTTGTGTCTCAAGTGAAACCAGACTTACTTTTTATTTCCTCTTCAGTTACACAGTAATGCAGAGGTTACTGCTGCAGAAACGGGTGCTCTTGAAAGTACATGAATGGCAGCTGGAAAAAAAGCTGAGAAGTATTTGCAAATGTGTATATAGAGAAATAAATAATTTCATAAGTCAGCATAGTTCTGTAAGTAGAGAAGTGAGAAGAGCGTTTTGTAAGAGAAGTGTGTTGAATCTACTGAGATTTGTATCTGAAGGGACTTCAGTCAATAGACATGATCGTATATTTAGGTGATATTCTAAGACTGCATTGTTTAATGTACTAGACAAGGTAATCATAATAGTTTTCCATGACCTTGACATCTGGTGTCACAGGTGTTAAGTCTTTACCATTGTCCATACAGATGAACGTCATCTTTTATTTTGCCCTGAAAGATATTTGGAGTTTTCGGTTGTTATAGTTTAGCCTGAAGTTGGCAAGAGCCCATGTCTTGTGTCAAAGTCTCCTATGGGGATTTTTTTAAGTGCAGGGTGTCATGGATTGCAAAAGATAACCAACCCTAACTTGGAATACAGCAATTCCTGTATAATAATGAAATGCGTGAAAGCAGATCTCCGTGTGCAATTAGGCTGGGCACATCCTGAGCTTCATATTTCATTACTTTACATGGCATTTAATCACAGCCATAAAAATTTGATGTAAACCATTACAGTCTGGTTCAAGAGTGTGTTTCAGTGTGGGGTTTGTTTTTTGTTTGTTTGGTTTTGTTTACATCAGTTTTCCACAGGTACAATGCCTACGTGAGGAATGTGGCAGGTGAAATGGCTCTTGCTGCTCAGCGCTTCCCACAGGCAGCACCATTCCCATCTTGTGTGGGGTGAGCCCCAACCCGCGCTTTCATCCAGGTCCCTCTCCGTATAAGCCATTCTGTAGCCAATTGAGAGGGTAGAATCTTGTTCACATTTTAAGTGTGACTAGTTTCTTTGTTGTATTTTAGGTTGTTTTTTTTTTTTTTTTAAAGGAAGGTAGCGTTCTGCTGGTTTTACACAGACGTAGTATTGCAAAGCTTCCATTTCACAGGAAAACCACTTAGCAGTTAAAAGTGACATTGCAAGAGTACTCAGAATGTTTTGTAAGAGAGAGCATGTCAAAGGCAGATAAACAGAAAGCTTCATCCAAATTTCTGTAAGCATGTTTTTGTAGGCTCTGAAGAAATCAGAAGTCAGATGCATGTATAGACATTCAGTGAGATTTTACTACTTTTTCCTCACAGTTGCTTTTCTGTACAATACAACTTTTGAGGGCTTTATAAAGACTGTGTTTCGATTTTAATTGTGGAATTTACTTTCAGAAAATCTATTTGACAATTGTTTTAAACATTATAATATAGTAAAGAAATTAATCTTGCTTAAGACTATTTAGAAACACAGAGGACTTTATGTTGTATTGCTGATACCTAAATCTACAGGTGCAAGAAGTACACTATAGAGGAGAAACTGGTGGTTCTTGTCAAAAGTTTTATCATGCTTCTGAAGTCAGTTGGAGTTAAACTCAGTCTTTCTCATCAGAAATTCAGAGGTTTTGCAATACTTTTGTCTATAGTGTACACCATGCTGTGTCTCCTTTTTTTTGTTCTGTTTTTCTGCTCTTTAAAACATGTATACTGTATGATCTTATTGATCTTGATTTATAGTGTGTGTATTTGTCTTTTCTATATTTGAATTTAAACAAAATCAAGCACAAACCTCAGAATTTAAGAGCTTGTGTATTTGAAGGTTTGAATTTCATGTGAATGTCTTATATGATGCCATGCCTAGACTGTTATTTTGGAGTACTTTATTGCTTTAACGTTTACATCTTTACGGAGAGACTACAAAGTGTTTATACATTAGTGCTTCTCTGGTTTGCATAAAGTTAGATGCTAGCCTCATGCGCAATCTAGGCATCTATAAATGGTTATACAAGGGGCTAAAAAGATGCAAAAGTTATGACCTGTTGTTCATATTTTTAGACTTACTAGAGACATCTGGGTCTATGCTGTCCACCTTTAAAAAAAAAATTAAACTTTCCCTATGTATATTAAAAAGTAGAAAGTTACTTATTTTTACTGTTGTCCTTGTTGCATATAATCTTGGTTTTGTGTCTCTAATTTGCCTCTATTCCTGGTGGTTGAAGCTGATGTGCTTCTGATACTGCTGGTGCTGTATTCACGAGTTAGCTTTAGATGAGGTGGAATTTTCCTTAGGAGGTTTGCGGCAGCGGGGAACTTTCTGCAAAAGTATAAATCTTTGTACAATTCTTTTACTATATTGCTTCCCTTGTAACGGGGAAAAAAAAAATCAACAAAAATACCCTTATTTTATTCTCGCTCGTTATTATAGAACCATTGTTTTACTTGTGACTTATTTTATCCTTGTTACCTACATTCTTTTCCATCTCATGTTAGACTTCCTGGATCCGCTTTTGTTTTGCTTTCTTATTTCGTTTGTTTCATTTCCCTTTCATCCTTTCCCATTTGAACCAGGTAGTCCTTTATTTAGTGAATAAGTTTTGATGATAGTGTGAAAAGTCTAGTCCTTGGAGCACACTGAAAAGATGCAGAACTCATCATCGAGGACTGCAAATAATGGAGACATGCTTGCCTTCTGTGGGGGGGAGTGTGTGACTGGTGAAATAAATACTGGTGAAATGACACATAATCCAGAGGAAATAAAACTGAAAGCCTTAATTCCTGAATGTGAAGTTTAACACTTCACATTCCATTTTTGGCTTTAATTTTTAAAAATGTTGAGAGATCATGTTGAGAATCAAAACTGATAAAGCCATCTTTCTCATGAGGAAGTAAAATAACTCTATTGAGTATTGTGAAGATCTTTAGGTCTGGAAGGAGGAAAACACACACAAAAAAGTAACCAGAATGTAAAATAATCCTTTTTGTTCCCCCAAATTAACACTGCTCCCACCTTCTTCCCCCCCCCGACTTGTTTTATGGTTGTAATGCAATCTCCAGTCAGTTCTCATTTGAGTTAGAAGATGGGGATATTATATGCTTTTGCTTAGCTTTCAAGTCACTCACCTCTAATTTCTGAACTGCAATTAGAAATAAACGTCTTTTTTGCCCCTACTTTTCTTTTTGCATTGTAGGGTAGCAATTAAGAAGAACTGGGTGAGTAGGTTACCATTTTATCCAACTCTATTACTCTGACTGATGGAGCTATTAGATAAAGGCAAACTGTAATTCTTTATTACCTGCCTGGCACACTTCTGCACTTTGCCCTGGAGAAGAGCTGCATAAAAGATCAGAGTGTTATTGAAAACTCCTGTGCAAATATTGAACAACTTTCTTGGTCACTCAGGTAATGACAGAATTTCATGGAAAGGTAATGTGTGCATGTGAGTGGTGCCCATTTGTTTGGGTAAATATGCGGTGAGAAACTGCTGGCATGGTATAGCTCAAGTAAGATGGTTTTAGGAAAGAATAGCTGAGAACACTTTGTATGTGATAAATACGCTTATAATTAGTGAGATCATTAGCATGGACACCATGTACTTAAGTATTCACAAAGAAGTCTTTAAGCTAAGCAGTTAGCTTCACAATGAAGGAAAGAGGCAAAATGAATTATATACAGCTGAATAAGCTTTTCAGAATCTCCAAGGAGGTGACTCGTCTGTTGATGGCCAGTGGGGGTCGAAGAGTGAAATAATTACTTAACAGCATGTAAACAATGTGAGATGTGAAGTGTGCATTTTTTTCCTTTTCTTTTTCTTTTCCTTTTTTTTTTTTCATTGAGAGAGTTTCTTGTTGCGATGGCTCCACTGGGACAAGCAGCAGAGAAATTTGATTAAATGGATGCCTGGGGTCATGACCCTGTCTAAACATGCTGCAGCTCTCAGCATTAATCAAAGAATGTTAAAAAAAAAAAATTCTGACCTTGCTGCATATGAGTATTGGTGAGCTCTGAATGCAGTCGTGGATGGATAGAGGGCTGTGTGTGGCTGTGTGAGCAGCCTGCTTACAAAGAAGAACAGAAAAGGAGGCAGGTTTCAAGGACAGTGGCAACCCATCATGTTTTAGTTCATGTTATGGAGCTTTCGTGTGATGATAGCCCATCAACAGCAGTGAAGTTTGGAGATTCCATTAGCATGCAGTTGTGAATGCAACTTTTCTATTATGAACTACTGCTGCTTGAACCCTGTACGTGGAAAATATTTATAGCTCGGTGATATGTGTGAGACCCATGGGTTCAGAAGGATTCTTGGCTGCCTCCCCTTAGTTTAATGGATCTGAAAGTACAGAGAAAGCAACTCTCCTTTGAGTAGCCAGGATTAGTATCATGCTTATTGTTTAAGTCTGTATTCATAAGGAGTTCTTGTAGTAGCAGGGTGAAAGGTCTTGATTTTTACTGAGTGAGATATATAGTAATAGAAGTTACAATAAATCAGAAAATGAGACGTGGCCATTAGTCCACAAGTTGTGGGTTTTTTGTTTTGTTTTTTAAATTTTATTATTTATCGTATTTTGGATGCCTACCTGAAAACTCCTAATTCATTTTATTTAGCTCACAGTACCAGCAGTTCTCATCAGAGGCGAGAATATTTTGGGTAGACAGAGCTACCAAGTAAGTGAAGTCTCATTAATGTCCAATTTTTAAAACAGTCCAAGATAGGGATAGATTTTTTCATCTGTCTTAAAATGATTTAACAGGGTATTAGAAGCAGTGTAATCACAGTAGCATACTTATTTCTTACCTGTTATTCCTACTGTAGAGTGGGATGCTACTTCTCTAAAATGAGTTTTGCACTATGTGTTTTTTTACTTTCTACTAGATGATGTGAAAGACACTACATAAAGAACACTATTATGCTTAATATCATAGGCTGTGAATCAGAAACTTGACCTGATTAGTAGAAGTCCATATTTTGAATTGTACTCCTTTGGAAAAGTATTCGGAGGGTGCAATCTGGCAGTCTAGTGTAAATAACCCAGGTAGTGAGGTGGTGGAGATGACGCCTGGAAACTTAACTTCACTTAGAGATAAAGGTACATTGGTTGTTTTCCACAAGGCATGTGACTTTACATTTCTTTTCCAATGTTCCAGTTCCACTTTCTACAAGGATTTTGTTAAATACTCCTTCTTGAGAGAAATTAGTAAATTATGTAGAAATTACTTGCGCCTAATCTGAGTACAATTTAAGAGAAAAAATACTACATAAATGTAGACTTTGATTTTTTTTTCAAGAACGTGGGAGGATACAGGAGATGATTAACTCCATGTAGAGGAATTAGTTTGTACTGTCTGTCTATTGTTCTCCCTATTGGTGTCACTGTTACAAAAGATCCTTGAGCTCATTAATGGAAGCAGCTCCCATGCATTTACATGTTGGATTCTGGTCAACAACACATGCCTGAAATTAACAAATTAGAAATTATTAAACTAGAAGCAGGTGTAAATAATATGAATATATGTGCAGGGCATCTATATGGAGGAAATATCCCAAAGTTGGGAAACACCTGAAATAACTGGATAGGAAAAAGAGGTAGTACAGATGACATTTAGTGCTGCAGCAAGAACAATAGATCCACACTGTGAACTGTAGAAACCTTCAGCTGAAATTTTAAGTTTATTTTCAAAGTGTACTGATTCGTCATGGAATTCATCATGGAGCATGGACCTACCTTCACTTGTTTGAATGTTGTAAATTTGCATGAAAGGCCTAGCAGGCTAGTTTTCAGTAGAGCTATACTGTGCATGTCATTGTGATAGAAAAGTTGTAAAAAGCAAACCAAATACTTGAATTTCAGTATTACAAAATGATAATATATGAAAATCAGCTTAAAATATCCTGTATGTAATCTCAGGCAAGTTGCCTCTTCTGAGACCTAACTAGAACCCCTGGTTTTAGAAAAGATTTAAATTACAATGTAAATCACTGTTGATAAAACCAAAACTTGGTCTAGGTGTTGCTGACTTCTGCATGGCCTTGTCAAATTGAGATCACTAACATAGGGGTTATTGTTACCATTATTTTTGTTACTCTTCTTGGCCTTCCTGGCTTTAGCTCCTACCTGGCTTTAGCTCCTACCTTCCTTGAAATCCCTTCCTGAAGAACAGAATAACATTATCTTAGCTCCGAACCTGCTCACAGTCACAATGCGTTTTGGAAATTCACTGATTGAAAGAAACTTTGAAAAATCCCCAGCAATGCTAGTGAGTTGGGTTTTTTTGAAGTGGAACCATGGAAAACTTGGAGAAGCAGAGGTGCAGTTTTTTACAATGCTGCCTTTTACAGGTTGGAGGAGCAGCTCATATTTCACAAAGAGATAGGATCAGCTGTGTACGACTATCACCTAGAACATGACATAAGGCATAGCCTTTGGAAGGACTGCTCTGTGGGCAGAGGCATGAGCTATTATGCTGTGGAACATGAACTCAAGTCAAGGTGAACATTCCTCAGAGCTAGCTACATGCTAGTTCAGTGCCTGCAGGGCAGTGTATTTAACTTCAGCTGCGATTTCCCCGTTTGCATGGGCAAATCCTTCCTGTCTGGCCCTTCTACGCTGTCTCTCATACATCATTCTTTTCCAAAACAGGCTGTTGTTCCTCTGTTCCCTGTCAAGTTAGAGCCAGTGTTCTTGGTTCTTGTGCTTGGGTAGGGAACAAGCCCTTTTGTTCTTCCCCATTCTTTTCTTCGGCAATTTAAGAGTAATGTTGAGTGCCAGTCACAAGAGCAGCAGGAATTGTGACCTGGGGTTGGATTGAATTCCTGGTGGTTTCACAACGGCTCTAAACAATTGTCAGAATGCTATTGAAAGAGTTTTGGTCTCTACTTGTCAATGCAGGTTTGACTCAGAAGTCAAAAGTTGCCACAGTTAGGCTTGGATTTTCAGAGAACCAGTCTGCTCCCATTGAAACTAGAGAAAGTTTTTATATGATGTTGTTCAGTCTTGGCTTTGTTAAGAAAAGAGTTAATCCAACAGCAGGTGTTTTTCAAAAATCCACCTCAGTTTCCCACCTCCTAAGCCATTAAGCCCTTTTGAACTCCTTGATGAGATTTGGACAAGTCATGATAATAAAGGTAAGCTTTCAGATCTGCTACGGTGGCTTTATTTTGTGCTTTTTTGTAGTCTGATTTTGACTAGTTCTCACTATGTATTTCTATAATTGCCTGTATTTGTCTTATAGAAATTACAGAGGGTCGCTGCTATTGAACTGAAGGTGACAGAGGTCGTTGCGTTCATGTCAAGCTGTATTTTTGTAATTACAGTGCAGAAGAGTTGTTTTGTTCATTACAGAGCAGATTATTCATACATAAATGCCTTTCTGTAAGTGTTTCTGAGAAGGAGTTAAAAAATCAGCACACATCAGCATCCTTTTACCATTAGCTCATGATAGTCACAAGACATTGTGCCATTACTAACTGTTGCAGATTTCCCATTTATGAGACTTTCTTTCTGACAAGGCTTATATAATTTTAAAATTTTTTTTTACTTTGGAAGTGGCATTTTATATTGTAAAACAACCTAAATGGACAGTGAGTTTTAAATATTTAGCTATGCTAAATGTAACTTGTATTATTAAAGTTCAAAGTTCCTTTATTTAACACAGAATTTTTTTTGCACGAATACAAAAATGGTTGTTTTTGTATAATAAGAACAGAAGAGGAAATGATGAACAGGTATGAAGTGATGCACATGCATTTAAGACTAATGCGTCTTTTTTAGCAAAACAAGTAGCTCGAGCAGGAGCTAACTGGTTAAAAAGAATACATTTATAGAAGTGTTTGTTGTAGGTTAAGAAAAAAATACTAGTAATAAGTAAAATTTTAGATAATATAATTTTTCAGAAACTAGTCTTACGTATTCAGTGTTATCATAATATTAAGCTTTGAAGTTTTACTGTAAACTTGTTCTTTCTGTAGAACTGAACTTACTGAAAGTGGAATTGATACATCCGTAGACTGCAATCCTTAGCTTCTGAGGAAAAGAAACCCCTTGAAAAACTTGCTTAAATACCCGTGCTTTGTCCATATGCCAGATACGTTGTGTGAACCATTCCAGGGTTAAGAATGAATTTTTCTGCTCTGCCTCTGCAATGCTTAATCTCTAATAAGTCTGCCAAGAAGCGTGCTGGTCATGGCTGAAGTACTTCTGATGGGTTGTTCTGTTCACTCTGGGCTGGACTGACATCGTTGATGATTTTTTCATTGGTCATCAAACATCTGTCAGATGGTAAAAAAATAAAAATTAAGTTGCACAGAGCTATACCTACAACTGAAGCTGACTTAGAATGGTCTCTGACTTAAAATGATTTTTGCTATTGCTTTTTGCTCCTTGGGTCAGTACTTTCTCCATTCCCTCCTTACATTCATCTTATTCCTGAAACTCTGCTTCTGTTCGCTGCTTTTTGTGTGTCTTCTGTAATGCTGTCAGCAGCTCAACATGCAAACGATCGGGGGTTTTTTGCTGTTCTTTTTTCCCCCCTTTTTTGACATGGTCTTTCATGCTATTTTCTTAGATCCTCCAGTCAAGAATATGAGTGCCAAATGGGTAATTTTTTGGATATCCAAATAAAGAAGATAGAGCACAATTATCACAATTTTTTTTCATTATAGTTTTTAACCATAACTGATGCATGTCATTAGGGCACCTAAGGCAAAATATTATGTGACTCTGTCATTAGAAGAGGATGGGGAGTTGCATGTTGCAGATTTTGATTAAAATAAAGTGATTCCTGTAAATTTCATAGTTGTGGAGTACAAATAAGACCAATTTCTGTGTGTTTGTAACCTCTGTAAACATACTTAAATAGAGAGTCTGGAAGCCATGATTCAGTTGCCTTACAAGTTGTGTTTATTCAGATATTAAAAGGAACTTCATGAAAAGCATACTTTTTAACAAAATATTTTGATAAAAAGAGTTAAATTTATTCGTCATTCTTGCTAAAACAATTCTACAGTAAATATTTTAAGCAAGTTTCTTAGGGAACACAATGGGCCATCTAGACTCAAGTCACAGTGACAGCACTAAAAGGCATTGCTCGATTTATGAGAGCGCTCTGTTTACCCAAGAATGTAGAAATTTCCCTTTCTAAATGGGACAGCCTTATCTTTATTATTCCAGTGCCTTTTAGTTTACAGTTCTGCTGTAAGCAATGTTTCAGGAGCTTATTTCAGGACTCCTAAATAAATGAACAGACAAAATTAATGCTCAGTGCTAGCAATCTACATTTTATATATTGTGTGACTGAAAGTAAGCCTTGCTGAACAGCAGAAAAGAAAAATGATGGTGGTACTTTATTTATATGGAATTTATGTGATAACAGAAGGTAAATTGAGCTTCTGAAAATAAACCTTGCTTACCAATCTAGGTGTTTTTAAAAAAAACACAGGGCAAACCATGATGGCAATGAAAATCCAGTTCCAGGAACATCAAAAACCCCATCCCTCTTCTTTTTAATCAAATACGTGTCAGAATGGATGTAATTGTACATCGTATTTACTCAATTGATGCAAGACCACTACCAACCTGCACATATTGTAACTGGCTTGTAAATGCTTTTCTGTCACGTGAATGGGAATAAAGCCAACTTTTTATTTGCAAAAAGCAGTATTCCATTGCATAAACCAAATAGTCTAATGCTAATTGCGTTGTCCATATCCGGATGTCCCCAGGAAGTATCACTTCCACGCATTAATACGGACGCAGGGTCTTTGTGTGCATAAGAAAAGTTTTCAATATGTCGTGTCAATAGTAACTAGAAAAACAGCTGATGTGAGTTCAAGCACAGAGCGTTATTTTCTTGCTAAGATTAAATTCTACAAAATATAGCAGCTGATGGGAGCTAGAGCGATGTGTACTGTTTCCATCTTAAGATAAAATCTGATAAAGAAAACAGCTGATGTAAGTTAAAACAGAGTGTACTATTTATGTGCTAAAAATAACATTTGGAATGCTTTTGTGTTATCTTTGCTGTCTTGAGCAGCAATTAATAATTTATTCTACCTTTCTTAATCTGTTTTTTCTCTCTTTTTATCAACGGACCTTCACTGGAAAAACCACTGTGACAAGTCACTAAGATTGTGTGATTTGGTATACTTAGTCTTTAATTGATAGGATGTTCTCTTTTTTTAAGTGTACTGCTACTGCAGTACCTCTCTCGTCTGCAGCTGAGATTTTACTTAACGTGATTGTCTCAATTCTGTTTTGTTTACTTTTGCATGTGACTGCTTCCTTCTTCCACCCCCTTCATCATGAAATAACCCATCATTCTTGTGTGAATCTTAAAAAAAAAAAAAAAAAACAAAAACAAAAACAAAAAAAACCACAAAAAAACCCCCAACAAAACCACAAAAACAAAACAAAAAAAACCAAACCAAAACAAAAACCAAAAAAAACCCAAACACCACCACAAAACCCCACCACCACCCACCCCAAACAAAAACAAACTCACCCAAAAACCAACCCTAATGCTCGCTGAACCAAACTGATGGTTTCAGCTAATTTAGGGGGAGACTGTGGCTGTGGCATAAGGTATTCAGCAAACAAATTATCTGCCAAAATAAGCATCTGTTTTTATGGTAAAAGTTTCTTGGTTCTGTTTTTTTTTTTAAATTATTTAAATAAAGTATTTAAAATTGATCTGATTTTCACCTTTGTAGTAGTGTTTATTATCCTCTAGATTTTTGCTTGAGGTCTTGCCATCCTATTGTAGAAATTTAATATTATTTTAAAGTTCATGAGAGGCCCACGGTTTAAAAAATTCTAATCTGAACATAGGGCTTAAAGTGCAGTTTGTAGAATAAAAATCCATGATAACCAGGTTGCTGCTCTTGGGACATTGAGATTTAACCTTAGTTTATATTCTTAGCCACGTAACACTTTGTTGTGATTAAATATGGAAAAGCTTACACCTAACTTTCTAGTGTATTCATTTTGTGCATTTTCTTTACTTTTTAGGATGTATACCAATTGAAAAAAATCATTAAAACATTGCATATGTTTGCCTAACCTGGCTTTTTTGCCCTCAGAGCACTTGTGCTGCTTAAACAAATTTTGAATTTTCCCAGGCTGTGGAAACGAGTGATGAACCAGCCAGTGAACAAGCCAACATGCACTTACGACTCATCAGAGCCTTCCCTACCCATCCCCTGCATCCTCGGTGCAGGGACACGTTTGCACAGTCTCTCTCGTTTACAGCCTAACTTCAGATGTTTGTCTTTCCCTAATTAGATACACGTAATCCATTCACTGGGGTTATGACGTTCCCCTTCCCTTGTCCTCGCTGTCTTCGGCCAGACAATGAGCACAAAGATACAGTAGGACTCGTTTTCTCATTATTGATTTCACGCACCAGCTGGCAGCTGTTTTAGCTTGTTCGTTTTTATAACCCTCTGGGCAACTTTTAAAAAGTACTTTTCTTTGACCATCTGCAATTGGTTTAATAATTAAAGACTTGCCATCCCTTTTCAGATAAATCCAAATGCTGTTTCTGCAGTTGAGAGTGCAGCATTTTTGTTTTAAGCATAGGTGGGATGTTTTTTGTCAGTGCTGGAAATGATGCAGTTGCTCCGCTGATGCAGCCCCAGCCCCTTTGGGGATCCCATTGCTCATGTGGGGGGCCAGGGGAGAAGGCACCTTCCTGCTGGGTTTGTCTCACAACACAAGCCTAGCGCAGGATGTGGGGAGGAGGGGGTTATGTCCAAACCCTGCCTGGTTTTAAGTCCTTAGAATTCCCAATTCTTGCATTTATAGGCATTCAGGGAAAATCTTTCCACTACGTGCAGTGTATTTCAGTCTGAATTGTGTATCGAGTGCTGGTAATAAGAAGCAGAAGCATTTGGAGGTGCATTGCCAGTGCTAGCTGTGGCTGTACTGGTAATAGCAGGCTTTCGTACCACCATCTGCCTCTTCCCTGGCTGGGGTCGGGGCAGCAGCAGGAGAACCCCTTCTTGTTATAAACTGGAATCTCCTGGAAACTGTAAAAGCTTCATAAGTTTTCTGGTACATTCACTTCTTTTTTTTCTTTTCCCTTTGATGAAGTGACGGGGAGTGAGATGTAGTGTTTTACTTACTGGGACTAATTTGAGATATGAGATTATAAGCAGTATTATAACCTGTTTGTAAAAAAAGAAGAAAAAAAAAAAAAAGACTTTATAGAAAGAGAAGCAAAGACAGTAGGACATTAATATAAATGGGTCCCTTGGAGCCCCTGGTTTTTCCATGTTGTGTGCTTCATAGGCAGGATGCATAAAAAAGATCCAGCCTTAGTTTGAACTTACATTTATACTGTGATTAGATCTAAACTTTCCCATGATTCCTTCAAAAAGCGCTGCCGAAAAATCCTTCTGTTTACCAAACAGTTTACCATTTGTTTCAGATGTACCTCAGAGCTGACCTGAAGGATTACTCTCTTGAGAGGTGAAAAAGGGTAATTCATTTTTTATGTTCTTTTAATCTTGGAATTCTTTCAAGAACTTGCTACACAGGAATCAGTGCATTTTATTTTGCTGTGGCATCATTTATTCACAAAACATTCTTTGCTGCACAACATACACTTACAAAATCGGTTAGAAATTCATGTGGAAGGAGAAAGCCTATCTGAATTTGTGAGGTTTTTTTAATACAATTGAATAAGACTTTTTCCTACAGAATGAAAAAGGAAATAGTCATATGTTTTCTTAATAAGATGAAAGATATCTGTGTTTGCTTTAAGATTTTTATGTTTGTTTGTTTTAAAAGTATTCCCATCTTTAATATTTTTGTACTTTACAAACATAATCTTGTTCCAGACAGCTGTGATCTCTGGTCTCCTCTAATTCCTAAAGTAGACAAGAGCAAGTCAAACTTTCCAGAGTATCTGGCTAAGTATCCCCTGAAATATAATTGAACTGAAAGTGAATGCTTACAGTAAAAGTTCAGATTAGAGTGCAAAGTTTGCATGAGAAATTCCTTTCTTGAACTTAATCCTGTGGTGGTTTTCATATGAAGCATTCTCATCATAGATTCCATGGTTGTAGTATTTTTTTTAGATTGCAACAAGTATGCACTAAGCTGTATAAACTGTGCTGTGCTTTGGATAGGTATTTTTCTTTCAAACAAACCTCCTCACTTCTCTTCATTTTTTTTGCTGCTTAATTTGCTGCTGACTGTCTTTGTGAGGTGGTTAATTACAAGCCTGTCGAACTATAGATAAATGTGAAATGGGCAGAGGAGATGAATATAATTTCTTGTATTTGTTGAGATAGCAGAGTTGACAAAATCAATGACAGCTGAACAAAGCACATTTAGGTCAAAATGATGTTTCTCTTCAGTAGGTTAGAATTATTCTTCCTTGAATGCCCTAAACCTCTTAAAGTGTTTCACAATACTTTGTGTAGTTTCTTTGAAGTGTCCTTTTCCTGTGCTAAGTTTAGTTATAAATTAACTGCAGACAGATGAATGGCTGGTAGGCCAAGGCAGGGAATTCAGTTCAGGATCAGGCCATCAGTTGTGGTGCAGGCTCTCATGAGCACAACTCTGCTAGATGCTCTTTACGTTAACTTGCTCAGGAGTGTGGAAGAAGCTGCTCGTCCTCCTCTTCTCGGTGCTGATCTATGCAGACAACTTCCTTGTTTCTGAAATCTTTGTAAAGAAGTTAGGAAGGAAAAGTCTTAAAAACATCTCTTCCCATAGCCCCGCTGACCCTTCCCCGCTTTGGAGCTGCAGCACCTTTCCCAGGCAGAGAAGGGCAGAAAGCTGGCTGGCGTTTGCGGTGCAGTGCTCTGTAGGACTAAACCTGGTGAATAACTGGGTTTATTGGGTTTTTTCATACCGTTTTGCACCCAGTTTTTTTTCACTATACAGAAGGCAAATTCTTCACAAAGAATAATGCAGTCCACAAAGAAGTTTGGGGTCTGTAAAAGGAACAACCCTCATAAAATGCATTTGTGTGTCTGCAGTTCCCAGGATAAATGTTTTTGTTTGTGCTAAGTAATGAAGTGACATTGGTACAAATTCTGAAAGCAAGAAATGGTGTTTTCTTCTGTTTTCTTTCCTTTTCCCTTCCTGTTTTCTTTCCTTTTCCCTTCCTGTTTTCTTTCCTTTTCCCTTCCTGTTTTCTTTCCTTTTCCCTTCCTGTTTTCTTTCCTTTTCCCTTCCTGTTTTCTTTCCTTTTCCCTTCCTGTTTTCTTTCCTTTTTCCTTATTCCCTCCCCTTTCCTTTTTTTTTCCCTTTTTTTTCTTTTTCTTTTTTCTTCTGACGGAACTTACCCAGATTTTTTTTTACTCTGAAGTGGTGTTTTTGGTTGCTGGGCTGTAGTGTGGTGTTTCTGACAGGCAGGTTTCTTTGGGATGTGGCTACAGACAGCTGTCTCCTTTTGAAAATGGACTTCTGGCTTTGAGGTGCAGTTTGAAATGGATGTCGACATGGGTAAATTAATCCAGTTTGTCACATACATGGCAGTGTGGCAGTGAGTGGGTTTTTCCCCCCTTTCCTCTTCAGCCTGTCCACTTATAATAAAAATATCGTCAGAGTTTTTCTTACGCTACAGCTAGAGTCATTATGTAATTACTTAATTGATCCCTTATGGGAGGTGCCTCACATCTCTGCTGCAGGACTCTACATCATGGTTCAAAATAAAAACGTGAAAGGTTTCATTCTCCACTAAAATGTGTGTTTTCTGTACCATGCCATTGATTGCTTTCAGATGGTGAACCGGAAAGGATTTATGTCCTATCGTACTTCTCTATAAAGATTGTCAGTAAAATGGGGTCTGCCTGCAAAAGTTAAAGTCCTGAATAATTCCCATGCTTTTAAAACTGGAATACTGGCTCTTCAGTGGAGTACGCAATTGGTAATGTTATAAGCAATACACTAAAAATTTGGTATATCTAGTTTTGTCTCTAGTCTACTAATATTAATACTTATAAATAGAATGTTTTATTTTATTTATGGCATTGAGGGAATTTACCTCATTAAGTGATGGTCTGGAATAGGTCTAATTTTGCCAGCTTTATTCCTGTCCCCATGATAGTGCAATACATTGTGTATGCCCTTGTTTTCGGTTGTATGGAATGATGCCCTCACCTGTCTATAAAAAGTCAAACATTTTCTGCAGATATAATGAGCTGGATTTTTCAAATCTTGTCTCTAGCTTGTGGCATTGGTGCAAGCAATTTATGCTGATCTTTGTGAGATTTAATTGTGCAAATAATTCCCGTAGGAGAGATGGGGAAAATAAACATTTTGGGCAGGAGAAAATATGGGTGGTCAGTGCTTTTATGCTATAATCTCTGATTACAGACAATATAAAGGAAAAAATGTATTGATAAGTTTTCTAGGGAATTCGTCTCTTTTATTACTTGCTGTGCAAGTAAAATGTTAACCGCAATTGAAGGCGTGTTTTCAAAGGAGGCTTCAACAAAAGCTAAGAACCCGTTGCTCAAAGTAGTTCCATGTAAAGATATTATGATACTTACATCGAATTATGAAAAATGCTTTTTTCTAAATACTATAAATGTTGATGTTTTGTTTCAGACAGTTTTATGCAGCTTCAGTTCATTTGTTATATACTAAGTTCTGAAGATCCTTTGAAAAAAAAGTCATGAGCACAAACACTGCTGCAAAAAAAAAATAAATAAAACCTTCAGTATTCTTTTGGAATAGAAAAAACAGTTTATTCATAGATCCATCATCTAGGTTCCGTAAAACTGAAAAAAAAACCCCCAAAACTTAAAAAAAATTCTAACTACTTTATTGAGATTGTTGATGCTTCCAAGAAGATGTCTAGATAGTCATTATTTGTATTTTTTACATACTTTGTAGTCGAGCAAAATAGTTTCTTGAAGATTGTTTCTATTTGTTTGTAAGTTATGTCAGACATAGCAAGATTTATAGGTGCCATTAGAAATCCACATTGATTTCCCATAGTCAACAGGGAGTTTACTTGAAAAGTCAATCATTAGTTGAATGAGTGTCCAAAGCATGTTCTAATTTCTATTAGTAGTTTAAGTTTTTAAGCAAAAATTAATATTTTAAGAAGAAAATGTGGTAGGTTTTAAGTTCTGGTACATAAAGATTCACATTTTTCATTCAGTGCTCCTGATGTAGTCATGTGCTGTTCTGCCCTGAGTGTGTACCTGATAGTGATGCTTCAGGCTTCATTATTGTTTCATGTTTTAATTCGTTTGGATTCAGTCTTTGAGCTTTCCTAGGGTGCAATTCTTTACTGCCTGACCCTGAGTATATTTATATTTAGCCCTGCGGTGATTCATTGCACTATGCAGTGCTGTACACTGATGAATCAGGAACTCTCGGCCCTGAGGAGCTTGCAAACTAAATGTACAGGATAAGGGTTGATGGGGGGAGGAAGATTATGAACAAGATAATGGCTGGTGGTAGTAATGCCCTTTTCCCCCTGTAATGCCTGGGGTTAGGATTTAATTTGAGGGATTAGAGGAGCAAACAAGAGGTAGGAGACCCAGAAGGGAAAGATGCAAAAGAGAGGAGGGTAAAGCGAGGGTTTCGGTGAGGTGATTGCACTGTGAAGGACAGAGTTGAAGGACACAGCCCATTGGCAGCTGAGGAAGGTTCTTTGGAGGCTGGGGGACACCTGATAATTTACCCTCACTGCTTAACCCGCTCTGTGGGTTAACTGCACTGTCTACTGCAGCTCCTCCAGTATCTTAGTATCTCTTTGCAAGGTGATGTGGAAAAGGAGAGGGGAATATATTACAGGGGAAGGGGGTCAATGTTATCTCATGATTCCCATGATCCCATCTATGTCTTTTCAAGTTGGGATGGTGTAAGTCTGGATTTGGGAGACTGAAGGAGCTAAAGCTTTGCAATATGTGTTATCTGCCTCCTGGGATGCAATCATGCAGCTTGACCTCGTGCGTTCACGGTGTCCTGGAGCTGAGCAGAAGGATTTTGGCTTTTCATCTTGTTTCCGTTGACAGTTCCTTTCTTATGCTTCTGAGGAGAGATTTTTGAGAAGAGGAGCTAGCACCATCTCCACAGGTCAGGTAGAATGGTTACAATTAATTGATGATACATTCTCCTTGCACTTACTTTCATGGACAGCTTATGGGATCTCTGTGCTAATAGATTGATCCTGTTTAATGTATATTAGTAATTAAAGAAAATACATTTTTAAGAGGCATGGATATATTTAATTTTAATAACTACCTTTCCGTGAATCAAGAAGTCTTTGCACAGAACTCTAATGGGGAACATTAGTCAAATGTGTGATAGATAAAATTGTTAAGTATGAAGGGTGTTGTTAATGTAACACAGAAGAGAAATCTTGTGAGGTAGCTCTGAATAACGCAGAGAAAGAGTGCATTCATCATGGTATGCTGACAAAACATCTGAGTAATGATGGCCATTAAATCTTTTGTCATGGCTAAGATATGAAAAAAGAAAACAAGTTAAAGTGCGAGCCATTTAGGAAAATTGCCATTTGACATGTAAACCTTTCTGCCTCTGTGTATTCGTTTTTATATTATGGAATGAATTTGCATTTTAGAAGGAAATTTGATTTGCCTAGCAATTATGGGGGAAAAAAGTGAATTTCCATCTCTTGTTAGTCAAACATTTAAATGGAAAGAGCAGAGCTTTCTTCCATTTTTTTTCGCTTGATCCATGAGTTTGGTTTTAACACAGTTTGGAAGTGGGGGGGGGGGGGGGGGGAACATCCCACAAAAGAAAACCAACCCGCAACATTCAAGACGATTTGATTTACTGATTGATTTATTTTTGAAAAAAACCCAGTATGCCACCATCTGTATTGTCTTTGCATGACCCTGAGCGTGAATAGATTTTAATTGGGGCGCCTTAAAGCTGGGAGAAGGGAGTAGTTCAGAACTGCTGTTGTTTCCTGTATAAATAAGCTTGCTGAGCTATGTGTTGTGGGATTGGAAGACTTTGAACAAAATTCAGGCAGAAATGGTATCATAAAGTATGATTTCAGTGATTGTACAAATCTGTAAATATCCAGTTCTTGCTGAGCTTATGTTGACAAGTGACGGTCTGTCTTCATCTGTCTGGACACAGATATTTTTATTTACTAAATTGTGAGTTTATACATCAAAGGCAAAACTTAGTCAAGTTCCTGCTATAGTGAATGTTCACCAAAGAGTTGCTGGGAAGAGCCGTACATCATTAGGCTTAATCCTGTCTGGTTTTTCTTAATACATCTGCATAGATGACAAAACAGTGTGAGCCCTAAGCCCAGAGGCCCCCTCCCAGCCTTGGCACACTCCCCTCTCTCCCTGTCCCCCCCCGCTCCCAGCAGGAAAGAATGGGGATGGTGTGAAACCAGCCTTTATGGAGAGGAGAAGGGATCAAACTGGTGTAGTTTATACAACTCTAATCGTATATATGGATATGTATAAGATATTGTTTGCTGTTTATATCGAGTGTGTCCCTTCTAGTTTAAATCTCAACTCTGCTCCAGGAAATATTTGTATTGAAGAATAGCAAAAATAGCAGAAACACCACCAAATGAATTTTTTGAAACATCAGAGGTAGTTCATTGCATTTGGATGTGCTATCAGGATACTGGATGTCAGGCATAAAGGGACCCCTGTATTTTTTTTATGATTAAAAAAAAAATATCTCTGTTCATTTTTAAGTATGGATGATGTATTTAAATTATACCTTACTCTACATCTTGGAAATAAGAAAAACCTGTAAAAGCCTTTCTGAGAAAGGCATGAGTTGAAGGGAGAGGATACCTGTCCTGTCTGAAAGGGATGGCCATCCCTCTTCATAGCACTGCTGCTACCATCACTCCATTGGTGATATGTGGAAATTAGTGGAGGGCACCTTACTCTTTTGGTGACATTAGTATTAATTGCCATTTAAGTTTTATCTGGTATAGGTCACGGAAGAGTGTTGTTCTGGCCAAGGACATAGAAATAGACAGAAAAGTTGTGATTTGTGAAAAAACAAAATAATTTTTTTTTCTGATACTTGCTTGATGTTCCTTTGTCCTTGCACAAGTTGCTTTCAAGGAGAAAAGGGTAGCATTTTAAGTAGTTACAGTAAGGAATATATAAGGTGTATATATATATAAGGAATATATATATGTATAAGGAATATATATATAAAAGGAAAAAAAATATATATAAAGAATACATATAAGGAATCAGAGAAGTACTTTACTAACCAAAAAATGTGCCTGAGGAGTACAAGGCAGAATAGCAACAAATATCACATAAAAGATATTACTAGACATAGAGAAACAATAGCAACTGAAGTCTCTGGAAAGAAAGAATAAAAGTTTGCCCAATTCACATAATGGAATCAAATTTGCATCCTCTTCTCTTTCTTTCCCCAAGTATATTACCACATTTGGATTTTCTGGACTGTATGTGCTAAGTGCTTTGGTGGTGGTCTCTCCAAGACTTGGAGTTGAGGCAGTTCACTCACGTGTATGGACGCACGTGTCGTAGCTGCTTCTCTGGTAGTTTCTATTTAGTCTCTAATCTAGCCACTTCTGTGGCATCTTATATTCACCTGAAGAACAGGAATGCTGTGAAGAATGTTGACATTTCCTCCAACAAATGGCCTTTCATGAAAAGGACAGCCATAACTAAACAAGACAGGAAACCCAAGAGAAATTGCAGTTAGGGTGTCATCTTTTAAACTCAAAACTAATGCCTGACAGTACAATGTGAGTAATGTCTGAATGTGAGCTGCTTGTGTACATTAGGAAATACTTAGGGGGATTAAATTACTTTTAGAAATTAGAAAGTTTTAATTATTGAACTCCTTAACAAAAATAAAATTTTTCTTTTTTTACTTAGTTGTGAAGACTATAAACCGATTTAGTGAAAAAATAAAAGAGCATCTGAGAAATAAAACCGGCAGTGCAGTTGGTGAAACTAGAAGTAAATGACAAATGGTGACAGCAGCAGTCTTGAAAGAAGGGGAAGATGCCAAATTGAACGAAGTATTTAGAAAAAGAAGAATGGGGACAATATTAAACCTGGCTTTTCCCATTACCATATTTCAGCTTTAATGTCTTATGCCAAGTTAAACGTACAGTGGGGTTTCAGGACATCTTTAGATTTGCTGGTAAGAAATAGCCAAAGAGTATATTGGAAGATGGGCTCTTTATTTTTAAGCTGTGGTTCTGTTTGTACTGTTAGAACATTTGGTTAGAATAGCTGCTCAGATAGATATAAATGCTTGCATGAGCATATGTGTGAGTAAAGCAATGAACTTGGAATATTTGGTGAAGTTACTGAATCACAGTCTGTAAGACAGTATTACCGAATTGCTGTAGCAGAAATAAGAGACACTGAAGAATTGCAGTAAGAGAAGTAAAACTCAAGAGTACCCCGTTGTTCTGATGTGGTGGCTGCAAAGCCAACTGATTGTTTTCTAAAATGAATGAACTTGAAAATAATTGGTTATCAATTTCAGGACATTGATGGAATTGGCATTTTGTAGCAGCCGGTTTCAGTATCACATTTTCATAAGAAGATAAACCAGAAGAAACTGGTGATGTTGAAATGAAGAAAGAGTATGTGGTGAGACATTTTGAAGTTGATAGAAAGGTCTGTCAGGTCACTGGAGTGTATCCACACAAGCAAAGTTCTATTACAATGTTAGGAGGAAATGAGGCAAATTACAATAAAAACTACATTTAGCCAAGAAAGAATTTGTAGCAAAAATGTCCAGATGGTTTATCTTAACGCTGACAGCAAAATATGTTAACCAGATTAGAAATTTAGACATCAGTGATATGGGAGGGACCGTTTGGAGCAATGCATGCGTGGCCCAGAAAGCCCTTGTGGGAGAGATGTCGTCTTAAATGGTGTAGCTGGTGAGTCATTGCTTTGAGATAGCCAAAACCCATGACCAGCACTAACCCTTTAGTATTAGTAATTAAATTATTACTGCATTAATGTGTTTGGAGAGAGTAACCCAGCCAGTAGCCTTTCACTGGAAAGGAATTGTTTGGTTTAATATAAACTTTTTTCCTGTGGGGGTGGTGGTGATAGAGGGGGCACTGGTGGCCCTGCTAAAGATAGTGGTGTTGTGCTGTAAACAGGCTGATTAAAGATGGCAAAAGTGAGCAGCCTTTAGGGAATGTTGAGTCCTGCTTTAAAATAAAAATCTTCCAGGTGACTTTGAATTACTCTGAGTTGTGTGCAGTATACAATCAGATAAACTTCGCCCTTTTGCACAAGTGCTTATTGAAGGTCTCGTAGCTGCTTGAAACTGACCCTGCGTTCTTCTGTCCAAGGCAGGGTGTTGCGGACTATTCTGTGATAGCGAGCACAGTGGGACTCAGTTGTAGATGCATTGTTCAGGCTGTACATTGATGCCTGTACTTCTTGTAATGGTTTTGAGTACCTACCAGTTTAGGTCTGATTGAACTAAAGTCAGAAGAAGAGGAAAGTAAGTTAGCGCAGTTTCCCTTTACAGGTATTTTCTTTCAAGTGTTTTGTAATAAGGGTATATCATGTATATATAAGAAATCATATATATATTTTCTATAAAAATATAGAATATATAAAATATGTATTAGATAGTATGTATATTATATAATATGAGAAATTTGTAATGTTTCTGGCAGTTGCATGTGTCTTCATCTAAATAGGGAAACGGCAACACAGCCTTGCAGTAGTTAGGGTTTGGGATTTTTTTGATTGGTTACTTGCTTGAATTTGAATGGTGAATGGAAAATGAATAGTGAAATTTTAGTGGCACAGGTTTTATTTTAATAAACGTGGCTCTTTCAAAAACACGAATTTGATGTATGCAACTTGGAAACAATTTGCAAGTGTAACTGATGCAAGTTTATTGAGTTTGTTTCAGTGTAATCCCTTCTAAAAGTAAACTTATCATTGCTTTGAAACATCAAACAGCATGGTATTTCATTAGCAGTATTTATAGAGTAAGGAAGGAAAGGCAGTCCTGCAAAATTCTTCTGCAAGTTGGTACAGAAAAGTAGCAGCCCCGAAAGAACTGGACTGCATCTATTTATAAATTTAAACTGTAGAGACATCAGAAAAATAGCTGAAAACACACATGAAATGTGGAGAGAGGAAAAAAAATGGGAAGGAGAAAGGGGTACAATAGCCAGTAATGGAATAAGAATGTAAGGAATATATGTAAAGGTTATGAAATCTTCTGACTTCACTTAGGGTATTGTTTTTGTTCTGGTTACCATATTCTTTAAAGATGTAACATTTGAAAAGGGGAATTTGATTGACCTTATGACTAAAGATAGGAACTCTGAAGAGAGGCTAAAATCATGAATTCCTATAACCTTTAAAGAGCAAAGGTTGAAAGGCATTTAATTGAAAAATATAAAATCTCCTGAATTATATATCAATATATAACTCTATTTCTTTTATATCAGGAATTATTATAAAAGGAAGACTGTATGTCAGCTCAGGAGCAAGTAACTCGGCAACCTCTGTGCACTTGCTCCTCCTGCCTTGCTCTTTCAAGCAGAAGGTCTAACAGGCACAAAGAAAGCAGGCTTCCCTTTCACTTTTAAAATTGCCAAAACTTATTTGGAAAAATGTAAAAATGTATTAATAAATGAATATGGGGGAAAAGGCTGAAATAACTCTCAATCTTATTGATCGTTGCTGGAGAGGATTGCAAGGATTCTTCTGGGTGTGCCAGGGGTTGTAATCCTGGTCAGCCTTTTAAAAGTGTACGCAAACATTGGGGACAGACAAAGAACACATCAGGAGACTTAAAGTATATTTTTTTGTGTATCGTAAGAGCAGGAATATTGCTGTTTTCCTTCCAGTAGGACGTGAAAGGATGTTGAGGGTGTGGGGTTTTTCTGGAACTATGGAACAGAGGTTGAAGTGGATGCTGTCAGTATCTTGAGACCAGTGCCAAACACCGTGGCTGTTGCTAGCTAACGCTTTGTTGGGTGGTTGGTCTGAGAGAGGACTGCTTTCATAAATGTATGACAGAATCTCAGTAGTTGATGGAGACTCAGGAAAACTTGCAGGATTTGGTTACCAGAAGTTCCCAAGGGAGAGGGGGGGTTCCACACCCACTGGATGGCTAGAATCGACCATTGGCTCCTCAGGACAAATCCCTCACTCTACACATGCTTTGCTGTATCTGTCTGCTAACTGAATTTTTCTTATGAAATAGCAGTGGGAAATGAACCAAAACTGGAGGAAGGTTTGTAGCACTATCTTAGCCTAAAACTGTTCTGGAATTACCATAATACAGCATTTAATTTAAAACTTGTTACTCATGGAAACAGGCTCTTAAAAAGAGATGGTATAACTAGGTGAGTTTTAAAATTATGCTATTCAAGAAATATTTTGTCTAATTATATAATATTTTAGCTTTATTTAGTCACTGAAGATACTAGCATAAAAATACAGGCTGGTAAAATGGAGGAGCCTGAATCTTTGAAAACAAGTATACCCAAGAAAATAAGATGCATTTATGGCCTTGTGCTTTTAATTTAAAGATCTAGTTTGAGAGTTTGAACTTTAATGTTTCGTGTGTAAACCCATGCTTTGTGGTTTACCAAATAGAACAATCTTTGTGGTAAAATGCCCAGGTCCAGGTCAATCTGCATCCATCTGTGACAGATCATCCAAGAACCATGTTTTAAAGTAGTTGGTAAAAACAAGAAGCTGATGAAAGGGAGATAACCAGCAGCAGCAGCATCTCTTATCATGTAGTCTTGTAGGCTTTGCTCAGCCAGTGACACCAAAAAAAGAACTGAATCTACTTAACTTGCTGTTTACTTGCAGAAATTAAACGACTTTTCTAGGAAATGAAGAACTCTAAGTGGATACACTCAGTATTTCCCTTTATCTTTGATTAATATAATTTCTTGTACTGTTGATCTAATGGAGTTTTTGCCACTGACATCACTGTTTAGATATAATAATTTAAATGCGTTCATTGAGTTTAAATTGGGCAGCTTTTGAATGCAGTTCTAACGTGACCTAGTGCTGCACAGTAGCTTTCTTATTTGCCTCTTCCAGTATGCAGTAATATTATTTAAATATTTTATGACAAGAAGGAGAGGATGTTTTTATTGTTTTTTATATGTAAATAACTGACATTTTGAGAAAGATGTCTGGTCACTTGAGCTCGTGTATTGATTGAATCTTCCTGTTGAATAGGATCCATGAGAATGCTGAAGGTCCCATTAGAAAATACATAGCTTGATGTACACTTGATGAGAGCTACATTGATCACATTCACATACTGAAACAATTATTGATGGAATCTATGATGAACAAGTCATTCTAGTTGTGATGAACATTGGCTTCTAGCAGACATTTGACACTGAACCATGAGATTCTTTGTTGTTACAGCACATCTGAGAAAATCATTAAGCTTTTTGAAGCTTTTACAGGCTGGGTCTAGGAGTATTATTTGCATTAAGACTCATCAAGCTTCTTTCACATCAATTTTGTCTCCCTTGTAGGAGTACATTAGCAACTTTGTCTTATCAGTAGCCATAGTGTATATTACAAGCAGAACTATAAATATAGCTCACCTAATTATTAGAATGTAGATGTTTTTCCTTTGCGGACACTACCAAAGTACCCTCTCAGAAGAAGCAGAACATATTTAAGCCGTTTAAAATGTGCTTGTAACATGGTGAAGGCAAACTGCAGCAATTCTAAAGAAAAGAACTGGAAATATTTGCAGTTCTAAATTCTTTTGGTTCCTGTATTCTTCCTGTGGAAAGGAAGGTTGAAAATTAGAAAATAAATCTCTTTCTAGGGTTGTTTTAACCAAGCTTACATGACTGGGAAGAATTTCCAAGAATTGTAACGGGAAAACTACCTGTTAAAATAAGCAGCAAAGTCAGCAAACACTCTCCAAAGCTGTTCAAACCATTGAAATGGTTATATAGTGTTCTCTAAATGATATCAATCCGCTTCTAAGCGATTAGTTGCAGGCTGTTTCATGTCATAGAACATGCTGTGCTTGGATTTTTGGCAAGTTTGTTACTTCTGTCCGTACTCCAAAGTATTATCACATGTACTTGGGGCTATGAAATCTGCTTCCAAGAGAAACCGGAAGAATTTGTGACCACCCATAGACTACTAGGAGACAAAGCTAGTAAATTCAACAACACAACAGTGAGAAACTTGTCCAGCAGAGGAGTACACTTTGTCTACTTAAAGATCCGAATTGATTTGTGTAACAGCCTGAATAATGAAGGTGGATTTTTATTTCGGTCCCCTGAGTGAATGATGCTGTTTCACTCACTGCAAACTCTTTCAGCCTTGCTTACAATATTTAAGTTAGATGTGCTTGGTATCATTTTAGATTCAGGAAGAATGGAAAAATGAGATTATCTTAAGAATACAACTTTTTTTTTGGGTCTCTTTTGAAAGACATTGATAATTGCTGCAATATTATATGATGGAGAATAGCCTGCAGATTTACTACCATTCTAGTATTTAAGTCTTTGGAGATCTCTGACCCAGTGTACTCTGGCCCGCAGGCTTACTGTCAATCCTCTTGACCTTTTTGCACTTGCCATTTTCTTTGGTTTTTTTTTCAGTAAAGTGGTGTTACGCGTAATGAAATAGATATATAAAAGTTAAGACTTTCTTCTTTCCAAGTAGAGTTACTTGATATTTTGCTCCTAAACTGCATCTAAAAGTCTCTCGTGCAAGCAAAACAGGATAGTATTTTGTACTTTACATGCTGAGTAGCTGACCTGCGAAACTCCTGGCTGAAGGATGTTGAAGGGCAAGCACAAGGCTCGTTGTCCTGTATCTTCCAACTTCCAACACACAAACGTATTGGAAAAATACAGATATTCTTGAGGACCAGATATCAGAAAGTCATGAAGAAGAGAGTTTAACGGTTTCAACGCTGATAAGTTTTGCGTTGACCTACATCAGAAATGCATGTGTTAAACATTAAAAAGGATTATTCAAACCCACAGACTTTCCCATTAAAACCAGTTGTGTTCAGCAGTGATTTTTGCTCAGCATCACTTTCACTAGGAAGCTACTAGGGATGTACTACATGTAGAAGAATGAAATAGACGAGCTGACTCGCACTTGGACTTGTACAGATGCATTTGCAGAATGTAGTCCCTGAATAATTTAGAAACTGATAGATGCGGTTCAGTCTTACAGCATGCTGAAAAAGTTATCTTTTTGTAAATTATCACTTTATTTAAAACTTGGACCACTCCGAACTTTCAGTATTTTCCTGTTTTCTTTCTATTTTTTGTTCTTCTAGAACAGAAGCTCATTTTGGGGGTGGAAAGTGGAAAAATATTACTTAAATGCAGAAGATCGGGGTAAAGGAATAAAATATCCATTTTTCTTCAAGTACCTCTGAAACCTGCTCCCAATTCATGTTTAAATGAGAATGTTTTGCAAACTTTCTGGTTTAAAAAAAAAAATACTATTTCAGCTAAAATAAAGTGAAAAAATTTCTGACCTTGTGTTTCCAAAATATTTAGGATTATGCTGTTTGCATAGCAATACACGCACTCAGTTCAGAGGGAATTCAGGGACCGTGTTCTTTGAAGCACACAAAGACAGCATGTTGTATGCCTGCCATGATGGATAACAGTCTCTGGGTACTATCTCAGGGTAGTAAGCAGCTTCTTGTGCTGAGTTTAGGTTATAGGAAATTCTGCTGCTAAATGCTATAATCTGCCCCTTCCCCCCCAGATGTTTGGAATAACTGATGTGGAAATCTCTGGGGAAGCCGCTTTGGTGAAGTGTGGTATCAGTACTAAATGCATTGCAGCCTGGACAGAATGCCTGCTAAAAGCCACGATAAAAGCAAAATGGAAATGCTAGAGGGTTTTGAAAGAGGCATCTCTTCACACATCGTCACTCAAGATTACAGTGAGCTAAATTGCCAATATATTCTCACAAGATAAAAGTTGTGGGTTTCTCTTTTTTTTTTTTTTTTTGTTTGTTTGTTTGTTGGCTGAGCTACTCCTGTAAAACACGTTGCAGGTAAAATGGTCCTCCATTAGAGTTCCCTGCGCCAAGAGGCATGACTTACCATTGGGTGACACTTGGCAAGTAAAAATAAGCTTGGATTTACTACATTTCTCAAAATTTTTTTAGTGAGTATTGAATTCAAGTGAGTGTTACATAAAGATCTTTTCAAGCATAGTGAAAAGAAAGTAAATTTAGTGATGTTGCTGTCATAAGCGTAATAAAATTGACAACAAAATTATTAAAAAATTTAAGAGTGACATTCGTGATTCTCCACCTCATTTAAGCAAGAAGTAAATCCAGAGGAAGGAAAAGTCCCAAAAGTAAAGTTCTTTAAGAAATAGTGAGCTACTTGGTGGTGGTGTCAGGGGACTGTAAAGGTTGAAATTAAATATCATTACATTTGAAGGGGTTTGGACTTCTGAAGCTTTTCAAAAAGTAGAAGTTACTTAGACTCCCAGCTATTCCTAAAGAAAAAATCTTGGCATAAGCGAGTGAACTTTGAATAATTCTAGTGCTGAGGGAATGTTCCTGTTGTTAGAGGTTTAGCATTGCAAAGAATGGATCTTTAAATATCATAAAGTATTGGAAATACACATGGTAAATGCCACAAGAGTGGGTTTCTATTTGGGTGGACAATGTAGAGGATAAAAAACGTTAGTAGGACTCTTGTTCTTCAGATGCTTCAAATTTATGTCTGTTCATAAGTGCTGTGTGAATCAATCATCTTGAAGTATTTTAATACACCTTAGTTACGCTTTTCTTGTAATACAGAGGAGGGAGAATGTTCCAACACGCTACCAAGATTGCAAATTAAGGTTTCCCCTTTAACTTAATACTACTGCAAAAGGAAGTAATATGTTGGAAGAAAATGTTTTCAGAAAATAAACATCATGAAGACATTATGTTTTTGTTTGAAGTACATGCAAGGTCTAAAATATGCAGTGTGTAATAAACACATGCCCTGAAAACAGACTATATGGATTTTCTTGGTTAATTTCTGTTGTAATTATGTCCTAGTTGGGAATACTACGCAAAAAAATTACTGTAGCTCCCTGTGGCTGGTTCTGCCCTGATGCTGAAGTGGGGTGGTAGAGCAGCCTTAAGGGCACTTCACGTGCGCCCATGGGACTGCCCACAGTTGATGATTTCCAAGGCCATCATGCCATAGCTAGAGTGGCCTTCCCGACAGGGTCTACTCCAGTCCCTCTGAGGAGTGTGGAGAGCGGTGTGATTAACAGCTGCTAGGTGAAATTCAGTCTTTTTTTCGTTTTTTTTGTAGTGTCTGGAGTGGATAACTGTGTACAGAGAGCTTCTGTTCAGTAGCACTTTGTCTTTAACATGTGGGTGAGTGTATGTGTATGGATGCTGTTTTTTTCCCAAGACTGTTACCTGGTTAGAGAAGGCAACCTGTCACAGCAGCGTTTGTCAAATTTTCCAAAACCAATAATTTTGATAGGGCATTGAAATACATCATTGTGAATCTACTCATTGCAAAATGAATGTTTTGCTTTGGCTTTTTCCGAAGGAATCTTTACCTGCTCCTCACTCATGTGTTCATGTTTGTACCTGGTGGGCGATGACAACTGATTTGATTTTTGGGAAGAGGTTTGGTGGATGAATGAAAAGTTTTCATGTGTTTTTCAGCTTTACTTAGTAATAATTTTAACAATCCTGTTTAGGAGTGCTTTGTTAAGGGCTACAGAAAAAGCGTTGCAGTGATGATTCTCAATTCTAAAGAGAGATTTCAAATATTTTTCATTTTAAATAGCCTGCTAAATGTTTTGTAAAGTGAAACGTGGGATGTCTAGTTTAACAATGCAGCAGCATTCTGCAAAGGATGTTCTTCTTGTTCTTAGCACTGAGAGCTTGTTCTCTAGTTTCTATGCCATGAGATAGTGGTATTGTTGACTTGCTACCACATGAGCTCTCTCTTGCTGCAGTTTATTTATTCCCCTCCCCAATGGCAAGAGGACAATTTATTCCTTCTAGATGCAGGACATCTTATTCCTAATTACTTAAACCCTTTTTCTTCCCCCAGTTGCATTCCAGATGCTCACAGATGAGAGTTCTGCTATCCTATCAGACATATTTGTTAATAAGAAAGTAACTTAAGTAGTTAACATAACAGAAGTTGATTTGACCTGCCGATATGCATTTTTGCAGAATAAACAAAGCCTGTTATCTGAGATTTTATTTATAAGGATCTGCTGAAGTGATCTGAGAACCCCCCCTTGTTTGCCTGTCCTGCCCTAGACCTCAGCACATAATCTCACTGTACTGCTGCCCTTTTGACATCTGATTGCCCTTTCCATCAGCGTCCATCCAAAAGCATATTTGTTTAAAAAGGAAACAATTAAATTCCAATCTCATACAGAAAACCTTTACTTTTCAAAGAAAACATACTGAATAAGTCACAAAGTCGTACATGACGAGGAGCCCTAGCTAAATCAGAACCATAAGTCATTAGGCCAAATTCAGCTCCTGCCAAAGTAGACACCAAGTCACTGATCTCGATGATATTTTGCCTGTTTGTATTAGTAATACTATATGCACTTAGTTTTTATTTGTTTTTCTGTTAAATCCTATGGTAAGACTATGTTATAATGTATGTGAGAAGTGTCATTAGCATGCAGCGTAGATAACAAGTATGATTGCTAAGTGAATACTGAAATATTTCAAATATGAAATGATCTACTGGTTATAACCAACTGTGACAACGGGCTAAAATGACTGAATCACATGAAATTCACTTTTAAACAGTGTTAACTCTCACCAAATACTTGTATGTCCTATTTTGTGTGCATCTAAGAGTTACATTATGGCATTTTTTCAAGGACAGCAAGACTTTACTGTCAAAATGCACAGTAATGCACAGAAAGAGCAGATCTGCTGCTTTCAGTATTTGCACATCCTTCTCTGTAGACCTCTAAACAGTCCCAGCTGGGAAACACCTTGTTTCCTCCATGCTGAGCATTCTACCCTGATTTTGGCCTTAGTGAGAGGCTGCATACTTTTGGATCACAAGATTGAGCACTGTGTTTTCCATTACCTGTGGCTGCAAACAACTTGTAAAAAGCTAGAAATATTTCATAGTTATAATTGAGTTATAGACTTTAGTGTAGGTTTGATAGGGGAACGGTCTGTGTGTCTTATTTTCAAAGCTCCTCAGGCTGATGAATTTACTAAAGGCAGTTTTGTCACCAATGGCTCATTGTAACTTTCTTCAGGAGCAAGCGGGTAAATATGCAACGTGGTGCTTTAAGAGTGAAATGCAAACCCTGCTTTGACTGTGTGGCCATCCTGATTAACGTCAGCAAAGAATAAAGATAGCCAAATTCCTACATCCTGCACGGAGAGTAGAAATTGGTGTAAAGTGAAAAAGCATTTTTTTTATGTATTTTGTTTTCATTTTAACTGTTAATATACAGTTGTCGTAAATTCTATCTGTTGATTATACACTATAGATTAAAGGTTGGTTCTATCAGAAGATAGTAGAAGGTTCTATCTACTGTGAAGAACAACTTACATTTAAGGGACTAATGGCTACTAACACTTGTTTAGTTTAAACATGTACAGTATAAATATGTAAAGCTAATAACATCTTAGTTTCTTCCTTGGTTTGCTGTTAAAAAATTAAGATGTTTGCGATTTGACCTTAGAAGAGTGCAGGCTGGATGGCTACAGATGAGATTATGAACCCTATCTTGTCTTTCTACCCAAACTAGTGAATTTGCAGCATAAAATGAGGAGTGAGCCAGCTCACGGCTCTTGCTGACAACCCACATCCTTGACAGTAGCACGTTGTGAAGTTGGTGTGGACAGATTTTACTCCTTTAGTTTTTTGGCAAAGACCTATTTTTATCATTGAACTTCTGAACATAATTCCTACCTGAGAGAACTTGAAACAGTGTATTTTTGTCATTAATTAAATTTCCTGTGGCTGCTGTTTAAGATAGAAATGACTGAAATGACATTTCAGGGGAATCTGGTGCGGCAGTGACATTTCCCTGGGTACCACTTCTCTGCAGGTGGAATTCCCAGGAATTATTAAAGCCCCGTTACTGATATGGCTGGCTAAATCCCAGCCCAACCTGATTGTGTTATGTCTCCAAATACCTAGATTTGAATGCTTGTGGATTTACAATGTTTGAGCAACTTGCACGATTTCTAACTTCTAACAAGACTTTCTCTGTTTAGTCAGTCTTATGTTACTGAGAAGGGGTTAACTGGTGTATTTCCAAGCCTGCAGAGCTAATGGACTCATGAGCTATTATCTGCTAATGGTAGGATTGCGACTTGCTCGCCTATGCAATTTTTTTTGGTTCAGTTTAAGACCAAAAAGTGGGCTGTCTTTGGTGGCTGAGAATTAGACAAGTATTAGTGTCAAAGGGAGACTGCCACTATAGCTGGTGACTTCACTAACAGCAGCTTAGCTGGCAATGCCACATGATATATCGTTTGTCCTTTAGCAGTAGTCTTTATGAAATATATGGAGAGATCGAGAAATGCCTGTGTGCGTGGAGTTTATCATATAGTTGTTAGGGGAAAAGAGATTCAGTTACACATTTGTCTGTTTGACAATTAAAATCAAAAAGACTGTAAATGCCTTCCTGTTTCATATTCAAAGGTAAAGGAAATTCAACTAAGTGAATTTAAAAGAATTGGTCTTAGCAATGAGGTTAATATTTTTTCCCAGTTCTCTGACTGACAGTTTAATGGAGATTTTATTGTGTTATGTTAATGATGTCATTGGAATATATAGTTATTTGTTTGCATCTGTCACTTATAGATATACTTAATATTCTGCTGTTTTCATACTGTTTTTTTTGTGCAGAATCAGCTCTCTCTTACTCCTTGTATATCTTTGGCAGCCAACTCCTTACTTAGAAAAGAAAAAGTTTGCAATGTTCTGACCAATTAAATATCCCTACAAATAGAACTGCATTTTGCTAGTGATACCTTCTACAAAACAATACTAAAATATTGGTGTAGTACATAAGCCTTTTACCACCCTTGAAAACCCAGCTTGAACCTTGAGCTAGTCATTTACATGATGTTTCCTTGGGATTACCTACATTCTTGTCCACTTTGACCTTGTAATTTTGCTCACAGTTGGAAATGTAATGCAGAGTGACTAAGATAATGTTGTTTACACAGACTTTAAGTGGAGTGACATTATAGTCAAGCAAGTGTCACATCACCCAAAGTGAAGGAAGACTTAATTACCATAATCCTGTGAATACTAAAATTCCTTCGCCATGTGTAGCATAATAATGCAATGTTCTGCATGCTACATTTAATAACCTGAAGGTACTGTATTAACTCTCGGGGATCTTTTAGTTCTCTTAAACTGAAAGCAAACAGATTTAGAATGGGTCAGGAGAAATTCTATGGTCAGCGTAGATCCTTGGTGCACTACATTGCTAACTGTACCATTTTCCTTTAAATGTATGGTTTGACAGGCAAAACACAACTGAAGTGAACGTACCAGCATCTCTGATCTAATGAGTGTAGTCTGGCCCAAGGATTTCTGCAGGTGACAAAGGCTAAAGTTCATTAAGTAACAGGAATGATAGGAATGAGACGATAATAAAAACATACCGTGTCATGGCAAACATACTGTGAAGTGGAGAAGAGTGTTAAATACTGCAATACTGGAACAATCTGTTCCTTCAGCATTCAAATGATCATACCTTTTTGCCGATACTCAGTGCACCAGCACTTAACCAGAATAAGAACCGAGACCTTGAATGCGTATGTAATCATAAAAGGCAAATTGTCATGCTTCACAAAGAACAAAAGTATTTGTCATATTCTCTTCTGACCACTATGTAATCATTTTATAAAAACGGAGTGGTTATTCTTAATATATGTTGTTTTTATTTCAGTAACAGTAAGTAGTAGTGCACAGCTTGCTGCACATCTTACATTTGTCCTCAGAATCGGACTATTTAGCAGCTGAAAGAATGCTGTTTAGACAAAACCAGAATACAGTCAATACCTGTTTTTCTTCTACTACTTGAGAGCCCAGAGAGTTCTCCAGATCCTGCCTGGCCCATCGTCCTGTCATCCGGGCTCTGCACTTCTGTACTCAGTTGCCAACAGTGATAGATGGATTCAAAAGCACAGGTGAACAACCCAGTGTGATTTAGTATTGTTTGAAAGATAAATTTTGAATTAGCATCTTAAAGAGAGTAGCTAGCAGATAGAATGGTTGATCTTGTCAGGGATTTTGGGTTTTCATGTAGGAACTGCTTTTTTAAATAACTGTTAGTGTGTAGTTCAAGTTTAATGTCTACGGTTTGGTTCTCTGAGGACTGGAAAACTATTAATTTACAAGACGTGTGACAAAGCTAGACATTAAAGAAGTATGTGCTGCTTGTGTATGATATTAGTGTACAAACAAGCAGAAGCACTTGATTAGCGAGTCAGTAGCTGGTGTTGGTTTGCACTGGTGCAAAAAAGCTTGTGCTCTGATTTTCCCTTTACTTACAGCAGCGTGTTACCTTGGTGCAATTGCCTTTAATGGAATTGTTCTTATTTGTAGAGAGGTGATGGGAAAGGAGGCTGTCTGCATATTTGTAAGGATTTTAAAAAATGGATGTCATTAACATGCTTTAAGGTCCCTTCCAACCCAAACCATTCTATGATAAAGCATGCTCTGTGTAAGGAGGGTGCAAACTATCATTGCATGGCCTATGCTAAGCTTTTTGCTGTATTACAGCAGCCTTTGAAAGATGTTACTTAAAAGTGGTGCGCTTCCCAGGAATTAAGAAGCTGGG
Organism: Chroicocephalus ridibundus; assembly: GCF_963924245.1. Taxonomy (NCBI): domain Eukaryota; kingdom Metazoa; phylum Chordata; class Aves; order Charadriiformes; family Laridae; genus Chroicocephalus; species Chroicocephalus ridibundus. Next base: position 16,311,355 of record NC_086292.1, read on the forward strand.
GAGAAGACAAGATTATTTTCTGCTGGCGTCTTGTGTGTCTGTCCAGGAGGGCATCTATTTTTGAAGCAGCAGTGCCAAAAGGAGTGCAGGTTTTGCACACTTGGGCATGCAGCACGTCATGCTCCCTCCTTGCTGAAGCCCCGCCTGTCCTCCTTTCCAGCTGAGACGTGCTGTCCCTTTAGTGTTGTGCCCCTAATCGCCTCTGGCCTATACAAACCAGTGGGGGAAGAGGTTCTCTGCTCATTGGGTTGTTAGTAGTCATACACATACATTGGAGATGTGCTAATAGATAATAATTTTCAAGAGACATCTTTTCTCTGTGTAGTTTCCAACCATTTTGTGTGTTTAAAACGAAGTGCTAAATCTATGATCAGGGAAAATATTGTAGGCTTGCTGTTTCTCAGATTGTTTTTGTAAAATTACGCTGTGCTTAATGGTGCTGATGGCCAGAGGTTTCTCCTTGGCCCTTTAGTATCCACTTGGGGTATTAGGAGCTAAATAATAGAAGACAAAACAAATGCAAATTACAGAAGATGTACATTATACATGAGAAAAGTTGTTACAGATTTAAAAAAAAAAAACAAAAAACCAAAAAAAACAAACCACAAACTTCCACTATCAGCAGCGGTTGCCCTATCTGTGCTATGTGCTTATTTATGCATCCGTGCCCTCTCTCTGCTGGCTCTGTCAGTAGATTTGGATGATTTGGGGCCGCCACTTGAATATCTGAAACAGGACTAAAAAGCTGTGGAAAGCAGAAGCAGCATTTAATTAAAAACCTTTGCATAAACTCTTCTTGCAGCCCATGCGTTGTTCGGCGGGTGCTCTTGCTCGACGGCTGCTGGTGCGCAGATTCGTTTTCATTGCTTCAAGCCGACCATATTTTCCCTTTGAAGTCGGGGTGTCAGAGCTGTAACCTTGACACTGTGGCGATGCAGAAAGCCTGCCGCAGAGCCAGCGAGCTGGTGCTGGGGAGCACGGAGCACCTGTGAGCACAGACTGTGGGGCTGGATGGGGGCCCCAGGAGCACAGAGCTGCAGCTGCTGGGCCGAGCAGCAGTTGGAAGCACTCCCTCACTCCCTCTCGCCAAGCCCCCTGAGATCCACTAAAGGGTTTTAACTTTCTTTGGATGTATAATTTTTGTTGATTAAAAGGAGTTCTGGGAAGGAGCCCTTTTGTAAAGCTGATGACAGGGAGGAGCTGCCTGGGGCAGAGGCTGTCAAACCATCTCCTTTGTGACTGCGATAGTGCAAATATTACCAAGGAACCAAAAATCCCTTCCTGCTCCCCAGGGGTGGCACTGCTTGAACGTGAAACTCATCATACTGCCAGAGATGGATCTTACAGGTTCTGTCTTTTTTTGCCATTTGAAATTACAGAGCGTTTGGGAATACGCAGACTTTACAATATCATTCTTTGGAGCAGAAAGGTCAGAGAATGTTCCTGATATCAGGATGCTGGATCTTAGCTTTTGTCATTGCTGACTGCCTTAAGGAGGTTTCTTTTCCTAGGTGTCTGAGTAGTTACTTCTGTCGTGACTGAGAGCATTTTGCATCCAACACGTTTGGTTTTCCTTCTGGAGATTTCACACTCTGCTGTATTGTTACAGGATGCAGAGGGTGGAAAAGGGATTTTCCAAGACATCCACAAGCCCTGGTCATGAAGATCTGGAAGAGCAGTCCGAGTGGCAGGTGCTCAGGATGTGATAAACATTGTCTTGAAACACGTTTAAAGTTCAGTTTGGATAAAATCTGGTCATATTCCTTAAATAAAGCAGTAGAAGCTTGCCTGGAAGGGCAGTGTCAACAGCCAGTGGAGTGTCATCACTTGTGCCCATTTTGCAGGGGAAACGCACAGCATTTTTGTCTGAACCATTGCATAGTACAATACAAATATTCTACTATAAAATAAATCAGACTTTCCATCATTTCATTTCTCTTCCATTCCCATAAAAAACCCTCCTAGTCGCTTAAAAAGAAATATTTTTTAAAAACGAGGGATAAAAATATGTAATGTATTGATTGTCTGTCATGCTGGGAGGGGAGCGCCAGGGTCCGGGGGGGGCCAAGCCCAGAGTCGGGGTGGGGAGGGCAGTGCTGGACGCCCTGCCTGCGCCCGCCTTCGCGGAGGGGCAGCCGTGCTCTCCAGTTCCTGCAACTGCAAAACTAATTAGTGAAATTAAGTTGAAAATGCTGTAAACAAGTGAAGTTGTTATTCATTCCGTACGGCACTACAAATGTGGGAGGACATGTTAAATGATAAATTAGGCATGAACTGCTTTAATCTGTAAACTGAACATGCTAGTGAAGGGCCTGCATTTGTAATTAGTATTGGGGGCCACAGGAGAGTGGTGCCTCTTTTAAAACAGTGACAGGGAATTGATCAGTTTAGGTTGCTGTGGCAACCAGGAGCCCTCCATCGCTTTCCCCGCGTTCTCCTATTATGCCGTCCCCGCGTTTAGAAATATATTTATGAACTGTAAAGATAAACTACTCAATAATGCAAAAGAGGCTACGATGCTCAAATGCCAAACTGACGGGGGCCAAGCGGATGCCTGACTACCCGATAACAAGCTTAAGTGTTCCACGGTTGTCATGACATTTCTTTTACAAAGCAAATGATGTCTGCAGAAAAAAAAATCTTAAAATTAGCCGAAAATGCAAATCTCTTTATGAGGCTGTCACCTTCATAATAACAGACAATAATTGATGATTTATGAGATGCCACCATAGCAACCACCTCCTTTGGCACCCCCTGGTTCCTCTTATACAACAGGCTTGGGCTCCTGTGAAAAAGTTTCCAGCGTGAAGCTCAGGAGGTCTTGTACCATCTTACTCCATTCGGTCTTTTTAAATGAGATTTGCAAATGTTGCAGGGATTTTCGCAGTTGTCCTACACATTAAGGGGCTGAAGTACCTTTTGTAAAAGCTATGTAAATGCTGACCAAAATAGGGTGGTTTCCAGCAAAACCTTTTTAAGAAAATAGATAATTTGTATTTGCTCTTCAAGTTAGAATGGAAGCTGGGACACAAAAATCTCTGCTATATACTTGGCTTTTCAGAGTCCTTTGTCTAATACTTGTATTTAGAAGTATTGGTTACATAAATCAGCCCATTTTTTGCCTACTGATGTCTGTGTTAAACTGACTATCATAGAATAAATGATTTTTTAAATTTGAATTGTAATTTCAATGACTGCAAAAGAAAGGCTTTTATTTACAAATGTATATTTAGCTGTCTCATGGTTCGTTACATCTGCAGTGTTCTTCATGAGAAATTAGTGCTTTAAAAAAAGTTTTTAGTCTTTCAGATTACTGTCTTTTCTAGCTGATAAAATCAAGTTCAGAACAGTTAGGGTTTGTAGGGTCTTGGCTGGAGGTCATATGGTACTAAGAGGTATCAGCTTAAGTACTATTAATGTCTTTATGTCCAAAGGCCATATTATTTGCTCCTGTGTACAGGACTGGAGGGCATGAAAACCCTCATACCATTGTTCTGCATCACTTTATAAAACTCAAGTCCCTAAATTCGGTACCTGGAAAGGCCAATTTAATGTTGCAGGAGAAGAGCTAGCATTGGCAACTTCTGCTTAAGGTGGGGGTATTTTTTCCCCATCATTCCTTCCCTTCTCCGTGCCGTTAATAAATGGAGATTCCAAATGTGACCTTTTTGTTTCAGTTCTCTTTTTAAAAATGAATTGTAGTAGGAGTAAAAATCCGTTGATTAGAAGAAAACATTCTTAGAGTAATATGTTAGTTCTCAGCCTGTATCTTAAGATCTGTACTGAGACAACAGTTCCAAAAAAAGTAATAGAAACTTACTTTAATTAAGAATTCATGATCTTTCCCATGCTTTTTCACTTCATCAAATATGACAATTGGAGCTGTCAATTCCAGAAAGTGATTTCTGGTAGAATAATATCTTTCAGTTACCCTGCCTGATATATAGAGAAAAAAGAATAAATAGATGTAAACCCTTTATGTTGTTACTGGTTATATCTAGGCATTGACTTTGCTGTTCACATTTTGATATGTTTTCCCATTGTTTAATTTAACTCTTTTTGTGACTTCTTATGAAGTAGCTTTTTATAGGATTAATTTATTTACATGTTTATGTATGTAAGAAAAAAATGGATTTTTTTTTTTTAGGTATTTAGAATGAAAACAAATAAGCTTGGTGGTTTTCCCTGACCTCCCTCCATGACTGTGTCTTCTTTGCATCCTCACCTCTAACTTCAGCAGAACTTGCTCTGTTTTCTTCCTCTGCCATTGACTGCTCCAAAACAACAGACAGACCAAAAAAATCCCAAACCCCATAACATCTCCTATGTCTTATGGGTAACAAAGTTTGAATACTGTAAAAAATATACACAGAGTAAGAAGGAAAGTAGCAAAGGCTGTTATTTGTGGTGCTTGGTACAAAGTGGGTATGATTTCTATTGCTTGACTCCTGAAAAAACCCTCCTATTTTGTGTGTTCTTTTCCTTTTCCAGTGTTGATGTAGTTTCAGGAGCATTGCTGGTGTTTTCTGTGTTCCTCCGGAACTAGCTCAATGTGGAGGTGTTCTTATTAGCATTATACAAGCTGTGTGTAGTTGCAGTAAAATTTTTTGCAGTGTATTGACCTGAAGTCCATTTGAAGTTGATAAATACCAGCTGTTCAAACAGAAAATTAAACAAAAGCAACTCAAAACTTACTCTGAAGTAAACAGGTGAACAGTATGTAAGACAAAGCAGTTCCCCAAAGGCATTTTTAGTACATGGTCATTACTTTACTCCTGACTGAAAATAAACAATGCTGACAGGGTGTGTGTTGGGGGGCTATGATGTATGAACAGTGTCAGTACTGTAGGCTGATAACCTATAGCTTGACATCCTTATCTATAAACTTTGACAGATACATCAGTTTGTTATTGTCACTTTATTAACTTGCTTCTACGATAGCCAAAGATAATCTTTCTCAAAGTCTAACACAGCTAATACTTTACTTGGTAAAACATTTGGAAAAACATCAAAAAAATTTGTCGTTGTGTCATGTCGTCCCGTGTCCGCCCCCCCCCCCCCCCCCCCCCCCCCCCCGAAAAATCCTTTACAGTTCATTATATGGTAAGACAGTATTTCTCAATATGGAACGGAGTTGTTTGCATATCAGGAGCAGACAATTAACTGTTTTGTCACATTACATTATTTATGCCAGAGACATCCCGACAGCCTCTCTTAAAAAAAAAGAATATATTGCTAGGAACTGTAGTTGTGGCTGCTCTAACTGAACACTTGCTTAATAAATTAATATTTTGGTCTTGTGATTTTTAATTGGAAAATAACAGCTGTTCCTAGTTGGAACTGTCTACTTTGTCTTCGGGTGGTTTACAACAGAGTTGTAATAAAGATTTCACAAGCCTTCTCTCTCTCTCCATCCCACTCCCTGCTATCCTGCCGATGCCATGGGGGTGAGCGAGGGGACAGAGCTTGAGCTGAAGCAGCATCACAGAATGTACGAAAACAGTTCTGACTTCTTTTTAAACTTCTCTCAATCTTACTTCAGAATGTTAGTATGAATTATACTTCCAAATGAGCATTTTTTTTCATGTTCTCTGAAACAGAGTTCTTTAAGACTTGTTTGAATCTGAAACTTTATCCAACATCTGTTGCATCACTTCATGCCAGACTTCTTCCTCTTAACTCTCTGCCCCGTCTATCTTAACACTTAATGACATATTATATTTTCAAGGCTGTATATCCATGTGCGTTTACCAATGAAGGAGTTAGAAAATGATCCTTTAAATGCTCATACGTTTGCTTGTTTTTACACAAAGCAGTAAGGCAAAGCGAAGCTGCTTGCCAGCTGTCGGTACCCACAGCATGCTCTCTGTGTACCTCAGCAAGGTTGTGGCCCTTTGGGGTGGGTGGGGAAGGGAGTAATTAAGGGCTGTGGTAGGACAGCAGAGCTCAAGTTGCACAAGCAGCCTGAATTCTGAAATTACATGATTTTGGGGTGGTTGTGTTGTCTCACTAAAGGTCTTTTAACATTATGGTGTGTATGTGTGATTACTTGACATTTTTTAGAAACACATTCGAAACCCCCAGAACTTCTGAAATCTGCAGCCAGTGCCACCCGTAAAGGTCCTGTAATTACTGGACTATCCAGACCTACCATAGGGACTGATGGAATAGCTGTAGCTACAACATGCTGCAGTCGTCCGTATGAGCCAGCACAGGAAAGAGGTGGATGCTTTTGGCAGTGCTTTTCATTGATATTTGCTACAGTGGAAGTGTTGAGCTGCACTTATCTTTGGAGAGTGCTTTAGCAAGTACTGTAGGTCTTCCACAGCTCACACAGCAGGCTTTTCTTCCCTTCTCTGCTCCAGCACCAGTTCTTTACTTCTTTCAGGTGCCCTCATCTTTCATCTGTCTGCCTCAGACTTGCCCTCCTAGTCCTAGATTTCTTGCCCTGTGAGGTCTTGTCTTGCTACTCCGATTATGCTGAAATTAGACCTCTGCTCCCATTCTGGTTTGTAATCTTATTTTCCAGTTGTTTCAGGTGTCTCCAGTACATATTTCTTTGTGCCCAGTCTGTTAGCACAACCATCTGCTCAGGATCCTTGCCACTGTTGGCTTATCCCCTTGCTTCTTACTGCAGCTGCTTATCCGGAACGCAGCTCTGGTTTCTTCTTGCCTTGAAGAAATAGGAGGTAATTCCCCAGTGTCCTGAAATGTTCCATTTCTTCTGCAAACTGTGTTTTAGGCAGGGAGGAGCTACTGAGGTTAATGATGGGAAGCCAGAATAGATGTAGAGCAAAAGGGGAAGGCAAACTTGAAGTGACAGTGGGATATGGGGTTACAGTTGGTCTAAGCAGTAAGGAGGAGGAGATCCAGTCAGGAACTTAGACCAGTTTGAGCTGAGGCCCCAGTTCGCTTTGTTGTACAAATTTTAAGAGTATTGACAATGCTAATTATCACACGTGTAATACTGGGAATGGGGAAAAGGATGTTAATAAAAGGAAGGTTCAGTTTATGAAATCCCAGTTAATTATGAGAAAAGATGATTTTTAAAAATTTGACGTCTTTTCCGAAAATGGTGTTGTGAGGGTGCCCCAGACCCAAATCTGTTTCTGCTGTGTAGAAGCCAGTATTAGGAAATAGAGCGCAAAAGGACCGTATGTAAAGAAAATGCTGTCATTATATAGCAGATGACAATATTTTTCTCTTGCCTTTTTCTTCAGAATGGGTCAATGGGGTCTTATCAACATTATGCATTTGAATGATTTTCATAAGAGACACTGCAGCCGAACCTGCCCAGGGTGTGTTACTGCAGATTACAAATACTTATTGTTTGGTTTTGTTACAGTAATAGTGTTATGTGGTATAGTGTTACTACTTCACAAATTAAATAAGTTGTGTTCCAAGTCAGAGCTGTATGGATGAGAAAATATTAGCTCTTATAAGTGGTCCTAGTTTTTTTTAATGAATTTGTAGATACCTGCTGGCATTTTTTCAAAAGATGATGTAGAATAAACTGAATTTGTAAGGAAATACATGTAACATCAGAGAAAAATTTTGCAGTATAACATTTTGTCTCTTTCTTCTGTTCTTTATTTAGGTAAAAGTAACATCCCTAATTTAAGCAAATACAAGTTTAGCATGGCTTAAAAAAGTAAATCATTAGAGAAGAGAAGCTCCCTGGCTGAATGACTGTATTGAAACATAACTTGAGGAAGACAAACTCCTAATTCCTCTTAAACAGATAGAATTCTGCAGTATGTTGGTAACTAAATAAACTGGTCATAAACAGAATAAGAAAGATTAAAAAAAAAAGTAAAGAATTGTCATCATTGATATTAATATCATAATGCATTGTAATCTCTGTAACTCTTTAGATATTTTCCCTGACACTGTATATATCTAGTGCTGCATCAGTTCTTTTGCAGCTGTGTTGCAGACATGCTGCCACACAATTTTTGGTATACCCTTGATGACTTTTACTACTATATCACAGTGTCAGCTGCATGACAGCAGCAGTGTTCCTGGATCAATAATATATTATGTCATTTTGTGCTGTGACAGAGAGCTGTATAAAACTTCAAGATTTGCTTCTTTGGAAATGTACAGCTGAAACTAAAAATGGCCTGATAACAATCTGCAGAAGTAGTGTATGAAAATGAAAAGGGGTGCCTGGGGGAAGTAAGCGTATAGGAAAACAAGAGGGTTCAGGCTTTGAGATACAAGATAAGGAAAGGTAACACTGCTTTTTTTACATATGGGGTTATATCATTGCTTTCAGAGGTTTGAACACACTGTAGATGAGGTTGTCATACCTTTGAATCCTGTAGATTTTGCTGCATTTCTCATGTAGAGTAAGACCACGTACTGATGACTTATGCAAGAAACAGGGTAGTTATACCTACCCACATCAGTTAGTGGATCAGGAACTCTCCTGACAGTATGATTTAGGAAATACTTGTTTGTTTTGCCGGTTTCTTCATCTTCTAACCTGTTGTTCTGAACAGTGGAAATGTTAATACCAGAGGTGAACAAATGTGTTCACTAGAATGCACATCCTGAAAAAGTTGATGTGCATGTTTACATATTAGCTTGCTAATGTAGTCACAAAGACTTAAAATTAGAACTAGAGTGGGATGACAAAATCTTGGAGGTTAGTAATAGATAGCAACAAATGTTCAAGCCTTTACAAAAGCAGAGGTATGAAGTTATTGTTAATGCGTGTTTTAGTTCAGGTACAAGAAGCATGCTGGTGGGTTGGTTCCAGATCACCTTGAAGTTATGTTGCAATCTAAGTAGTACAGGGAAATAAACAGGAAAAACAAAAAAAAAAAATTAGTATATGATCATAATTTATGATTGTTATGAAAGAGAGTTGATCAGGTAATTCACATAGCTAGAGTATTATTGTAAAGGATATAGCTTGTACAGAAAGCAAAGGCAACTAAAGAGGAAAGAGATGTCACCTTATAAAATAGGGCACGTGCTCTTACTCGGAGGTCCAGGCTATGGAGGGAGGTGGCATGGGAAAAGAGCACTGGATATGATGGTAGCCTGCTCTTGAAGGCCACCAAAGCGGGAGGGGGATCCATGTGGATGCTCTAGAATCATCCAAAGCACAGAAGCTTTTATATATACATGTATTATGTATGTATGTATGTTAGAGAAAGCAGCTTTAAAGGAAAGTTTATGGTGTTTTTTTTTTTTTTTTAAATTCAGGTGTAACCAAGAAAGAATAACTAGTTGAGAATGTCAAAATGTAATGGAAATTGGGTGAGAGTGGCTATGAAATGGTAGAGTTTATGAGCCCATATGACAAATAGAAGAAATAATAGAAGGAAAACGGGGGCTTGAAATAATGCAGACTGATGTATTTGCATTGGGAGGTAAGAACTTCATGGTAATAGGAGGGTAAAATTTTCGAGAAACCTTGCAAATCCTTTAAAAATAAATTAATATGGGCATAAGTGCAAATGATTCCATCTCAGAGGAAAAATAGCAACTGTAGAAAGAGGTCAGGTTTGCTAAGTTAGGAGTCATTCCGTGACGGTCTCAGAAGCGGCCAGAGAGGGAGATTAGTGAAGGCCGTTGGCTTAGAGCAGAATAGCGTGAGCATGTGGGGACAGTATCAGAAAGGCCAAAGAACAAAGTGAGATGCAATCAGCAGGCACTTTCCAGAGTAAGAGGAAATCGTTCTGCACGTCCGTCTTGGGAAGAGAAAAGCAAGGGTTGATGTGCTGCAACGTGAAGGGAAAGATACCAACAGATGGTGCTGGGAAGACGGAAGACTTTCATGCCTTCAGGTCACCTGCGATTAGATGTCTAACACAATTAATAGTGGTGACAGAAGTGCAAGATGTAAACTTGAGCGAGAAAAGAAGTGTGACAAAGCTTATTTAGGTTAGATGTTTTCAAATCAGCTGGGTCTGATATAATGTAGTTAAGGAATGGCGAATGAGATGTCGGAGTGATTAATGGCTAACTTTGAAAAGTCATGGAGAGATGAGTGAGGTATCAGGAGAGTGGAAAGAAGGAAGGAGGAGGAAATACTTCGAAATTATAGACCACTCCAGATCAACTAGAAAAATACTGCGACTAATAAACAAACTGTTTGTGAGTGCCCAGGAGATAACAGACAACATGGATTTGTCAGGAGCAAATTAGTTCAAACTGATGTAATTTCCTTTTATAAAAGAATGTCAGTCCATAGAGGACAAAGGTGAAGCTGTAGATGTCATGTATCTTCACTTTAGGAAGGTTTCTGATAGTGTCTCACACAGTGTGCAAAATGCAGTCTAGGTGAAACAAATAAGGATAGATGCAAAACAGGTTTGAAAATTTTACTTGGGAGAGTGTTTATTAGTACTCTGTCAAAATAAAGCGCAGGGGAAAAACTGGGAGCACAGCAGTTGTGTAGATGGTCAGCGTACCGTATGTTGAATACAAATCAGTGGTTCTGGGGTGGTGTAAACATGGGAAGACTGTGCTGGGTGGTATAACAATTAACATTGCAAGGTGGGGCAAGGCAGGGTGGGGTAAGTTTAAATTTTCTGTCTGATTTTTGAAGCAAAAATTTAAGAAAAAAATTTTGGTGGGTTGGTTCCAGATCACCTTGAAGTTATGTGGCAATCATATCAATGGGAATTAAATCAAAATATCAAATGTAATCAAATCAAGAGAATCTAGTGCAACAAGCATCAGAACTGTAAAATGGTTTATGTAGAAAGCAGCAAGTAATAAAACATGAATTTCAGATATTTTCTCAAAACTCGCATTACCTTTACTAGTTAACTAGTATGGAATTCTGCCTCCATAATACTTTGATATTTAGTACTAAGTTGAAATTAAAGTGTTGTTATTTCCTTCTCTTCTGATCTTTACTCTTTGTAACAATGAAGATATTATGTTCTGTCATCACAGTCTATCTTCCTATGCCCATTGCAACTCTGGTTATCAGGACTAGGATTTATTCCTGTAACCCTAAGGACGTGGGGTTCATGATTTCTCAAAACAGCTCTGTGTATAGAAGTCTTTAATTTGGCTTTACCCATGGGGGGTGGGGGAGAGAAAAAGCAAAAAGAGAGAGACACACACAACCCTTCTTGACACGTTTCAGCCTTCACTGTCCAATATAGGGCATATTAATGCTTACTATGTTAAATAGCGTCTCGGGAAAAACTGGCCTATTTGTTCTTTCTGGGAGTTTTATTCAGAAAATGCAACTCAAAGTGCTAGAACGAGGTATCTTTTTAAGGCTGTGTAACTTGTTATTCTTCTTCACTAATGCTGTTGCCAAATATTCTAAAGGAGTCACTCTACTTAATAAAGATTTTTAATAACATCAGAAGACAATTTATTTTTCCCTTAATATGTCAGGTTTTTATCCCTGGGGGATGACTGGGTACAAATTGAAGTTTAAGGGCCAGTTCCCTTGCTAGGTCAATCTTCCTCAAAGGAACTAGGATGAGGAGGAACTCATGCCTGTGTGTTTGGCATAGATGCCTTCCAGTCGTAGAGCTTGGTGAGTCCATCAGGTGTGCTTTCCCACTTGTGTGACAGGAATGTTGTGCCTGTCTAACTGAAACTGTAATTAATTCTAATAATTTGCATTCCAAAATTATGAATTCTAGCAGCCAAACCACATTTTTCTTTATGTGCCAAATGCTACATTTCATAAATACCATGATTAGGAAAAAACCAAATATGAATATATTCGCAGTATGAAGGAGACAGCAGCAGTGATTAAGACAGGGTAGCATGTTGGGCTTCTACCCAAATATTACTGTTTGCATAGATATGATAAAAATGAGTTCTTACTGAACTTGTTTTGAGAAAGGCAGGATACTTATATTACAATTACTGGGGAATTTTTTGTGGGCTTTTGCTTTCTCATGTGCTAAGTTTTGGACTCTTGTTTCCTGTCTTATTTTCCTCCAAATTACAGCCCATATTTTTAGCTTGTTGCCCAGGACAGGATTTTAGACTGTTTCACTTAACGTTTTTACACTGTTTACATTCTATATTTAAAGTATAGTCTGTAAATGTGAAAAGAGTAGTTTCTCACTTTCATTTTGCTATCCTATTCCAAGGGCAATTGCAGAGGACTGTGCTTGTTATCAAAAGAAAGAGTCTGATTTTAAGGGCTGCAAATCAATCCGTAGGATGGGATTTGAATCACTGTCAGTGGAAGGAAAGTGTGTTTATAATAACTAAAATCCCACGTGTTCATAATTGGCATGATTAGAGGCTATATGCACAATTTCCCTGTAGAGAAGAAAGATAATGATTTTGAAACCTTGTTTGTTAGGGTTTTTTAATATACTTTTATTAAAAAGGAAAAGGAAATCTGGTATTTGCAGCGGTCTATACTCTTACTCATGTGGAAACTTCAGATAAAATAGTGGTTTCCTTTACATGATTTGTATATCATTACAAATCATCATGCTGCATTCTGTTTCACAAGGGCTGGTTCGAAGTCATGACTTTTTCTCAGGATATATTTGAATAGCTTCTTGATTTATCTCCCAAAAATTAAGTTGGTGTTGCTGGAAGCACTTTTTTTTTTTTTTTTTTTGCCAGGAATACATATTCTAGATGTAATTTTCTATTGAGTTATATGCTTTTGCCATAAGTGTCCAAATCTAATCTAAGAGAGCATGATTTCCTCAACATTTAGAATAGGAAACTCAATGTTTTCTAAAAAAGTAGACACTCAGTAACTACTATATTTTTATGCTGTCTAAAGAGATATACCTGGACCCCTGCTGCTCAGTGTTAGGAAAATTTAATTTTCTAGACTTATATATACTGCTGTTGAAAACACCAAAGGAAATCACGCCATCCTGTTGCCAAAATTTTGGTTACAGGCTTTAATATGAAATGACTATTCTGTAGTCAACGTGCTATAGTGGGACCAATAATAGGTACCACACAGGCGATGAAATAATACATTTCTTATCTTTTCAGAATTCCTCTGCAACAGTCAACTACAATAGAAGTTGATTCAGTAGGAACCACAAACATTTCAATTTGCTCTCCAAATGGTAGTTTTTGTAATAAAAAGTGAATTTTAATGACCAGTGAAAGCTCATTTGAAACAAAGCAAGCCGTCTGTTAGTTTTATTTTGATTGACAAGCGTGCCAGGGATAAAGCGTTGGCTGACACTAGAACATGCCTCTCAGAGCAGTCTACAATGTCCCCAAAGTCAGCTGAAAACATTAAATAACATAGAGCATCAGGATCTTGGAACGGTTTGAGCGACAGGAAACAAACTGTTTTTTGTTTTTCATTTGGTTTGTTTGTAGGTACAAAAAGGAATCTGGTGAGTGTTTACATCTTCCCATGACATTTTGCACTAATACTGTTGCAAACAGATTACAGAGTAGAATATTAAATAAATACCACAAAAGGAACTCCTGGTTTTCAGTTTCCCCTAGTGCTGAATGACAGTAATCCTCTCTGACAAAAGAGGGTTATTGCCATTAGTTAATCCTGTTATGTAGTTCCCTCAACAGCCTGTAACACACGTTGATAAAGACTGGGAAAATCCAAAATGTCAAACTAAGCAGCCACTGATCATCTTGACTATAAGGGCATAGTAGAAGCAACCCAGAGTTGGATGTCTGCATCAGCAGAGTATTTAACGTATAAACGTAAGCTGAAATGATACATTTGGGCTGAAAGATGCACGCTGTTGTTAGCATTCCCTGTTGGCTGCTGTTTGCCCAATGAAGGGATAATTTCAATCACGTTCTATGCAAGCACTGTGAGTATCAGCTTGAGCATAGGTAGGTAACAACATGCAGGAGTTAAACTTGTTTAGATCATTTTTCATGCGCTAAGCCCTGCCAGAGCACATAAAGTGAAATCTGCAGTGTGCTGAAAGTTTAGCTAACTTGTTGGTGTTACGAAAGTAGTTTTGAAGACTATGCATGTTTGAAGTGTTTATTAAGTCCTCTCCGTAATACTGAAGTTGTGTGTCAGTCGTGGGTCAGGTGCAGGGTTCCATCCTGTGGAGTTGAGGATGCTTCTCCACTTACATTACGACTTTGAACGTCATTAAAGTTTGAGTGATTTGTGTGTTTTCCCTGTTTCAGAGCATGTGACAATTTTGTAAAATTGTTGTGAGTCTGAGTGGAACTTCAGCAAAACCGATTATAAGCGCATTGTCATGAAAGGAGACGCTAACTTCGTCAGTCAGTGTATTTCAGTGCTTTTCAATAAGAAATTACAATGGGAATTTGTTTACAATGGGAAAATGGTTGCAGGACAATTAAAAATGTTGGGCTTTCATGCGATCTTTTTATATGCATATCCATCAGTTTTCTTTGATAGCTAATATCTTTCTAACTAATTATCAGCAGTCATAAGTTTGGCTCAACTAATTTTCACAGAACAATAAGAAAGTTCTTATGCAGCATATAATTTAATATCTTAACACAGTAAGCAATCATTAGTATATGATCTAAACACATAAAATACATTTAGCTGTGGCAGTTTTGATGCGTGTAAGTTATTTTCAGAATACTTGAAAATATTTTTGGAATAGTAATTTCAAAATGGAGTATGTCTTTGGACCTCAAGTGTTTGACGATTAGGATGTGTTTGGGATATCCAGCAGGAATGGTTTCTCTGTGTTGGTCTGTTTTTTTTTCCTGAAGAGCGAGTGACTTGTGGTAAAGGAGAGGCAATTATGTTTCGGCTATCTAATCTATCAAAGTACAAACTGATTTTTTCAGAATATAGGAATTACTTTAATTATTGCTTTTTCTTTAAATAAGCCTACACTGAAAGCCTGTAGCTCACAGTACTGCTGCTTGGAGAATGGCTAGCTGTTTATTTCTAGTCATAGCAATTGAAATCCAATATTTATTCATTTACCGCTCAGTAATATATTTGACAGATGTGTTGAATAACTGAGTAAATTGCTGCCTTTAAACTCCTAGCCTTTTTTTTTGAATTCACAGTATCTAGAAACACTGCTGATAATATAGTAGTTACAATATCTACAAATTAACGTTATTGAGATGTCACTTACTGTTGTGATTACGGCTGCAGATAGGACTTTTTTTTTTTTTTTAATAAATTGCTGATTCAAATTTACCCTGAATAAGCTATTGTGGTGAGTAAAGTCAGTTCAGCAAATGATGTAGAAGTCAGATCCATAATGTTCCCTTTACAAAGAGCAGTTGTTTTGGGTGTTTTGAACCTGCGAGAGGTTTTAGCTATGATGGATGCAAGTAGGAATCTCACGCCTAGTTCTCTGTGTAACACTTCGAACAGATGCGGCGCATCTCTTTCTTGTTTCTTTTTAAAAAACTAATTCATGCAGACCAAATATCAAGGTGCTATTCCCTGTAAAGACTGCAAAGATGAACTCAAGGTCTTCATATCAGGCAACAGAAGGACCCCGTTGGTAATGTGAAAGATAAGATGCCACCTGCAGATCCAGTCACTCAACCAGCGTCAAGGGGTGGTGCAGTGTGGTTAATGGAGGACGTAATGGACTGAAGAAATAGAGTAACGGAGGACATTGGCTTCTATGAGGGCAGCCCTGTGATGCTAGCTGAAGAATGCAATTTTATCTTTTTGTTGTGAGACATGTGAAAGGTATCTGGATAAAAGGTCTCAGGACCACGGATAGTAACATCGTAATCATAATGTAGATTAAGTGCACTCTTTGGTGTTCAGCTAGATGTAAAATTATGCTATGTATTCTGTATTTGTGTTATTGAAACAGAAATTATAAGGTGGAGGAAAATAGTCTTAGAAGAAAACCTTTAAAGGAACTGTTATATTTATGGAAATTATCGTCAGAGTAGCGGGAGATTGGTTTGCCAGGGCTTTTTATTGAGTACCTTATACCATTGCACCTACATCTGCTTTCTTTTGGTCATAGAGATTCTGTAGGAAATCCCATATAATTTTATAATTTTGTTTCTTGTGAAGAAACTTTCAGTGCTGAAATAATAGTTGGTCGTCTTGAATTACTTCCTGAATAGTGGATTTACCTGCTGTATGTTGGCCTTTTGCATGAGATTTGAGGTGGGGTAACTACATGAAGGTAACAGGAGCTCTTGTAGAGTGAAGATGCAAAACCTGACACACAGTTGTGGCCAGTCTGGTCATTAGGCATTAGACTCTGCAAGTACAGTGATTTTTTAGGAATATTTTGTGCGGTCCTCTGGGTTGAAAAAATGTATGGCCTTTAAGAGAGGGGAAAGATTTCTTGTCTTGTTATTTTTTTCTGGAAGTTTTTATTCATCCCTTGTAGTTTTTGAGCACTAACTGGTGAAATGGAGAAAATCTTTCCATGTTATCTTTGTTGCTGGTGTCTTGTAACAAGCTGAACTACTGCAGAGTATTAGGCAGAGCTGGCTTTGCAGATAACTGAAAAATGTAACAAGCAATTGCTTGTAAATAGATCAGCCAATGGTGCAAAACTGATGAAAAGAGTTTTTTCAAACCTTGATTCTTCTTCTTGAACTAAGTATGATTAAAGCCCTTCCCAATAGTGAGACCGTTGTTAGCCGCTCTCAAATATTAAGTTGATATCAGGCAGTAAAGTGTGAAAATTTAAATAAATCGTAATGAACATGCTGTGGGTTATTTTGTAATCAGTTGATTTATCTAAAGAAGGACTTTTAATGAAAGTGTTAATTATCTGTATTCCCTATTTTGACATAGGGAATTTGGAATATCAGTTTCCCTTTAAAAATGTTAATCTGAAGTCGAGGGTTGGTTTTTTTTGTTGTTGTGGTTTTTTTGTTGGGCTTTTGTTTTTTAATCTGGAGGTCATATGTGCTCAAATAATGTGTTAAGAACAGTAACGGCTTCTGCCAAGCAGTAGTAGAGACAACCAGAACACACAAAATGGGAGTGACGTTCCCTTTTCCTCCAGGACTGATGCAGGTGACCTGTTCTCCCAGCGTTTTGTAGAAGCACAAGAGATGCAAATAAGCGAGTGCTGATGAAAGAGTACATTTTATTTTCTCACTTCATCTCCTGCCAGAAAAGCTTAATGGTATTTTAGAGCTGATATTACACCTCAGAAAAGGGGTAATGCATCTTTAAAAGCTAAACTACATCTTCTTTACTTTTATCAAATTCTCTATAAATCTTTCATGACAGTTTATTTAACAAAGTGTCATTGAAACTGTATAGATGATTGATGTGACCCATGTAAGATCAACATGAAATGTTTGTAAATGTCAGCAAAATGTGACCATCTAGAAGCAAGTAGGGATGGTGTTGCTGTGAAAGTGAAAAACAAACAAAAAATGTTTATCTTGTTCTTTACTTTCTGGGATGAAACTACAAATTCATAGAAGTAGCATTATATGATTTTTCTTGGACATCATGCCACGAAGCGGGGAGGAGGATCCCCATTTGTTTTGACATACTCTGCTTTTACTATTGGCTTCTTTTACAGTGGAAAATAGTTTCTCTCCCCCCTATTAAAAGAGAAAAGATGATTCCAATTTTACTTCTCAGAAGAAAAATACTAATTTGGAGAAAAAAGAAAATTGACCGGAGTGTGAACAAACTAGCTTTATTCAAGCAGCTCCTGTCATCAGAAGAGCTAGAAACAAGTTGAGGTGGTTCTCCGGTGAATTTTAATCCTATGAGAACAAATCTAATGGTAGATGTGCATTGGCACCAAAAGTTTCTTTGAGATGTTAACCGGTTAACTCTATATCAATGCCATGCTTTTAATTTTGTACAGTTAATTTAAAATGTAGGAAGATTCTACTGGTATCCTTGTGAGAAACTAATTTTTGGGATCACCTTTTTGATCTCCTTCATTCCTGACTTATCTTTTGCCAGGATCCATGAGATCAAGGAAATGATTGGCTTTTGGGGTTCTTCAGAGCCCTGTGAGTGCCCTGGGCCTTGCATGGTTAGCTTATGAGGCTCACCAGCCTTTAATGTCTCCTCTTTTATTCTGCACAAAACTGCAACATACAGCATCATGTGCCGTAGTGTCGTATGTCCTACAATTTATAGTTCTTTGTGGTTTTGGTGGATATTTAGACACCGATAATATTTTGTCTGCTTAGGAAGTTTGCAACAAGAAATATATTGCTTGCTATTTCACCCCTGATGAGAAATATAAAGAGATGTTGCAGAATGTCATTTGGTTAGAGGTATAAATTTCTGCGTGAGCTGGTGAGCGTTAGTTCTTCAGCTGTTTGATGTCTTTTGGCATAGCAGGTGCCAGGATACCACTGGGCCGTTTACAGGTGCTGTGTGGAGGCAGTGGAAAGCCTGCAGCCATGCCCCAGCTGCTTCTGGCTGTACAGCGTGTGCAGCGCACCCCTGGACACTGTCCTACCCAGAAACTCTACGTACGGAACTTCTCTGGGAGCAGTGTGGTCACTTCTCTTTGGTGTTAGATGCCTATAACTTGGAGCTCTGCCACCAGATTTGCAGCAGATGCCCAGTTCTATATGTTTGTAATGGCAGGTATGATCAACTGCCAGAATTTGAAGGAGAAACTATGTTTCACCAGTTAATTAGAAGCAGGGGTGTGTGTATATGCTCATGTAGTTCCTGGCTTGCCTCTCAGCAAACCACCTAAGATCTTAGGACCCAGACAGGGTCTCCGTCTTCATTCATAACCAAACAAAACAGCTGCAATCCTTGTGAGCAATGCTGCTCAACATGCTCCAAAGGAAGTTCGTGAGAGCTGGAGATAAAAACATTTTTGGTCAACGGCCAAAGAGAGTCTGAGCCCAAGTCTGATGGTTTTTGTAGTATTGCAAAACTTGCCTGTGTGCCAAGACCTTCCCACAGTAACCAAAGACAAGGTATAACAGCTCACAAACGTATTGTTAAAGAAAAAAAAACCCTGAAGGTGAAAATAAAATCCATTCTGGTATCCACTTGGACAGAAACCTTTGCAAATTACTATAATGAGGTGATAAGATACCGTGGTGATAAAAATCTTGTAAATCAGACATGTTTGTATTGCTTTTAAATTAAACTAAGATGAGATCAAAGGAAGAAGATTGGAAAATTTAATATCTAAAATGGGAGATACAGAATGAAACTGAAGAAGAGAAAAATCAAATACTGTATGCTAATGCATTTTCAGATGCTACAGGATGAACTAAGTGCAGCACAGAAGCTGTAGTCAAATTAGCCAGGATTCCCTGTGATCCAATTTAGCCATTCCTGGCCTTTTTTTTTTTTTTTTTTAATTCCCTATGAGACATGTTTTCAGAGCAAATATTTAGAGATACATTTATCACATATAATATGATGTATGTGTTTAAATTTAGTATATTGGAATACAGTATTAGCTATTTACAGTGTATCGCAACAGTGCCTCATTACACGTCATTGTATGGTAAATGGAGAATCTTTTGCATTTCTGTGGTAATAACAAGACTGTGTGCTATTATGAAAAATAAGGCTAACGTCAGAAGCTCAAGTGTCAAGTAGCTTATTCGGGTAACAGAAAGCACTCGGGTTATACTGATATCCCTAATGACCACAGCGCCCTGTTCTGAAAAGTATTACTTCAGATGTACTTAAATGATTTTAAAAGATACTGGAGCGCTTTTGGAAGAAGCACTGAAAAGTTCTGGACCATCTGCGTGAAGGTGTGTGTATATGTCTGCATAAACTTTAATTTAAATGGAAGATTGCTTAAGCTGAAGTTCAGGTAAGCATGTTTTGGACAGATAAAGGTTAGTGAACTGTAAGAAAAGCAGGATATCTTAGTTATTTGTAAGCTGTCTTCACTTCAGACTAACCTACAATTGTGAGTTAATTTATTTTTTAATCATAATTAAAAGATAATCTAGTATATGGTTATCATAAAAAAATACAGTAAGTAGCTGGAAGTTAAAAAGTGGAGAATTTGTGAGTTCATGCTAGTATTAGTATATTACCAGGTTACTGGTAATAAAAAAGGCATAAAGAAAGCTGTAATCAAAGTATAAAGGATTATATACCAAATAATTTATAGGTAAATGTAGATTGTAATTTTTTAGGAAGTTTGAACGGGCAATCAATGGAGCCTTGGTGTTGCACAGTTGGTTATAATTACTCAGCTTCCCTTGCTTTTCTGCATTTCCTTGCAGTCCCAGTCTGCCAGATGAACGCCTCTCTGCGCGCCAGTTGGATCCCTGCATCTCACTCGTACAATGAGAGTATGGTTATTTCTTATAACCATACTAATGAGCATGCAAACATCATTAAATTAATTGGCAGTTACAGTTTTGCTCTCAGAGCACAGAGAATTCTGAGCTGTTGATAGAAAAGCAAAGAAACTGAGGCCTGTGGGTGACCAATATAAAATAATACATTTTTCCATTCATTTCTTGGTACTATATTTCCTGATTCTGAGCATTGTATGTGCTCATAATTTTTTTCTGTGAAACTCCAAGAATCTCTCTTGCAGACTCATATTTGACACAAGTAAATAAAAAAAAATCAAAACAACCACAACCCAACCCCTCGATGTATTGCAATAGTAGGAGCTTTGCTTGTCTGCGGAAAAAGAAATGATGGAAACAGAAAGAGAAAATCAAAAGAATTTTCTGTTTTCAAATGTCTTTAGTACATGGGTGGTCCTACTCACTTCCATGGTTCCTTGCACTTTAAAGTATTGGTGTAGACATTTAAGGAAGATTTTGCTACCTGGTTTTATATACAGATATGTACGCATACACGCGATGATAGCTTTTTCATTTTTCTGTTAATAACCCTGCTTTTGACTGCAGGCTTTGTGTACTCCTGATGATGATAGCCATTACAGGGAAAGCTCTGCTGTTTTTACTGCAGTGCACAGTCACAGTGTGTCAGACTGACACAGGTCAGAAAGTTGCATCATTAGAAATGAGTAAAGGGCTGTCGCAATTGTACAGCATCGATGTGTTCAGGTACATTAAAAAAATTCATATTTGTATTTAGACATGGCCTTTTATAAGTATTTGCTGCCCTACTTGCCTCCAGTGTGTTGTGTATGCATTTCATTCTTTCTGGAGTAATTTGGGAAAAAGACAGAGCGTAGTATGTACTGCTGAAGAAGTATTTTTTTGTGTTTGACCATATATATTTCTACTTATAATGCAGATAAATGGTGGGAATTCTTTTTTGGTGTGGATGTGTGCCCAATCCTGAAAGCTTAACCTTTCTTTAATGGAAGAAGGAAATTTGATCTCTAAAATCCCACCTGAGCAGTGTCTTCCTATTGCACTCAGTTTCTGTTAATTATATAGAGCAGGTAGTCGGTAATCTTTGAAGATAATAAAGATTAATTTCTTTAGTTTTCTCAGCTAAAGGAATAAGTAAAATGAATGGATAGTTGTGCAAAAGTGATGTGTAGTTCTAGTGTGTCTTCTGATTACTTTCTACATTACATCCTTCGCATACATTAAACGTTAAAAATGTAGAAATTGTTCTAAAAACGACTGTATAGTGTTTTTCCTCAGCAGAATGGCTTGAACTGGCAGCGAGCCAGTTCAAAATCTCAGTGGAAATCTGTAGCTGGCTTAGACTTTAGTCTCTAATTGAAAAATGAAAATTAAAATGTAATTTGTTCAAATGTGGAGAAAATTGAAATACCTACAAACGCACTTTCTTGTCACGGTTATACAGGTAAAATGACATGTTTCTACAACTTATTGTTGTTGATATAAAAGACACACATAATTTAGTGACAAGTAGTTTGGACATCTCAGTTTGGAGACTTACTTTGAAGGGTACCCGTGGAGGTTGACCGTTAGTTGCATATTTTTTTCCTGAGAGAGAAACATCGAAGTAAATATTTTCGTGACAGAAGCTCCAGGATGACATACTTCAGGAACCAGAGGAGCTGTCTTCTGATTTGAAGTTATGGCTTGAACCATCTCTCTGTTTGAAATATCAGAAGGAAGTTGTAGATGTGGTTTAACCTTATTTAAATTTTTAAAACTTCAGTTTGTATAGTAAAAATCCAAGGTGCATTAACGTATGGAAGGCTATTAATTTAGAAGAGTTTTCATTTTCTGCTTTGAAGCCAGATGTTTGTAGGTGTCACCTTCCAATCTAATGAGTGCTTAAATGGCTTTCTCCCCCTCTTTTAACACTGCATAACTTCATGTGAAGAAAAATCATTTCCCAGAGGTCTGCAACACGTGGATGTATTTGATGAATGAGAAATAATCAGTGCCATTTGCTCACAATACAGTTTCTTGCAAGAATTTAAGACAAACAGGTATCATTAAGTTAATCCGGGTGATACTGATTTTTGTGAAACATGAGATTAAGCTGTCTGCTGCTCAGTGACTAGATGAGGCAGGCCAAAGCACAGAGTTAGTGAGCAAAGAGTGTATTTCCCATAAAAACATTCTTTTTGGTTAGAAAAAAGGGAAGAAGTGTACGTTTTGGAAAAATGGAAAAAACACGATGAATTTGTTTAGTGGCGAAAGTCAGTGCTGCTGGCAAACACGTGTGGAACGGAGCACTCTGGAGTGAGGTAGGTCAGAGCTGAAGATGTCCAGTGGGCAGAAGGATGGAGCTCCCAGTGTGTTTGCTGGGCTCGGGGTTGATTTCAAAGGCTGCTGCCTGCTGAGGCAAACTGGGGGATGCTGGGCAGTGACCTTTCTCCCCAGTTTTCATCTTTTACGTCACTTGAGAGCCACAATTTTTTAGGTTATTTCCAGGTAAACTATATGCACAATTCACAAAGTTTTGTTACTTTGTGCAAGTCTGGCAACTTCCCATGTGCACACACGCATAAAGGCCAGAAGACGCCAGCTTTACAAACTATGTCAAAATTAAAATAAACTTAATCTTTTAGTAGCTACTGTAGGACAGATGTTGTTGAGATTTTTTGCAATGAACTGTACAACAGCAAGATAGGGAGGCTTTCAGGACTGTCAATATTATTAATTCAATTAATGCATAAAGTCTTGTAGCTTTTAATGCTGTTTTTGCCGTCAGTGTATTTGTAGCCTCTGTATATTGATCATCTTACAGATTCAGTTTAGAGTATGTTTTGTCTTCTTACATGCAGTATACATAATTACATCTTAATAGTTATACAAATAAATAATGCCAATTTGTTAGAAAAATACTTTTCCATTCCGAATTCTTTAGGTTTTCTGCCAAGTGCAGCTATTTTGTAAGCCATAGAGCTGTATATGAATATCACATGGAAGATGAAGCTTTCTGGAGGGGTAGGGGAGGATGTCATTGTGCACAGTGTGAGTGACTGTGCCGCTCCTGTGTTGTGACAAGTCATCACATAACAAGCACAGATAAATGCCCCGCCTAGAATGAAACACCATTATTATATGTTCTGTTTATAAAACACCGTTAAAGAAAAAATGTCAGTCAATCAAAGCAGTAGTGACATAACATAGTGAATGAATGGGTTGGAGGAGATGCACAGTGCGGGGTGCTGAATGCATCCGAGAAGTCAACGGGAGGCAGTCGCATAGTGAAGGGGCTCCAAACCTCCTGTGTGTCACAAGTGGGAGATTTCATCGGTTTGTTCTTATTTAAACTGGTTTCCTTAAAACCATTTGTTATACTGTGTGTAGCATCTCTCATGTTTTTTTCCCAGGCTATTATACTAGTACTATAGAAACGTGTAGGTTATTTTTTTTCTGAGGTGTAATCTTTATAAACTTGAATAATGTTGAAACAATTACTTTTCCCTTCCCTTCCCACCCAACAGTTTATCTAAGCTTCAAGTTAAAAGAGAGTTAACAAAAGGTAGAAAGTTAAATCAAGGCTGTTGAAAAGCGTGAACTTGAAATCTCTTTCTCTATCACTTGTGTCAGGGTCACTTTCTTGTGATTTTAACAATCCTACTGATGCTTCAATTGGCAAAAGATTTCCTGGAGAGACAAGAAATGGCTTTTAATATGAAAAATAAGGACATTAAAACCCCCCAAAAAATAAAAACAAAGTATCTGAGCCTATGAAAAAGGACATAACTGCATTTTCTCGTCTGTGTCTCCTTTGAAACAGACAAATGGCTCAATATGTAGGGTATGTGAAATTTTTAAGAGGGATATCTTTGCATCGTAAAAGTGAATTTAATGCTTCTGAAGAATGCTGGAAGCATGCTGAAGTGTTCTGTTATTAAAGGAAAGTTAATAAATGGACAGCATTGTGCTCCATGATTGCCTCAGGATGCCTTAA
This sequence comes from Chroicocephalus ridibundus, assembly GCF_963924245.1. NCBI lineage: Eukaryota > Metazoa > Chordata > Aves > Charadriiformes > Laridae > Chroicocephalus > Chroicocephalus ridibundus. The sequence continues at coordinate 16,335,497 of NC_086292.1, forward strand.
CTCTTCAGCAGAGGGGTTGCAGAGGTGTGATATAACTAAGTCACTTCTCATGGGTCAGAGAGTCATTGAGAAGCTGGTGCGAACATCAACTGCGGTGGTTATCCTTCGTCCCACTAACTCATTTTACACAAGCTTATCAAAAAATTATAAGGTATTCACAAATTGTTACATGTTTATATTTTATGCAATTTCTTTAATAGCAGCTAGTAGCTAGATGGAAACAAACTGTTTAATTTTTAAAAACATTTGGTGGAAGAACATAAATAATGGTCTTGTTTTAATAATATAAGAAGTATACAATAAATGGAGCAAAAACTCAATGACTGTAAGGGATGAACAGTGGCTGGGTAACAAGACAGGGCAATAAGCGGTTATTGCACTAGCCTTTCACCTTTTGAGATTTGAATTTCAAACCCAGTTGAGGTTGTAGGTAATGAAGTTGATTGGTTTCACAGATTTTACTTGGTGCAGTTATCAGTGTTGGCTTTAAAAGGTCTCGGGCTGGGCTAGCAGATGTGTTGCAGGTCAGTGCTTAGTTGTAAAAGCTGGACGAGGACCTTACAGAATGCTGCCTTCTGTTGGCAGTTTTGTCCTTTGGTATGTTTGTAATCAGTATGTTGATTCACACCAAAAAATAAAAATACATTTCTAGGAAAAAACAGCCAAAGGATGGGCATTATGGTTTGCTGCTGCTCTTGCCTGAAGCCACTGCCTTTATGTTGGATGTACAGGAAATCCTTACCCGGTGACTGACAGGGAAGCTTGTTCCAGAGACTCTATGCTACAAATAGCAGAGTAATATGAAACTGTGACTGAGCAAAATAAATGTGGAATGGAGGTTTTATTGATGCTTCACCCACCATTATGGCAAGCCATTAAAAAAATTAATTAAAAATACATATATTTAGCCAATTTATTTTTTTTTTAAAGTCTTGTATGAAAGGAGGAAATGTGTTTCGCAGATTAATTTTCAAGTCATAAGCTACCTTATGTTCCCAGTGTTAGATGCTTGATGATCATGGATTAAACCTAAAAAAAAAGAGCATAAAGTTGATTTAGAAGCTGGATATGTAAGTCAGTATTGGATTTGGTGTGTGGGTTTTTTTTTGTTTTTTTGTTTTTTTTTCCTCCATGCAGTTTCTGAGCCTTTCATTTGCACGTAGGTCATATTCTCATGGTTTCTCAGAGGAATTCTTCATTAAAGCTATGGCCATCCTGTCATCATGACTGCAGGTGTATGAATAAGGAAAATGCTATTGGGCTGTGATACATAGACACTCATGAGAAAGTAGCTGTAGGGATGAGGGAACGTGGTTCAAATAGGCCAGGAAATGTCAGATGTGTGTTTGGGCACTTCATTATGCCGGCTGTGCTCCGGTGCTGATACCGGTTCATACAAACATGGGCATCAGAGTATAAAGCAATTATGAGTACATTCTTATTTATCTGGAAATGGTAACAATGTTTTTAAAACAAAACGTTTCACACGCATATATGAGCCGTGGTTATCTAAGAATATTTTTAAAAGCTGTAGAAAAGTTCGTGGAAGATTCCCTAGGTCTGAATTTGGGAAAGTACAGGAGAGGGGCTTGGCTTCCTCCAGCAGAATCAGGTGACTTAGGGGGTGTTCTGTGAAGCTTCCTTCCATGATATGGGGGATGTTGACTCTCTGATGTGGTTGCTTGAAGACTCACCAAAATGTTCATCTTTAGCTGACAGATTGAGCTGAAAAGAATCCATCACGTCAGGTGTCTGTAAGCGTGCTCGGGGCGGTGGGTGACGGCAGGAGAAGATCCGCCATATGGAAGTGGCTTTCTCCAAGGTACCAGCGGGTGCAGTCGGCGCATCTCAGTGCGCCTGTTGGCACTGTTGGCAGCCCTGCTCCCTGAGAAAGGCATTGCTTTCAAACATGAGTAATTGATGAATTGTATGTAATATGCAAATGTGAATGCATAAATCTCCTGAATGACAGCTTAATTTATGTGAGCCTTTAAGAATGTGGGATTAGATTTTAATTAAATATCTTCAAAGGCACCCTGACTTACTCAGTTTTTTGGCTGCTGTCTTTATGAGAGTTTAGGAGGGGACAAAATCCTAATTTTAAACATAATATTTACTGTTTTTCTAATGAATTGTAATTGAACAAAAGCTACAGATATCAATACCTATATTTTAGGGACTATGTTAGATAAATCTAATGATAATGATAGTCAAATAAAAGTGCCATGACACTTGTTTGAATTTGAATAACTAGTGCAACTAGTTCACTTGTTCCTTTGTGTTTAAAATGAGTAAGTGTCCGAGTTAAAGCCTGTATAAATGTTTAATTTAATATTTTGTATTCACGAAGTACCTTAAACTTTTAAAAAAAGTATTTGCATTTTAATGGTTACCATTGCTTTAATTGTTACCTCAAATGCAATGAATTGATTGTTTCTATGGGGGTAGTTAGAGCTAAATCCAGCACAGCTGCCTTGGCCAGTTTATAGCAGCTGCAGGAGATTATCTGCGTATGTAGAGCACTTTGAGGTACTAGAGCGTAAATAGCAGGTGCCTTATTTCCTTGATCCTGGATGGGGCAGATTATTCCGTCCTGGACCCACCAAATGAATTCAGCAGTTGCTGAAGCTGAAGCAAGGGGTAGCGGTTCAAGTGGAGTCATCAGAACCACAGGTAGTATTAGTTCGGTACATCTTTTGGTGTTTTGCTGGACCAAGCTTATCAGTTTGAAAGGCGCAAAACCAATATGATGGGAAGAGAGTGTAAGACGACAGCAAGAGATTTTTGCATGGAATTTAAATACGCGTAAAAGTCATAGATAGACCTGAGTAGTGCTATAGTCTTAAAATTCTTTTTAAAAAGAGGCAATTAAGCAAAATAACTACTCCCTCTAGCATGATCAACTGTCTAAAATGATAGAGAAGAAAAATGGAATATTACGCCTTCATAAAGACTATTCATTTAAACAAGGAAAACCTTGGTAAATAACGAATGTCAGCCTGAATTTGTAGAATCGTGTCCTGAAACACTGCTGAAAACAGATGAAAATTAACATTTTGCTAAACAGTTTTAAAAATATTTTTGGTTTTCATGGTACCCTGGTACATTTCAGAATTAAACATGTTAATTAAAAATGTTATTAACCACATTGTGCTAGTAAGACTGGATAGCATTGTAGGGGGCTGGGTATTACAGGAAGGTTACTGCTGTGTGCCATGGATGGTCAGAAGTTTCTTGCATGCAGGATGTGAAATTATGGTTGATCACAGTGGAGAAATTTCTTGAGCTCTGTTGCGCTTTTCAAATTCAAACAATTTGAAAAAGAAAAAAAGAAAAAGGAAATTAATTTCAGAAAAAAAGAAAAAGGAAATTAATTCCAAGTAAAGTAGGTATTCATTTTTAGTGTAATTCAGCAAAGAATTTAAATATATTCACTAAGACTGGTGCCCCTGATGTACTAATCTATGTGATGATGCCCTTTTGTCAGTAGTATTTTCATTTACATTTTGCCCTCCTACTTACACCCACTGAGTTGGATCCTTGCAATGAGACCAGAAGTTCCAGATCTCTTTTTTGGGAACTGTCTTTGAATTGGTCACCTGCCCTACCTTTTATGCAGGCCATTTCTCCTGATGCACGGGTAGAGCAAATATCTCTTTCTCCATCAGCTCCTATTGGAGAGTTTTTTGGGGTGGTGTGAAGGTGCTGGTGCTGACTCTTTCCATCCAGGGAGAAGCAGCTAGAGGAAAGGGCAGGAGCTTTATTTCCTCCTGTGTTCTAGGTAATATTTCTCTTTCTTTCTTTGTCTCTTTTATACCATAATGCTAGTCCAGGGAAAGTAGCTGGGATTAGAAATTTGCGAACAGTGGGAGGATCAGTTTGTGTCTAGCGATGGATGTACGGCCGAGAGCAGAGACTACGGGGAGATATTCCACAGGCAAATAGTTGTGAAAATACTGATCAGTTTGGGTAGATGTTGATTAGAAACATTCATGTGGAAGGAAATTGAGTTTTGTATTATACGGGTTTTTTGGTTGGAAATAACTTTACTTTTAGCTATCTTGATTTTAATTTTTACTCCTAATATAATACAATTGCAAAATGAGTCACTCTTGTAAATTCATTACAATACGCAAGCATGCTGCATTTTTCAGTTTTTTGGTGCAAGTACTTAACCACAGCCTTTGGTTAACTGTTTTCATTCCATTCCTGCGTTTTGTGCATGGCAGTTGAAAAGATGTTTCTTTATCAGTATAAGAGCTTCCTATCAGAAAGTATTGGCTGTTGCATAAACCATGGTAACAGATGAAAGAACAAACTTACAGTTGCTGTAGTTATAGTATTTTTTAATGCTGAAAAGTAAACAAAATCTCTAGATATGCTGGGTTTTTATTATTAAGACTAAGGACTAAGAATTTCTTGAAATGGGATTGTAGACTACATACAACAGTGAGAGAGATTTCTGAGGTTCAACAAGGAAACACTTCTGGTATCAAATAAAAATCTCTCCTTTTAAAAAAATTGCTGAGGAAAACCATCACCCTAGTAGGGGACCAGAATTGCGCTTGGAAGGATTTCCAAAAGCTTGAGAAATAATCTCATTAAGTGGTGCAACCCCCTAAGTTTAAACTTTTTAAATTATTTTTTTTTACTGTTTTTTGTAGGCAGAGCTTTGTGATAGTTGTCACCTTCCCCCCAAGTTTGCACCCTTCTGGACGTTCTGTATTTCACAATCTCTCTCTTACATGGTAGGATCTGAGAGGAATATCTGAAGGCAGAATTTTTTCTGTGCATCATTAAATCTTCTACATTTGGACACTGATGGATAATGTTAGTTAGATATTTTGTTACTGCATTATTTACTTATGTTGACCTGTTCCTAATAGATTAATGTTTCCTGTAATTATGCTTGCATTTAAAACTCCAGCCTTTAAAACTTTAAAAAATAAAATCCCAATAAAAATGGCTGTATAGATAAGAGCATGGTACTGAATTAAATGTCTTTCTGGACATTTTTGTTTTATGTTGCTGAAGATCAAGAGCTATTTTAAATCACCAGATTGAAAAAGTCAAGTTTAAAAAGCACCATAAAACATAGAAGGGCTAGTGATGTATATGTATGTAAACATGTATTTGTTATATATATTTTTTATATATATATACATATAAATATATAATTGTTAAAGACAAAGGTAAAATTGAAATATAGAAAAGGCCATTGCATTTTTTTTCTTGACATCTTTGTGTTGATTCTTTCATTTTTAATTTTGCCTAATGTGCTCTTACTTTGGAATCAGTTTGGGTAAGGGGCTGCTGCTTTGTGAAACTCTCAGCTGGATCCTGATAGTTAATACAAATTTGAGGCTCCTGTACAATGTGATAGGTCCAAATGTCTTTACTAAAAATGCAAATGTTAAAAATACATGGCGGAAATTTTCTGGACTTTAGTGTGCACAGCAGTCATTGTGTATTTTTTGGCTGTAAAGTTAGAACTGGTGTCCAGTTTTGTTTTGCTTTTTTAATCATTCTTAGGTTCTCTTTTTTTACTTTTTTTTGATATTAATATATAGTATGTTGATAAAGCTTATCATAAAACAAGTGCAGGCACAAGTGCTCGTTTCTTTCAAAGACTTTCAGAAACTGAGTTATAATATATTTAAGTAATTCAATCTCAGCATCAATTTATAAGGCACTATGCATGTATTGTAATTAGGTCTATGTGAATAATTTATGATGGTCCAAAGTTTAATTCCACTAAGAAGTGCACACAAGGATAATCCTGGAGTTCTTACTTGGTGCACAGACCTGCAGAGAGAATTTCTGTCTGTTCCTCCCGGGAGTTTTGAGGGTTACAGCATTTTATAGGGTCAGTTTTGTTCAGGTAAATGATAACATTTCTATCAAACTGTAGGAGAGCAGGGATGAATAGGGGTAGCAGCATTTGGTCCACAACAGAAGGGATGTGCTTTCTGAAGTGCGTGATCACACTCAACCTATTTATAACCCACTTGAAAATATCTTACTATTAAGAAATTTAAACTTGAGTAATTTAAAATCATTCTTATGCTATGCAAAATCACTATTGTCACTATTGAAAAGTTAAAAATGAGCATACTCCAGAGAAATAATGCAATATTAAAAGTGAAGTCCATTACACTCTTTAGGAAAGCATGTTTTAAGAAATTAAAATAAAATAGAAGAGTAATTTCAAGGCTTCATTATTTTTCTTTTTTTTTTTTTTGTTTTTCCTAGGCAATGTCTACATCCAATGTCAATAAAAATCAATGAGTAAATAAACACAATGAGATAGTGCTTACCAAGCACCAAACTTTGAGATTTCCTGAAAAAATTTGGGCTTGCAGTGAATTACTGAAAAAACGTTCTTGTACATTCTCCTTTGAGATTACAGCAGTGCAACCTAAGCAGAATTTCATCCCAGACAGATTTTATGTGATTTGAAAAGAAATGGCTTCTATTTGAAAAAGAATCAAGTTATGTAATTTACACTTCTTTCAATGTCAGTTAGTCATGGTAGAATAATGCTTTAGAGTAACTGTGCTCTTTTCAGTATCACTGGAAAAATAACCTTTTCAGTTAGCTAAGGAGTTTATTCTGTCGTTAATATTTGCTTAAGGGAAAGCTGTACAATTAAAGCTAAGATGCAGCAGTGCGCAACACTGAAGGAGAAAAGTGAAAGTGTCGCTGTTCTCGGAAGGAAAACCAAGTCTGTTACACATCATTACAAAATAATGTGTCCGGTGCAAATCTCTGTACAACTCATGTTTTAAATCTAAAATACCTCTTCAGGTATTCTGAAATGATGGCCAGAAGTGTGGACTGGTGCAAACTCTGCAAAGGCTGTTTTTCAAAGTTGTATAATCAGGGCAGTGAAACCTTAACCTGTTCCTTCACCTTCCCAACTCCATCCCACAGGTGGCCTGCAGGAATTTGGGGTATTCTGTGCCTTTATACTATTTCTGATTTTAAAACGGTAATTGTTGATCTCTATAGTGCCATTGGGCCAGTGAAAAAAGTTGCACTGTTTTTGCTGGTATATGCCAAGATCTGCTTAGACGTATTGTTTTATTTTGAACATTCTTTCCACATCTGCTATTTACCACATAGAATACAGTAATGTAAATCTTAATCTTTCATTTTAAATCAGCTCATTCTTATGACTTAATAATTTTGACTGCTGTGTTTTAAATTCCCTCTAGCTCGGTAATACCTTTCTTGTAATTAGGTTGCTTAGAAATACACATGCAGTTCCAGGTATAGCCATACAGGAGGAGATGAGTTAGGGCAATTTCTTCCATTTCTGAAATGATGCTTCTAGGCATGCAGCCCAGTGCAAAGTTGGATATTTTCCTTGTTTTATCACATCTGCCTAATTTGCAATTTTTATAACACCTAAATGTCTCTCAGCATATTAACATTACAGATGTTGCCTCTCTCTTTGAGAGCTACGTTTTCGTTATTTTTCATGCTTCATTAATTTTGCTTTTTAAAAAAATTGAATTAATTTGTAAGCCGCTTTTATTCAGTCAGATCTCACTGAAGGTTGTCGCAATGTTTCCCCTTTCATGTCAGTGCCATCTCTTCTGTGAGGTTTTGTTTAAACTTTTCTGCTTTCCTTTTAGAATGTTTATGAAGTTATTAGATCGAGTTAGAGCCAAATCAGTTTATTGCTGAATCTTCAAGGTAGCTCCTCACCAAAACATCATTCGCTCAGTTTCAGTCCATGAGTGTTCACATCCATACTAATCTTTTATTAGAACAAGGCACTCTGTTAGCTGATTTTTCTTTTTAAATTATAGTCTAAATGTGTTGCATCTTCTTTTTTCGCCATATATCAATTAATTCTGCAAGTCTCTTTTCTAGAAAGATTTTAGTCTGCCTAATGGCAATGCAACTGTGTGCTGTCATCAGCCTGAAATTGTTCTCTTTGTAGTTGTTTAACTATTTATCAGAAGCAGAAGTTATCTCTCCAGGTCAGTAAGTACCTAGACCTGCCTAAACTGGACACTAACATAGAACAGATTTTCATGCTGCCTTATCTGGACTCCTTTAAAGTATTTTTTCAGTAAAATCTATTTTTAAATTAAGGGAAAAGAACTCATTTGCCTGGAAATAATTACATTGCTTGAACTCAGGTTTTGCTTTCAGTTTGTTTTTAATAAAAGGGAAAATTATTAGTTAAAAATACTATATAGAAACAATTTCTTCTGCATTTGTACATTTTCACACTAAGGTGATGAGTATGTTGTTATGTGTTGTCGATACAGAATTGAAGCTGTCCCCTCATGATTTCAGTTGCAGTGCAAGGTGAATTTTTCTGTTTGTAGTTATTTAAGTGTTTCTGTAATACAGGCTTTAAAAGACGATCCAAATACCTCTTGACGATAACAGTGCTTTCCAACTTCAATACGTTTTGTAAGATCATTATGTAAGAAAATGTTAACTAAACCGCCATAAAATTGTAGCGGTAGTGTAGGGAGCATAGGTGATAATTGTGTTTCTGGTGTTCCAGACACTGCTCATGTTATGTGTGTTACAGAAACGCTTTCTATTCCTGTTTCTATTCTATTCAGCTCTTCAAGGAGAGTTTAAGTCTCTCCTAAATTTATTTATAAAAATCCCAAACCCTAAAATTCTTAAATTTCAAGGAAAGAAATGTATATCTAAAATGATAGAAATTGGTAATAGTTAGGATATGTTATGTGAACAAGAGCAGTCCAGATGACCATCACTGTGGAATTAAGTTTAGCAGTTGAGTTTATTGTCAAATTAATCAGTTTATCGTGTGATGCATTTGATAGTTTTCCTAAGTTAATTAGTTCCAAGCAGATATTTTGTAGCACTATGGCCTGACTGTAAAATAACGTAGCTGGTTCATTTTCAAATCGGAGTGTCATCTTACATAATTTCTCTACAGCTTTAAAAAATATCTTCATGTTATCTGGAATAAAGCTAAGCTGGAAATTCTGTCAGCCATTTAGTCCAAGGTGATTACACCAGTTTGAGAATGTCAACAATTACACAGTACTCATGTTTAATTAGTAAAAGGGAAGCACCTGTATTTTTAAAGGAAAAGACTCCAGGATTAGACTGTACAAATTCAAGTTGTAACAAAAGACAAAAATGAGCATATTATTCATCCTTGGGGAAAATCAGTCACTGGATGGGCTCCACTCACGGAAAAAATGCAACAAATAGTTCTTTTTGCATATGGTCTCTCTGTGCTTTTGTACTGATGTGTATCAGTAATGATGTTTACGACTCCTTTGTCTGTCCAACAGCAAAACAAAAAAATTAAGAGCACTTCTGGTGGTTAGGCAGACCTGTTACACTTTTGCTTTAATATCTCAAATTTTACACTTGACACATCATTCCAGCCTGAAAATGTGACTTTTTATTTACTTTCTTTAAGACACTTTCTTTGAACCACCATCTGGTTGAGACATTAAAATAGGCAATATTACTCGAAGAGTTTTCTTAAGACCTTTCTTTGGCTGTTAATTGCACATTTATAATTATGTTCTTACAAAAAGATAAGAGTTTTGAAAGATTATTCTTGGCAGCAGACCTAAGGTGAAAACCTGCTGCTTTAATGCGTAAATTATAATGTGTGCAGTTGTGAAGAGTGGTTTTGTGAAATGCTCAGGTAAGCACAAGAGTCTGAGAGAGCTGTCAAAGAGTTTGCACTCTTAAGGGGCTAACGTTCATTGAAAAACAACTCATAACATGCTGTGCCTGAAGGCTAAATGAGTAGTTTAAGTTAAAGACAATCGCTAACTTTCTGGAAGACAGATAAAGGAAACAATTGTTCCTCAAAGTTAGAGAAATGCAAAAACCAGCCTCACTTTGATGCCTGTTTAAAATCATTAATTTTCCTCTAAGTTAATGTAAATCAAGGATTAAACAGAAACCGTTACCATCTGACCCTTATAAACTAAACTTCTGTGTGGCTCATCTATTTGAAGTCAAATCTATCCATACATCTAAACAGGAAACTGAATGAAAACATTTTTTCTTTTAATTTCCTATATCCTGCAAACTTTTTTCAAAACCTATTTCCTTTTTAAATTTAGTCTGCATACGTATAAATAATTTTCTTTTTCCTGTGTAGGGTTTTGTAAACTTACCCCCAGTTACTCTACAGAGTAGGATAAGAGGGGGCTACCCAGGCATTGCAGTTTACCCATGTTTCTGAAAGTACCTATCTTTGCAGAATGGTTTCGGACTGTGTGAGGGATCCAAGCTCATATGTGAGCTCCTGGGTACCATACAAGCATCATAACTATGATCAGTTGGATTTCATGACTGTAAGTAGCAAATACTGGGGATCTAGGATTATAATGTCTAACTACAGTTCAGGGTCATCTCCGCTTTGTAGATCTGTATTTCTCTGTCTATAATGACATTGATCGCCAGAAAATACTTTGAACTCTACAGATGAAATTAGTATATATTATTATGATTATTTCTACTACTACTACTGTTATTTATTTGCTGCAAGGATAAATGACACAGCTCTGTTGCTTACCACTTAGGTTTGAGGATTGTTGACAGTTTAAAAAGGTGGTAAATATCTAACAGATATTGCTGTCATCTGTCATGCTGGAGAGATACTTAGTGTGTGGTTTATAGGAAACACTGTTCAGTGAATGTGTCTGTTTTCTTGTGTGTGTGTTGGTCAGAAAGATTCTCATCCTAGTGAACTGACTTGCTATATGTAGCTTTGTTATCAGATGTTTCCGTATCAAAAGATCGTCAGTTTATGCCCGGTCAGTTAATCCTCGTACAACATTGTGAGTAGTTTGAAGTCAGATTCTTCACTCTTCTGCAAATAATCTGACTGTAAAGGCCAGGTATTGACATTGAAGGATTCACAGTCCTTAGTGGTACTGAGTTGTGTCTTTCCTCTTGGTCATCTCTCTGGTCTGCCTGCGTTGCCCCTTGGCGCAGGATTGTGTCCCAGTATAAGTTGCTTATAGCAGCAGTGTTGCTATTTGTGAGATATTCCTAGATAACAGATAGGCAACAGCTTCTGGTTTTGCATTATCATGTATTGAATTTCCAGAAAGTCAGTATGTGTTTACTGTAATCCTCATCTTCGGTAGAGTTACATGGATAGGTGATACCTGAATATTTCATGCAAACGAATGTGAGGTGTGCAGTGTTTCTAAACTGTATGTGGCAGTACTCTCTATATTGTTTTACACAGCCATTTTGGTTGCTTACCATTGTTTCTCTTCTCTCCTTGCATCGCTGTAACCTAAAAGAGGGGAAATTTCTAAATGGTTTTAATTTGTCACCCACCTACAGAATAATTTTGAGATACATGCCTGTTCAGTCCCAATGTGGAGGGTGCACCTGGATCTTCGACTGTCTTGGTACTTGTTCTTCTGCCAGTTTGGCAATGAAAGATGTAGTCCCACATCTGTGTCCGCCTGATTTAAATGCATTGAAGAATCCTGTATCTGCTGTTTGGCAGCATAGTTACCCCATGAGTCCTTCAGGAAAATGTCCCTCCCTAAACAGAATATATTCAATATGGGAGGAGATTTATAATTTTTTTCTTCAATAACTTGATGAAGAATATAAAGCCCACTGTTTTTGAAAAGAATTCTCATGCATGAGCAGCAGTATGCAAGCTTTTTCTTTAAAGACATAATGATAAAGAAGGTGATGCTCGAACACCAAATTCTTGCCATTCACAAAGGGGGGGCTGCTAGAGAACATGGAGAAAGAAAATATAGGGAAGCTTTTAGAGCTGTAATAACTGGCACTTGGTAATATGCTTTTAGCACAAAATCTGACAAGAATTCTATCTTAATATAGCGGCTACGTGCTTCCCCACTTTTTTTCTGTAGTTCACTCGAGTTAGTTAATAAGCATCTTGGAGGATCATCCCCCTCAAGGGGGAAAACAAGCCTCAGAACTCTGGAACTGGCACTTGTCGAACATATAGCATCGAAAGAAGATGTAGCACATGTCAGAACTGTCACCTTCTGCAAACAGGCCTTTTTTCCTTGGTTTTGCAGTTGATTAAATAATATTTGCATTCATCTACCTCTTCCTTGTTGTGTAAAATCTGTGTATCTCCGACTGGTTCAGTGGCAGAAGATAGCGAACTTACTCTGCTTGGCAGGGTAGATGATTCCAGTGTTAGAACATGATCCCACTTGCATTGAAGAAAAAAAAAAAAAAATTCGTTAAATGATTTTGATTGTAGCAAGACAGGACTAAAATGAATTTGGCTATGGACCAGATAGTCCTCCTTTGTTGAATTTGAAACACTGGACACAGCAGTGATTACAACATAAGAATACAAAAGAAGCTTTATTTATACTTTACTTTTTCTTTCATGTTTCCAGTCATAAAAATAAATATGTCTTATTAGAAAAGAAAAAATTTACTTGGTTTGCTTTGTATGCTGGGAGGCATTAAGTATTTCATTTTTCTAGGGGAAATGTGTCACTTGCATTTAACTCAGATAAAAATAAATGAAGATAAAACTAATTTAATTTTAGAATATAATTTTTTTATTTGTTGAACAACTGTTGTTTTAAAATGGATAGCCTGCTGAGAAAGAAACAAAGCCACTTCAACAAAGCAGGAAATCAATAACCACAAGAAAGTCTAAAGAAAATTAATGCGTACAGTGTGAGCAAGGGACATAGAAATTATTTTCTGGTGTAAGAATGGTAATAATAGAAGGCATATGGAGTGGATGAAAAGCTTGATAGAAATATACATAGAAAAGATGTGTTCTCTATTTCTATTTATAAATAATGACCTCTGTGTTACAGTATTTAAACTTTGAAGGGTCTAGATAGTGGTTTTCTTCCTGATTTCCCCACCCCCTAGTCCTAGGTAAATATTTATGCTTGCAAAATTTAGTAGGCTGGCAGCCATGGAAACGTATGTCTTTCATTTATCTCCAGGAAATCTGGTTACAAACACTCTTGTACTTGAATTCTTTTAGTCTTTTTCAACATTTAAAAAAAAATAATAATCTTTACTAAGGAGCAGTGAATTGTGCGTATGATGTATGATTGCAATTCTGTTGAAGTCAGTGGCAAGACTGTATTTGCCCATGGTAGGAGCAGGACTGTACTTACACAATCTCTTGCCATACAAACTAACGCACATCGTCTATTTTCTCTCTTCTCCAAGACAAGTTCAATGTTGATTGTTCAAACTGAAGGAAGAAGAAGTAGATGCTAGTAAGTTAATACATACCACATACTTTTTGGGAGAGACAAACCTTTCATGCGGAAGGGAGAACTTTTAAAGAAATCAACAGCAGGTATGACTTGTCTGATAAACTGTTGTATCTACTGTAGGAAATACTTTGTTTCAGGAAATCCCTGAACCTGTGAATAACTCTTGCCATTTTTCAGTGCCCTGAACTGATTTTGGCTTTTTCTGTAGTTCAGTTCTTCCAGTTTTTTTTCATTGTATATGACAGAGTCTAGATGATTTAAAAAAGAATATGCGTTTACAAAATGACATTGTGTTTCTCTGTCAGTGGCAAACCAGTTGTAACTGTGGTGAGAAGGGGTCATGGGTGTAGCTGTTGATAGAAAAGCAGACAAGCTTTTGGTCAGAAAAGTACTTCTTCAAGTCAGATATTAAAAAAAATAAAGAGTATTTGAAGCTAACTATGAGTTGAGAATAATTATTCTCATTTGGATTAGATATGTATCCGTTAGACCACCTGGGAGGGAAAGGGTAAATGTTACTGATGGAGCAGAGGGAGTATTACCAAGAAGGGAAAGAGTGATGCTGTAATTGCCTAGGGGAGGGAATGAGACCCGCTGCTCACAGACTGCGACGGGGAGAGGTCAGGGAGGAATTGGATATCATGAAACCGGTGTCTTTATTGAATCCATGTTTTTGGTAGCCAGCTGAGTTACAGATTCTAGGTGAAACATATTCCTTTTCATACAATCAACTCTGAGGTGGGCCCAGTTCAGAATCAGAGTGCAGCAGGGTTTGTTTACACAATCATTTCAATCATTTGCTATTATGAAGAGTCTTAATCAGGTAAAGTTTGTGTGTGTCTCTGTGTGTGCATATGTGTGTGCAAAATATGGCAAGGCAAGTTTCTAGCATTACTGAGTAAGTTTTAACATAATTGATATTACTACTGTAGTTTTATACTGAGGTAACAGATAGAAAAATTCAGTTGTAAATCTCTTGTGTATCAAGATACTTCTGCCTCTTCTCCAGCTTCAGCTCCCTTTGCTGACCCATTTAACTGTTTGTAGTAGTGACAGTCCTGATGTGATGCTTCAAGAAAATTCTTGCCTTTTTCTAGAGCCATGTGGCAGTATTGAGGTAAATCGTACAAATGGGCCAAGGTTGGAAATTAAGTTTTTTAGTATATCATTTTAATCAGGGTTTGGGCAGATTCAAAATCAGCTTGGAGGGCAAGATCCCTGCTCTCTTTTGGAGAGGTTTTGAGTTCAAGAACTGTTTGTTAGGCTTTAGGGTCTGTTCCTAAGCCTGTACTGAAGTCAGAATCTCTGAGGTAAGGAGACTTACGGAGGTGACACCTACCAATAACCATCACAGCCTTTCTTGTATACCCTGCTACTTCTTAAAAAAAGCTGCCCTTTTGTTCCATATTGCTGAGGCATTTACTCCTTCATAATATATTACCAACTTTTCTGTCTGTGGGTCAGGAGAAGGACAGGGAGAGCACGTTTCCACAGAGGTGCCGCCATCTTGGCTGTGGGGCCCTTGTGGAGATGGCCGGAACCGGCTGGAACCAGCTGTGTCCAGCACGGGGCAGCCCCAGCCTCGCCTCACAGAGGCCCCTGCAGCCCCCCGCTGCCAAAACCCAGGCATGTAAGTCCAATACGTAGTGAAAGGCCTCAGAGGCTTTGTTTTTTGATTTGCTGTCAAAAATACGAAGATGTTACTTGTTTAGTCTGTAACTCCATGCATGTGGAGAAAATTTCTGTTGAGTGTGCTCTTTGAAGTAGGGGGAAAAGGCAAGAAAATACCCTGTGGATCAAAAAAGAAACTTGACAATACTAGCAATGAAGGTTGATGATTTTTTTAAAATTTATTTTATTTTTAATAGTAGGAAAAAACCATTGCAGGATTATTGTAAAAAAATTAAGAATACAATGGATAATCTACCACTTAAGGTCTTTAAAATGAAAGCTAGATGGCCCTCCCAAAGCTATGCTCTACTTTATCTAGAAAGCGTGAGCCCAAATCTGGATTATACGCTGAGGAAGGAAAGGTTTTTTTAGCTCCAGGAGAGGAGTCCTTTTCAGTCTCTAAAACCAGAATCATGGCTAGAATTTAGCTGGAAGATCAGAGTCTGGTATCAATCCTTGATGCCACAGAGCTGTCTACCAAAACATTGTCTAAAGACATGTCAAGGAGCAAGGGGAGGGGTAGCCAGGCACTGAGTTCATACCGTCACAGGGATTGTGCTTCCAGAGTGCGCAGGTACTTACTGTATTTGGGAGTTTCCCCTTGGAGTCCTCGCTAGGCGCTTGTATTTCCAGAAGCTCTGAATAGTTTAACCTCGAACTGAAGAAATGGCATTTAGCGTCCTCGGATACAGGAAGGACACTGGTCTCCAGCATAGGATCAGTTCTGGGGTCACCCTGATCAGTGATTTCCCCTTGTGCCTTGTGAGTTTTACTGACAGATAGGGCTGTTTAAATGGGCTTGGTGTAAATCCCATTCATATTAGCATCTTATGATAACAGGAAAATTTTAAAGATAAATTTAATGTGAATTTTGAAAATTTTGCATCTGCCCTTTTTATATTTTTATGGTCCTCTTAAAGGTTTGTATTTTGTTGTTTAAAAGTCCTTTTTGTTTTGTACATTTGCAGTAGAAATAATAACCTTGTCCATTTCTGTAGTTAGCAAATTAAATACTGACAGTCACAAAACCTGGAAAGGTAACATTAAAACAGTGTAGCTACTTACTTACGCTGCCTGTTTAATTTCATACTGTTCCAGGACCAACCGCTAACTAAAGGGTATTTTTTGTGTTGCGGAGGTTAACCCTCAGATGTTTACTTCTGGATACAATCACCTAATCGTAGAGGCTCCTTTTGATTGCCATGAATAATTCTTCCTTTCAGCATGGACGTAGGTGCAAAGGGTGATACAGAGGACTATTTCTATGTTCGTTCATTTATTATTTGCTGAAAGATTAATTTCTGTTTTCTAACTTTGAAGAGTCTTTTCAAAATTGAGGAAACACTGAAACTTGTAATGCAGAGGTTAAAAACAGTTAAAGCAAGAGTAGTTTCCCATTGCATTGAAGTTGAATTGCTGTGAAAATATTGTACCACCAGACTACAGTATGCCACTGTTATGGAGTTAGCTATCATTTCATGTGGGTTATGTGATACTTGGTGCTGTAAATACGTCAAGTGCTTGCTGTTAGGTTTCTGTCTATAGATAATAGGCTTAAACAGTCACATTTTTTACAAGTTTCATTGAATTGGATCTTACTGAGATACAGCTCAGTGGAAGACAGCAGTATTTCAAAAACCTTTCTTTGTAATAATGTTCCCCTAAATTGGCATTGAATTCAGATAAAGGTCACAAGTAAAACTTGTAAGGACCTAATATAATTCAGACGCATATGACATGTCATGAGTATTTCTAATAGATGGGGATTCCCTGCTTGGAAAGTATCCATGCAAATATTTGTAGAAGTATGTATGTGGAAACTATAAAATAGTACTTGAAAAAATTGGTACTAAATTAACTCAGATGAAGGCAGATTTACAGCTTCTCAGTGTAATGGCATGTACCTGTGCACTAGTTTGGACTGTATGCTGAACAATGTAGCTGTGATGTTCAGCTACATTAATGAAAGTGAGTTTCCTCCTGCCTTTTCTCATTCAATTTTCAGTTCAATACTACTTTTTGTCTTTGGGACAAATCCTGAAGATTTTATATAGGTCATTTTCTCATTCAAATATTTTCTTCGTAGGCGAGATTGAGACTGTTCGTTGTTACCATGAGGTCCTCTCATGTTCCTTTTCCCAAGAGACAGTCTGTGATTCAGCCTTACAGTCCTGTTTTTGGGACCTGTGTCTTCAAGGAGTGATGGCTGGTTGAGTGATATCCTCCAGCCCGGGGCAGAGCCTGCTGACAGCCCAGAAATTGAGCTGTCAGTCAGGAAAGGAAGCCCATCAGGCTCTGAACAGACTTGCAGTGAATAGTAGCAGGTAACAGAGACCTCTGTGGTCCTGTGTGATTGTCCATATGCTGGTTTTGCAGCTTAATGAAAGAGAGCAACTGACACTTTCTGTGGCCTGATGAGGAAGGCGAGCCATTAAGTGCTTGCCCATGTAAAATCTTTATTCTGTTTGTGTCTTTGCTAACATGAACTGTGAGCCGTTTGGAATGGAGCTGCGTTTGTTCCCATGCTGACCCCAGCTGATATCAGTGCTGAGCTTCCACATACAGGTGGAATAATCCTAAAAGCATTTCAAGTGGCTTTCTTCTACATACTGAATAATCAGATATTTTAGGAAGTTAAAAAGTAGCCAGAATGTAAATTGCATAATAATATTGCCTATAATCTCCAGTGGTTCACAGCTTTCACTGGATTCAAAATCCAAGTAGAACTATGCGAGTATCTGAGCTGATGTTTGCAAGGCTCATTATAAACTTGGCAGTATCTCTGTCACTTTCACATTTGGTTTAGCTGGACATCTTAGGTGAGCATTGTTTTGACAACAAATCTGTAATTTAAATCTGTGGTTCTGGGTATGTAGTTAGTGGCATGATTCCAGCACCAACAGGCCCCCTCCTGCTAGGTGTAACCTACGCAGAGTGGGTAACAATAGTACTAAAGACACAGCAGCAGGAACTTTGTCCCACTGAGTATGATCTCAAGTTGCTAAATGAACTGTATTTTGTCCATGCCAGTGCATCTTCACTGCTACAGTTACTAATTTAATGTAGTTACGTTAAATTGGTGTGTGTGTATGTGTACATGTGCTGTAGTCATGCTTTCAATTTCATTACTGACATACCCTTAAAGTGAGCTGGTGCAGTGTGTTACATAGGCCTTTGATCTTGTCTACAGCTGTGAATCACCCCAATTCTGAAATTTGGTAATTTATTCCCCTTTTTTTCCTGCGACAAGTGTTATTTGACAGGAACAAATTAACAGCAGGAATGTTGAGGCACTTTTATGTCTGCAGGCATGGTCATAAGTAATTCAGAAAGAGTTATTTAAAATTTTAAGTCTCAATGAACCCAAAATCCTTTTTTGGTTTGAAACTTAATTTGAATTGCCTGACTTTGGAAATAAGCAGTTAAACTTTCTTGAGTAAGAATCAATCACTTGTTTTGTATTGCAACTAGATTACAGTAACATTTGAATACTAAGAATTCGGGTACTTTTTCTGACTGTAGACCCAAACTCAAGTTTTAAATAAATAACCTAGTCAATAAGGTCCTGTAGACCTTGGTGGGGATAAATCTGTAAGATGTGTCTATGAATGGAATAGTCTTACAAAGAATATTATCTGGTATTGACTCACAATCATAGGATTTTAAGAGTACTTTAGCAGGGCTTTTTAATATATCTGTTTAAGAAATCTATAGAAAGCTCATTTAAATTCTGTATTATCTTTTTGCACAGTTAAAAGCAAGTAGTCCTGAATTCGTGATCTTTTTTTAAGTGAGGTAGTGTAGTGCATTGAGATGTAGTGAGACAATGATATTTTGCAAAAAATAAATTTACTGTA
This sequence comes from Chroicocephalus ridibundus, assembly GCF_963924245.1. Classification (NCBI taxonomy): domain Eukaryota; kingdom Metazoa; phylum Chordata; class Aves; order Charadriiformes; family Laridae; genus Chroicocephalus; species Chroicocephalus ridibundus. Next base: position 16,354,257 of record NC_086292.1, read on the forward strand.
AATTAGATAATTTTATACTTCTCTGTACTGCTTCAATATTTTTCCAGATAGCTTTATTGAAGATGAATCAGACCCACATTTTTTTTAAAATAAAAGTCTTTTCTTCAATTCTGTTATAGTATCTAAAGACCTCTTTAGGTAGTAGGCAGGGAAATGCCAACCCTGTCTCATACAGGAGCAAGACTAAGAGCCACAGATAACTCCTAGTGATAACTGTCAATCACAATTACTGCAGAAGGAGACTTCTACTTCTGCACTTCTTATAATTCTTAGTGCCTGTTCATTTTTTTTTTTTTTTGAGAAGCTTCTAAATTTACATGTCAACTAATTAGAGAATCTCAGCTTTCAGTTGTGAAACTTCAGGAGAAAAACCCAACGCTACTCTCTTCAGTCTCTTCTGTCTCTTTCTAAAGAAGAAAACTTAAAGTGTGTTTTTTTTTTTTTTGAAACTGAAATATTACAAAATTAAATGCTGAATAAAAATGTGCAAAATGGAACTTTAAAAACATTAGACTTTTATTTATTCTCATAATTTCAGGGTCATGATTTGTGAATATTTGGGGTTAGAAGTACTGTAACTAGGTCAAGTAAATGAAGTATAAAATAGCTTCACAGTTATACTTTCTGTCAGGTGAGTAGTCAACCCTTAAATTGTCCATTCCATCACCTTTCTTTCCTTGACAAAGAAAAAATTTAATGAATCTTTATCGAGAAGATGTCAACACTGGTATTAATAATCTGAGATATTTTGGACTCAGTTGTGGAAAACGCGGAAACTAAGAATTTGCTGTGGGCTAAAAAAGGAGACCAAAGCACAATGCATTGCATCTCCTCTCCCCAGCCAGGGGGCTTTCTCTGGCTTGCCACAGAGGTACAAGGCATAGCTGGCACCTAGAAAATAATTATACAGGTGTAATTTAGAGAATGTTAGAACAGAGGGTTTCTCTGCTACCTAGAAGGTCTGTGGGTGGCCACTTGAGCAATGCACAGGGTAAAGGAACTTGGCTTGCCTGACTCCCTTGCTTGTTATCCAGGGGAGCCAACTTGCTCCTGTTTGGTGTCTCACTGTCACAGCATCTATATGTCTGCCAAGGGTGATACTACTGGCATGGTTGTCTGTCAGTCCTGTGCAATTTGTAGAATGTTATGTATGTGGAAATTTTGGGAAGAGCAGCTTCTTTTTTAACAAAGTGTCACATGACTTTCTTTTAAGCAAACTAGAGAAATATGTTCCACGTGAAAATGCATGTTTAGAAACAAGCATACTGGAAAACCATGCAGAGACAATGGTTACTGTTAGTTGAGATACACCTGGAAGCATGTCCTGAGTATGGGGGCTGTGTTCAGTTTGGTGCAGGCACTTCAATAATTTCCTGGTTGATGAAAAAAAAGAAGGAAATGCTTATGAAACTTAAAGACAGTACCCAAGGCAGCAAGGGTTTCACGCACACTGGAGAATGGCAATAGGTTGCAGAAAGATCTGGACAAAATGGAAAGCTTGTTTTAAACAGGATTCAGTTTGAATAGGACGTATGCAGTGTAAGGAAAAGAAAAAAAAAAAAGTGGGTCAAGTTACACTTATTTCTACCTGTAATCTGGGGCTAAAGTGTGTACCTTTGCTGTTTGTAGCACATGTTCAGGGAGTCTGAAGATCATGGAGATAAAACACTAAGTCTATAAATTCCATCTGTGTGTATGAAAACCTCACAAAGGCAAAATATCGTGAATTCTCAAAAAATAGAGTGTCTGTAAAGCAGGAAAATATAAGTTGTTTTCCATGTCTGCTGAGTAGATGGCAAAAAGTACCTTGCTTAAATTACAGCGGAGAACTAGGTTAGATGTCAGTCCCCATTCCCCCACAAACCTTTCCTGATAGGAAGGCTAGCCTAAGCATTGGTGTGGATTTGCCTAGGGATGTTGTGAAACCTCCAGCGCCGAGTGTTTTCCGAGGCAGGCTAGACTAACATTTGTCAAGAATGATTTGAGTGTACTTGATCCTGCCTTGGGGCAGAGGTAGAGAGAGTAGGTGATCTTCTGAGGCCTATTTCAACTTTATGATTCCGTGGGTGAACCCACCAACACTGACACCCCAAATGCTAGTGCTGCTGCTCTTGCATTTTGCCGTTGCCTCATACTCTGAAGAGTCTGACTTATGGCTTCTCTCATATGCATTGCTATAAAGCATTGGGATAACTGTGGAATTGGTGCATTTAGCAAAAAATAATATCCAGCTGGATGAGTGGTGGTTTGGTTTATTTCTGCTGTGTTGTATTCTTGGACATCTGTATGAGTGGTATGACTTGGGTTATTGCTAAAAGTGATTATGGCAATAAGTACAGAAGGTTAAGACTTGAGGAGGATTTTAGCTGCTGCTGTGCTGAATGCCCTCTACTCTACTACCTGCCTGTCCTGCCAGCCCCTGGGACAGGAGCAGGCAGGGTTGCTGAGAGACCAGCTTTCCTCATCCTGTCAGCCACACCATTCCAGGGGATGAAAGTGAAGGAGGAGGCAGAAAGCATTTGGTTAGGTGGCTGTCTCAGCTTGTGTGCTCAGGCATCCCCTCTTCTCCTTATCAGGAGTTATAAAAGTCATAGGGGGAGTATGAAAGATATAGTAGGAGTTTGCACTGGAGCTGCTCTCAGTGGGGTGGGGAGCTCCCAAAAAAACGTAGAGATGAGACCAGGACCAGAGGGTAACTGGGAATTTGGCAGGAGGTAGAAGACGAGAGGGAAGCAATTATAGGTAGCTAGGGTCTGAAAGACAGAAGTGGATGGTTTAAGAGCATAAAATGAGAAAGATTCAGAAGGTTGGAAAATGGTTAAACATGGGAGAGAGGGATTGGAGGAAATTGACTGGGTGGGATAGGAACAGGACGCATGCAAAAATTAAGGAAAAGTTTAGGTGAAGGGTGGGTAGCTGTGTGGCTGAGGGACCTTCATCCCCTAAGGACCAAAACTCACTGCAGTAATTTCAGGAGAGTACCTGTATGTGGACCTTAGTAACAGGCTTGGTGAATCACACTTCCAACTCCTCCATGTCACTATAGACTGCGCTGGTAGAAGCCAAATGGGAGATCACAGGTGCTAAAGTGCTCCTGGCCTGGAAGAAAGAGGTTCCTCCAGGTCAGGAGTACTTGGGAAGATGCAGCAGATCGGCCCCAAGGCAGCCCGTTTTACTGGCCTCGAGTTTGGAGTCGAACCCAATTTAGATGTCTGTGCGTGAGAAACCATCTGTGGGCTGTGAGCTGGGATACCTGGAGGCTGCGTGTTAAAAGAGAAAGAGGGGCCATATACTACAGGGGGTCAGCTGATGCAATTGTTTGCTTGCTGTCACTGCTGCATATACAGTTTGCGTCGACTGGGATGTTTCTGAACTAACCAGCCTAGTTCTTGACAAGGGAAGCGTGTGTGATATTATTCAGGTCTATATTGGACTTTCACTAATTTGTGGTTTTTAGGAAGAACACAATGATAATGTGCTACTTTCCGTTCTTAATGGTAAAGTTAATAGAGATGTATAGCCTTGGTTCTGAACAATTCAGTGGTATTAAGGAGTCTTATTTTTCCTAACAGTAACACCAATTCATAATGACAGAAAAAAAGTTCAGATTTGTGATGCTTTAGGAACAAACTTGCATGGACATTTTCACGGAGGCTGATGTTGAGGACCTTCCTCACTGAAAAACCCTGGAGAATTGAGTGGGAGGAGTTTGTTTTGGAGTGTCAGAGCTTTTCTCCACAATTTCCTTCTGTCTGCTGCAGTGAGAAGGGAGCGCACTGAGCCCATGGAAGATGAGCTGTGGCTCTCCTTGTGCCTGTGTGGGCACTGTTTTATGAGAGTTGCCATAGGGACCAGGTTCTAGTTATCAGCTCAAACAACTTCATGTATGATTAATGTTAATTGCCCATTTTGCATGGATGACTTTTTTCCTCCTGCTGAATTGCCTCTTGTTGCCTTTGATGTGGCTGGTGATCCAATGTCCTGCAATGGTTAGACAAGTGATCAGTTTGCCAGTGCTGAGAGGAGACAGAATCAGGTTGCTGCGAGGTCAGAGTTTGCTTCTCTTCTTAAACACTGAAAGGTCAAGTAGAGTTTAACTACCATTGGCATCTTTGAAATGTTGTAATAAATGCCAAAGCAAGGAGATTATTTTATATCCGTGCTGCAACTAAAAATCTTAGGATAATAAAAGGAAATAATTTTAACTCAGATTATCAGGATGTTACGTTTTTTGGTAAAAGCTTCAAAGAGTACCTTTCACAATCACTAGGAAATATTTCATGATCTTTGAGGAGAGCAAAATTTTATTTTGCGGTTCCTGTTCCAGTTTCAGGAAAGGAACTAAGATTAATTTTTTTTTGTGGTTGGGTTTTTTTTTTGTTGGTTGTTTTTTTGTTTTTTACTTCTGAGTACTTGCACCAGTTACTGGCTCTGTCATCAGAGCAATTTATCCAGTATGTCATATAGTACTTCTGTGTTTCTCCTTATAGCCTAATAAAATATGTGGGTATTGAAGAAATCTGTAATAGATATCAGAGCTTCCTAAATCACAAGTCTAGCATATTTTTATACCAAATGGCTCATGCCTTGTGGAATCAATAATTAATTTATTAACTGGATATCTTTTGAAAAAACAAAATCAGCAGTCCTTGCTAGACTTGTCTACTGCCAATTCATAAACAGTTGATGACAAAAATGAAAAGTGTAGAAGTAAAATTCAAATCTTAACGATCAAAGTATTGGGTACCTCATCTATCACAACTTGGAATAAATATATCACAGAACGTATCATATTTCATTGACACTGCAAGACATAATGCTTTCCCTTGTTATCTAGCTAACTGCCAAGTCTACAAAGTTTATAGGCTGCTAAGATAATGTGCTGGTGGTAATCCACTTCAGTTGCAGAAATATGAAGTACTGTTGAAATATATTTCTACTTGGTTTGTTCTTTGCTCTCAAGAGGATAGGATGCTATTTCAGTTCCTCTAAAGGAGACCAGAGAATGAAAAGCAAAGCATCAGGATAAATTATGCTAAATGGTGGACTAGACCCCAGAGGAAATCATGCTTCTGTGGTACAGTATTCCTCCATTTATCTTACAAATGTTATATCTAATGTTAATTTTGTAAAGGGAAAACATTCAAAGATTCACCTGATCCTTTTAATAATAGTTTTAGTGTTATAGTGTTATGTGTCAAACTCATACCATCCTAACTTACTTTTCTGGTTTTGACAGACCATTCATACAGAAAATATTTTGGACTACTAATACACAACATTTTATTTCAGAAAACACAAATAACCTAGTAATTAAACTCCAAAACTTAACAAATAATTGCCAGCAAGCAATTACCATTCAATTAAAGAGTAATTACATGGTTATTTGTGCCCTGTAAAATAAAGCATTACTGAAATCAGTAACGCAATCAATATTTTAGCAGAAACAGGATGCTGCAGTGATGGACCTTTCAACCTGTGCTGATTAAATTGTCATCCAAATAACAGTTTCCTAGTTAAATCACCACATGTTTATTTGTCTTGATTAATATGCAAATTCACTTCTGATTCTAGTAAGTCTCCTATATTTAAAAGCACAAAAGTAGAGCACTATCATACATCAAAAATGATGTGCTGTATATTTGTACTGATTAATTACATTTTACAAAGTGTTGGTGAATTTGTGGATTTTATGAAATATAGTTGTCTGTAATGAGTGTAAAATAGAGTTATAAAAGATGAAGCTGATCAGTAATTTTAACAAAATCACAAAAATAGTCTTATTCTATGTTTTGATTCAAATTAAAAATCCTTGGGATGTCTAGGGAATATATAAAACTTTGAGAGGAAAAAATAATAAAATTAGCTCTCAACAGGAGTGGAAAATAAAGGAAAAACAGACATTAATGAACCATTTCTCAACATTTTATTATATAAATTTTAACTGTCGAATATACTGCTTAAAATGTAATTTAGTCTCTGACAAATTTAGTTCCAAACAAAATGCAAAAATGAACAATATTCAGATTAGTTCATTTTTCTCTTTCAGTTAGTGTTTTTTTTTGAGGGGGTGAGGTGGAGATGATGGCAACAATGACTGTATAACCACAGTGCTAAACGCAGGTAAAAAACCAAAACCTCCAGTCATCTTCGCTTTCAGCTGATGACCCAAGGGCTTTCTGGTTTTGGTTTTGAAAGATAATAATAGAATTTTAATCAGTATAGTCTTTGAACTGAGCAATTTATTTGCATTTATTTAGTAAAAAGAATAAGATTGCTAAATTTGTTAATGAGAAACAGTGTTGTACTTCTGTTTCAGTCTCCATGGTCTTCACTTGTGGCCATAACTCTTGTACTTTAAAATGTTTTTAAGATGTATCTATAAATTAGCAGTTTCTAACTTAAGTAACATCGAATTTAGAATTGAGTAGTTTTCCATTCACAAAGGCCTATTGATGGCAAACATAAGGTTTATGTAGATTAGAATCTCAAAGAAACACATTTTAAATTGTTTGAAGCTGATTGTTCCTGTTTATGCTTCCTTTGTTATCAATGAGGAAAAGATTTTTCTAGACTCTTTGAATATATAACTTTATTTTAAAAAGAGAGACGGGTGACAAAAGATTAGGAGAAATAATATTAAATAAAGTTAATATTTATATGCTAATACTATTAGCATTTATATGCTAATACTTACATAATTACAAATGATGTCTTACTCTCCCCAAACGATAATTCCACTTGCCTTAAGATTTCTGTTCAAGGCACGTATTAGAAATTTTCTCTGAATCGTGAAGGCTAAATAGGTTTTAAATAGTAAATGTGAAATTTGTCAAAATTTTAGACTTCATAAAATGATAGAGACCATACTAGGTACTAGGAGTGTTGAGATAGACCGGTGAGATTTCATGGCTTGCTGGTGCCAGCCCCAGCCCTGACAGCAGTATATTCACAACATAAAGTAAATACCATAAAAATTTTGAATCTACTAATGTTATTGTTTCCTTTGTGTATATATTATTAAAAAATAAGATTTAGAGCCAACATTTCTGTCCTGTCTCTATAAAATTTCTGGTTTCATGTTTAAACAAAAGTGATGGAAAATTTGTTTCTGGCCAAAACGGGACTGGAAGTGTTTTGATTCAGATGTGCTAAGGAGGTGCTTTCTATAGGTTCTGGGGTCCTCCCAAGGAAAAGACCTTGCTTCATGATAGGTCACGTGTTCTCTGGTCATCTCCAGGCAATCTACTGGAAGTGGGAGGTATCTGCTGCAGGCTCGGCAGTATTGTATCGGGGTGCTGGGTGTCTCTTCACTTCATTTCCTTAGTTCAGGACCAGACATAGAGCATTAAAGGTGTTCACCTGTAAACTAGAGAACACAGTGTTAAAGACCCAAATGGTTCTTTTGCAGGTGTTGTATGAGTGACAGTCAGTCAGCTCTAAGTAGTATCCAGCCTCGAGTTTTTCATTTAAAAGCTAATATTAAATTAGAGACAAAGGACTTGGATTTTATTTGACCAGAATCAGCTGGGAACAACCCTGTTATTATGGCTACGGCTCTGTAAGTAAGACCAGAATCTGGCCCCTAGTAGTTACTGCTTTATAGTAATATTCACTAAAAGGGTGTGAGTAGGTTAGAAGTATGTTTTCTTTTTTTTTTTTTTTATTTTTTTTTTTTTTTATTTATTCAGAGTCTATCAAACCCTTTCCCCAAAAGGACCACAATCGCAAAGATACCAAAACCCCGAGAAAACAGTGCTGTGTTTTCCCAGTGGTGCTTGCCTTACTTGTGTAAGTGGGCAGGATATAAATGCGATCAGTGGGACTCTGAAAGGGGCCCAAGTAAGTTTTGGTGTGAACTTCTCTTTCATCATTGCCTAAAACTTTTTTTTTTTTTTAAACCCTGGGCATCCTGTACAGTACATAATCACAGATTGGAGGGGTTTCACTTCTGCTTGTAGTATATGCTGGAAAACACCTTAAGATCTGATGTGGTAAACTTGTGGGCTACGAGTTGTCTGCTCAGAGTCAACAGAGTCATCAACAGAAACTGTTCTCTGTGCAAAAACTGCATAATCAGGAGTGAAAAATCCATTGTCTCCCCTCTTCTTCCTCTGAAAACCCACATCATAAATAAAATGTCTCTTCATAGAATCTTTTAAAACAGTTTGTTTAATTTCTAAAATGTTTTTCTTAGATTAATATCAATATATGGAGTTCCGTGCAAAAGATTTGTTAGTATTTCAGCTTAAGAAAGAAAGTTTTGTAGTTTTGTCGATTGAGCTCTTCTGCTGGAGAAATCTGCTAATTTTAGCTGTTTTGAAATTTTTTTCACAGACAGTAAGTGCCAACTAAGCACTTACACATGCATGTGTATAAGTACAGGCTTCTGTAAATCAAAAGAGCAATGATTCTTTTTTTGTTTAAAACCACCACACACCAGCCTCTGTTAGACAATATTCTTGTGCAGTGGATGATTTCAGCAGGTGATTTTTAATAGAGAATGCATGTGTGTATCTGACTTCCTGTGAAACTCGAATACTCTTATTTTAGGTTTACTTTATGGTAGCCTAGTGAGTCTGGGATCTTGTAGTAGGCTTTACTATGTAGCCATCATAGTATGATAAACAACTTAAAGCATAAAAAAGAAAAATGGAAAAAGTACTGAATAAAATGAAATACAAAATGGACAAACCCGAAGCTAAAAAAGAGGGGGGAATAGTTTTATAGAGATAAAATAATAAACCAAAAAAATGATTTTGTGCTACTTTGATGTACAGTAAAACAAAATAACACGAGCACGCTGTGAAAAATTAACAGGTTAATGGTGCCTCTGTGTAGTGTTGCTGGAAGCTGTCTTCATTTAAACACAGAGTTTGCCTTACATTGATGAAGGACTTTGCCACTGTAAGTTGATGGAGTGAAGTTTAACTTAAATTTCTTTGTGAACTAGAAGTCATTTTGGCAATGCTTTCTATTCCAACCTCATTCATTATTGCAGCTTAGTTATTTTACACAATGTTTCACTATATTTTATCAAAAGCACTGTTATTTAACAGAGGAAAATTTATTTTGACCAAATCGAAGCAGCAATACTTTTCCAAGCATGAGGAGGTTGCATTTTTATTAGCTGGCATGGGGAATAGTTGATTCAAGTGGTTTTTTGGTCTGTAAATATCTGTATTATGATGGCAGCTGTGTAGGATGATTTCATGTACGCATAGTGATGTCAGGGGTAAATGCAGTAGTTAAAAACAATAATTAAATGTAACAGGTCTATAAACAGACCTTTAACATTTTGGATTAAAAACTGCAATCGAAATTCGTAAGCTACTCAAGGGACAGTGAGATTTCTGACGGGTTGGGCTAGCATTCTTGGTTTAACCGGTCTGTGGTAATTAAAACACCAGTCAGTCCATAAAGATTAGTCAGTGTTGGAAAAGCTCGGTGTTAAAATTATTGTTGCATCTTCAGAAGTAAGCAATTATCTGCTGTGATTCAGAAGGTAAGGCTTAAGAATATGTTGCATTCAAGGTTTCAACTTCTTATCTTAAGGCAGCACAACTGTTAGTTTTCTGTGGTGCAGGTGTGTGACATAGACTTTGGTGCAGTTACTGCCGAGACCCCTCTCCACTAGCCACCTGTAAGGTCATGGAAGCCCTGGATAATGGAAGAGCTTGACTACTGTATGGGTAGTAAAGTACATGTAGGATGTGCCTTCTGCAAAGCAGCCTGGTCAGCCAGGTTGAGATGCCTGGTCAGCCCTGAGCTGGTTCATAGCGGTGGCTGCAAGCAGCATGGCTGTATTCATCCAGCACAGGGTCTGAGCTAATAAATTCTGATGCACCCAATCTGAACAGCTGTGGAGTCCCTCTAGTTGTTGCATCGTTCATCCACAACCCCTGTAAACCATGGCTTGTGAGGCGAGTAATGCATCGAGTTGCATTTTCAAGACTTTACACATGAATTACACATTCACGGGAATTTCTTGAGCTCAATTTTGCAGGCAGGAATATTAAGAAAAAGATATTATATAGTGAAGTAGTGGTACAATAGGGCTAGAAATATGGATTGCTTTCTTTCTGGTCTTGTGCTGCAGATTAAAAAAAAACCTCTTAGCTTTCTAGTAATTTATGTAACTATAAACTCATGATTGTGCTAACTATAGGTGCTGTTTGACAGTTTATTGTTCGTTTATTTGAAACCTGTACAATTCTTGTATGTGTAATCAACTTATTTTTCTTTTTTCCTAGGCAAGAGAATTTCTGATATATTTATGTATATCACTGATGGTTCCTATATTTTATACAAATCAATACCATGTGTAGTAAGCAAATATTTCACAAAGAAAATGCGTTTTCATTTATCCTCTTATTTCATCAGCTCACGACCAGGAAGACCCCCCAAGCGTTCACTAGGAGTTGCGATACAAGAAAACGCACGTCTTCTGCCCCATGGAGTTCCAGGCCTCTTATCACCAGGACTTATCTCTCCGACAGGTAATAAAATCCATCAGATGATCAGCCTCATCTCTTCGTACTGCACAGCAGTTAAAATAAACTAATATTGATCTAACTGCCTTGTCCTTCAGGGCTTTTTCAAGCTTTACCAGAGGTTACGTTATTGGATTTTTTGAGTGTTCATGAAAACTCTGTTTTGTTGCTGCAGTGACTGAAATCTAATGTATTTGTAATTTAGTTCTTTATTAATTGTAATTTCCTTACAGGAAGTTCCATTAAATGTGTTATTTTAGTTAAAGGTAAAAAAAAAAAACTGAGAAAATGAACTATTGTCTCAGAGCCCTGTAGCATGCATTTCTTCCTTTCAAATGCATGTGTATTTTAGTTCTCATGGGATATGAACAGCGTGGCTAATGCGTATTGTATTGTAACATCATTAATATATGCTGGGAAGATAGAGAAATGCTTGTAGGAATTATAAAAGAAACACTTGAAAAGCAGATAAGTCCGCGTTGCCACAGTGGATTGGACTTCAATAATCTGCATTCAGTATCATAGTATGAAAAAACTAGCATGAAAAAATGTGAGATTATAAACAAGCCCTAAACATAATTCAATGCATAGTATTTCATTTCACTTCATTAATTTATTAATAGAGTTTAAATTAAATCTTGACTTATTCTGATGAGTGTTTTAATTTTTTATTAATTGCTGTGTGCTAAAGGTAAGTTTATTTTTGTAATAAAGCTATATTAAGAGACTATATTCATAAAAGTAATTGTTTAACTGTTCAACAGGCTTAGCAGTTTTAGGTTTACTGTCAAAGTCTAGTCTAAATATATTGTATCCCCATAAATTTAGTGAAGTGTTTAGCAGAATATAAAGTCATAGAACATCTTACAGGAAAAGCAGAATTAAAAAAAATTACTGATAGGAGTATAGTCACTTCTGTCTTGATCTTGCAGATTACTCTGCTTGCAGAACCTGTTGAGCTGCAACTGTGTGCCTCAGTGGTTCTCAGTGTTCAGGGGAGTAACAAAGCTGAGATCTTTAATTTCTCCTACAACTCCAAATGTCATGAGGACTTCACAGTGAACCAGTAACCTTTATCACTGTGGCAGTGCGAATGAACGTTCTTAAGCAATAGTCACAGAAACCTTAACTCAAGGAGTTAATAAAATATGAAAGCATTTTGCTAGAGCCAGGTGCCACAGTTGAGCTAGTGCAACTTCATGTGCTGTTCACGTACGTAGTAGGGATCAAGACCTGGGTCTTCATTCTTATTAGCAGTTTATAAATGAGGGGTTTTTTAGTTATCTCTGTCACGTTCTCAGCTCAGGAATTTCATGGATTTGGTGGTGTTTATGTTATTACCAATAGACAGGAAAGCACAAGAGCCACCTTGCATTGATTAATGTCTTGTCAGAAATCCAGAATATTCCATATTGCTTTGCCGCCCTTTGTGTGTTTGCAAATAGGATGTCAAATTATGCAGACTGCTATATTGCTTTATATTAGGAAATATTTTAGGATGCAGTGTGCTGAGTTTGCCCAGTAAAATAGTATCATAGACATACGCTGTGTGTCTCAGATATTTTGATTATCAGAGTTTGAGTAAAAAAAAATTAAGTTGAATTTCTAGACTGTTGTAAGTTGTTTGGAGTCTGAAGTGATGAGTGGTATACACCCCACTTTATCTAACATGTGGAGGGTTGCATGAGAAGATGGGCCCTGGGGGACTGTCTTTCACCTGAGGCTGGCCGCTTTCGTGACCTTGGGAGCTGCCTATGAAAACTTCTGCATGACCAAGCACCAAAAGTCACAGACAGTGTGCCTCAAGCAGCTGAAAGGGAGTTTTGCAAGCATCTTGTAGGCGGGAGAAAATGCCTGTTTCCAGAGCATCGCAGCGTTGTTGAGTGCCCTGGACAAGACGGGTCCCCACAAACGAAGCAGCCCTGCCGCCACCCCGCAGCAGGGCAGCTTCGTACTGGTTGCCTCTGCAGGCTTGTCACTCAGGAATCAGAGCTCCTGAAGTTTTCGAGTTGTTTTATCTTGTTCGTAAAGAAAGAACAGTGTAAAAGTTGGGGGAATTGCTGAGTAAGGAAAGGTGCCAAAAGAGCCACTTGTAAACTCAATGGGGAGTTGGGCTGTTGTAAACTTGATGGAGCATCCGGGATATGAAGCCTCCATTAGCTTTATTTATACCTGTTTACACTTAATTACTGACTGCTTTGCTCTGGTTGCCTTCAACACTTTTGCAATTGGATTCTTTCCTTTTGGCTGAACTAAGAACAAAATGTGTTTTAACAGTTCTCACAGAAGAGAGTTTTTTCTTCCAGACTTCCAAGTGCTGGATAATAGACTGGGATAAAAGTTGCAAGGGTATTAACCAGTTGTCTACTGGCTAAGTTTTAATTTGGTTATTTGTGTTCTCACCTGCATATAATTTGCTTTGGCTCTGACAGTTTTGGCCCACAGAATTTGTATGTAAAATTGAATCTGTTTCCTGTACCTTGCTGCCCCCAGCTCAGTGACCTGCCAGCTTGGCGGAGACTTTCTGCAGGGAGCACTGTCTGCTCCCAGGCGGTGTTTCAGGTGGCTGTGAGAGGGGAGCAGGACCTGGGATGGGGCCGAGACTCGGGAGAGTTCGCAGCACGGTAGGGCTGGATCCATCCCTTCAAGTAGAGCGGATGCTGATATGGAGGCAAGAACAACTCTTTCGTCTTGGTGACTTCTTTGGTTACCTGCTGCCTCTAACTGCAGTCTAATTGCCCATAGCATTTCTTTTGAGTGTCTTCTAGTCCACTTCTTGATAATCTCTCTGTCTGATTTTGCCCATTCTTCCGACAGTACAGATATGCAGGTGGTTATGTTAATCTGCCTACATTGTTCTAAAAAAAATAAAATATCACACTCACTCTTCTTATGCGGCTACCTCATTTTCTAATGTGTCCAACTTAGCATCTGAGTTGTTTTCTTCTTCAGATAAGCTCATTTTAGTAACAGACTCCACATCAGCAAATGCAGCCCGATTAATCCATCCATTGCATTTTTCAGTTTTATCTCCTCTTTCAGTCTTCTGTCAAGTTAAAGTGAAGGAGTTTGTGTCCAGGCTTGCTGTTGGTTAGATGGATAGGTCTCAAGAAGTTGCTGTTCTGGCTGCAGACCTCACAGGTCTGTCTGTAGAGGGTATTACAGAGTGATGATTAGTAACTTCCTGCAGACTTGAGTGAGCCATCTGTGTTTCCACTCCTTGAAATGTGCTGTTATTTTCATCACCCATTTGGTTTGTGTCAGCTCAGTTTACGTGGTCATTTTCACATAATAAACAGGTAGTTAAATTAGGAATACTGCATTTCCCAGTGCAGAGTGTAATTTTTTTACCTCTTGGCAAACTGGACTGCAGCTACTCTTACACGTAAGTAATTTGTGAAGGAACCGTAAGTGAAGCCTTGACTTTTAAAAATATTTGTAGGTACCTTCCACATTTGGGGAATGGGAACATATGAGAGTTATGATGAGACTGGACCAGCAGGGTGGTTAAAACTGCTGTGACTGAGAAAGATGAGGTGGTGTGTCTGGGATGCATGCCACCGGGAAGGGCTTGTGTAAACAGCACAATAACCATGCCCAAACTTCATCCTTCAAGAGCTGATATTTAAGTACTGTCCATTTCACGTTAACTTACAAGAAAGTGTTTTTCTTCTTGTGTTCCTGTAAGAAATGTGGAAATCAGCGTAGTGCCCTTGCCTGCTGTGAGGGGAAAGGAAAAGTCTTGTATGTCACAGAGGGATGGTCATCAAAGGCTCGGTTCTTCAAACAATGCAGTGTGATGAAGTGACATTAACAAGAAAAAGGCTTTATCTCCTATTAATGTACAAGTCTTTGTCATCAGTGTATCTTAACAAGGCAGTTGGGACTTATTTATGGAATAGATTTTCAAGGCAGTTTTAGGGTCTGAACCAGTAGTGTGCTGTGTGGAGAGAAGCTGCAATACATTACATGATTTAAGCCAGTAGTTCAGAAAACTGTTGATATGGAATGAAGCTGAAAGAATAGTGTGTCTTTTGATAGTTAACCATGTCAGCTTCAATCCTCCTACCTTTCATTTAGGTCATCCCTAAAAAAGGTTAGAAAACCATTATAGGAAGTCTTCATTGCAGTTTTTCTCTATTCAATTTGTAGAATGGCTAGTATTTCAATAAAACCTTTTTGGAGCTGCTCCATCTTGTTTTCAAGGTATTGGAGAAGGTGTCTTATGAAGAAAATCATCCTGCCACTAGAACTTTGTTAGATCGTGGTACAGGGCACAAACCTGCTTTCTGGGACAATTTTTTTTTTCAAGTGGTAGGATGGACATCTCTCTGACTGCATGTGTGCTGGGAATCCCGTAGCTGAATCTGATGGGGTAGCACCTTCTAGCAGAAGGTCTGGTGAGACTGGGTGCCAGGAAGATGGATGCAAGCCTGTTTAAAACATTTGTGTTGCCATTTTATAGTTCTGTGATTTAGTGTCTGGAGCTGTGGGCAGTCTGGTAGGCCTGATACGGTGTGCGTTGGCAGGGTATGCACAGTATAGGTCAGCGCAGATTGCAATGAGGACGTAGGGCTGAGGGCTGCTAAGTGCTCAGTGTGGGAGATGACAGGAAGCCTGGCTGATGGACAATTGTGTGTTAGAAAAGGAAAACGAGGAATTTTCAAATGGATACTTGACTTTGGTGGCCTTTGCTGGATGGGAGGCAGGAGGATTCAGAATTTCAGAGGTTCGGCAGAGGTTCACCCCCAGTTGATTGTTTCCCTACCAGGTAAAACTTTGTGCTGTGTACTGTGTGGAGTGACAGTGGCTGGTGCTGCCACCAGCAGGCAGGATGGCCGAGGCCCTCCCTGGTGTTAATACCTCCTGATTAAATCCACTGCTAGCACCTATCATCAAGTCTCTCCTGTTTTCTTACACTGGTCCGCCCAGGTGACAGAAGCAAACCACTTGTGTTTCCAAATACATAAGATAAACTGCTATTTTCACTATCAGCTAAATTAGTTCCACTCCCTTGAAGTGATCCTTTTTTATTTCATTATCAGACAGTTAAAATAGTCACTGTCTCATCATCTGTTCGTCTAGAGTTTTTAAGAATGGAATAATTAAAATACTTACCTGTTTGAACAGATATGAATACTTTATTATAGTTTTGCCTTATAGTTAAGAGATGCTGCTGTGAACTGAGTAGTTCAATGTAAATAATATTTTGGTGAAATTAATATTATAATAGCTATACCAAGTCACATCATTGTAGGACTCAAATAAATAGAGTAGCTCACAGGACTACGGTAACTTCATGGATTACTTCAATTCAGCAGTGATAGCAGCAGCCACTTAGTCTTTCTGTGGAAAAGAGAGTATAAACCAGTATTTGCTGCAGTCTTTAGGTACTTTAATTTGGTATATCCTTTTTAGAAAAATAAATGAGACTAGAGGCTTTCAAGGTTTTTGGTATGCAGTTGCTGCTTATCAAGGTGGGCACACAGTCAGCCAGCATAGCTCTGCTGATGTGCAGAGCTGCTGGTGGGAACTCCCTGGTGCCATCAACCCCATGGATCATCATCTTATTTCCATCGGAGACTGCTGCTACTCCAGTGCCCGCCAACCTCTCCAGCTGAGGAACTGTAAGATGTGCTCAGGGTCAGAAGAGCAGAGCCATAGGAGCAGCAAGGACATTCTCTTGCGGAGGGGTGCAGTGGGGCTGGAGGCAGCAAATGTGCTCCACGTGTAGCGTTGGTGCAGGGACTGGGATTGCCAAAACCAGGCTCTAAAGGTTTTCCTCTCTGTGTTGTAAAGCCTGCTTCCAAGAAAGAGCTGTTATTTGAAGAATAAGCATTCACTCAGGGTCACTTTACAGAACATCTTTTGACTGATTTCACCTCTTAGGGTGTTTGATGTAGGGCCACTGTGGCTGGCAGCTGCTGGCAGGAGTCCTGAAGCCTCCGAGAGCAGCAGATGATTGTAACGTTAAGGGAACCCTTCCCTTTCTCAGCACACTTAACTGAACATTTTTGTATGTTTACATTCTATTTTTGTGGCTCATTTCACTGTTTATGATTACCCTTTTTTTTTTCCAGTTGTCATAGATGTCATTTTAAAGTTCCATTTATAATGAGAAACATATGCATGACTTTGTCATTGTTGGCATTACCTGGCTTGGTAGAAATTATTATTTTTAATCAAAGGCAAACATACTGATTAAGGATGCCACAACACTCCTCTGCCTATGGGGAACGTTAACAGTTTATAAATTGTTCTTGGTGACAATTCGGTAGTGAATTACTTTGATATATATGGCTAATAAATTAATATGATTAAGTTAATGAGTAGTACAAGTGTTGCCAAACTCCAATCGTCAGGCTTTTAATGCTGCTCCACATTTGCAGCTCTAGCTTCCCCCTGTGGTGAGAGGATCAGTGCTACCTACGCACTGTCATTGTGATAAATGGCATATCCCACAGTGCCCTGCACTCCATCTGGTGTGTCCCCCAAATGAGAAATATTTTATACAAATCACACACTCAGAAGCTCAAAGGACTGTAGAAAGATCTATTTTTTCAAACAATAATAAAAATGCATACATCTCTTTAGCAACTCTTCATTTTTACTGTCATAATGAATGCATATAGCTTTGGGAAATGAAAGCTCATGTGAGTAACATAGGAAAGTTATCCACTAAACAGTAAAGCTGACAAATAAGTTACATGCTCAGTCTTTATTTTATCATGAAATGTTCTTAGATAAAAAATGGTGTTAGAACATCTATTTAACTGGATTTTAAAATTAAAGACCATGTATGCCGCATGATTGAGTACCACCCCATCTCATGCCAGCAAATTTCTGTGCTGAAGGGAGTATGAATTTGAGTGAATGAGGAATGCAGGATCATATCATTACTCTTTAAAATACAGCCATTCAGTAGAGTTCTGATAATCTAAAACCTATACTTGGTGACTGTGAGTCACTCGCTTCCTCTCTTTCCTTCTTTCTTTTAATATTATCTTTCTTTAGGGATCCATTTTTAGTGTCTGCTTTATCTGGGTGGGACATTATATTTTTGACAAATGAATAGTTAAAGCTGTTGAGAATGTATGGAATGGTTAACCTTGTTGTAAATTTAATTTACACATAGCCTCGGCTGCTAAATATTGTCTGAGAAGGGTGAAACTCAATAATATACTTCCATTTTTAAGCATTTGTACAATTTTTTTAAAAAAATGATCCTGCTGAGTTTCTACATCTTTTGAGGTGACAAAGTTCAACTGAAGTGGTCACACTGAGAGAATTAAGACTGCATTGTCTTGACACTTTGGGCAGATCTGCGCTGAATTTATCTTGATTTGCAGATGGAAGGGAACCATTAGAAAAAGTTGGCCCAAGTATCACAGAGTTAATAAAATGAGGAAGTTTTCCCGTCTGATTTTATAATCTGTGACATTCTTTCCTACCAGGTTTTCTGTTAGCCTGATGTCTGAAGGCATTGAGGTCTATGATGATCATAATTCCTGTCTGCTTTTCTCTGTTGCATCTTTAACCGACTATGAAACTGTTTTGGCTTTTTAAAGTCATCATTAAGAAACATCTTAAAGTCATCTTAAAGTACTGAGAGGTGTGAAACATTTATCTTCAACACTCTCTGTTTTCTGGAGGACTGTTTTGGCAATAACAGCATAACGTTACTGTAATTGAATAGTTCTTGTTAGGTTTTATTTTCCTTTACAGTAGCATAATTAAGTTGAACAATTAGTTAAGAGCCTGAAATGTTTTCCATTTGGTACCTTTAAGCAGTGTCACAACAAGTATATTTAAATGCCTTAAGAATGTTTGTGTAAGAATTCCAGACTGGCTGCATATAGTACAGTCTTGCATTTTAATATAGGAAGCTGTGTTTTGGATTCACTGAAGTTTTATTGTCATTGAAGAATTTTTACATTCACGCCAATGGAGAATGGCTTATTGATTTAGCTGGTTACAAGGCTCATCAAATGCACTGTAGGATGATGATCTTCTGGTAAGCAAATCGAGGATCTTCAGATTCTGGACTGTTACCTTGGGTGACATAAGGCCTGTTCATGAGTCTCTGTTTTAAAAGAAGCATATTTTATGCTAAAACCAGAAATTGGAATATTATGGCATACAGCACCAGAGACAAGGAGTGTACATCCTCACTGATGCTTCTACTCTGCTTTAGATTTATCCAGCAGTATTTCAGAAGACCGGTTAAGCTCAAAATACCTGCACACACTTAAATTTTTATTCCTATGACTTTGAGAGGTAATGTTCTATAACAGTTTAAATAGATATAATTGTAACTGGCTAATACATCTGTGGTTGCAGAAAAATGTTGATCCATCGTCTGTTTGCAATGCTAAAATTTACAGCATTTACATAAATAATATTATCTTAAAATGCAGCATTCAGATCTATATTAGATTTGAGTAGCGTGGTTTCCTGAAGGAACACTTCGTAAGGATGTATTTTGGCAAAATTCTTGGTATAACAACACTGCTACAAATTGTTCAGAAAAAATAGAGAATAAATTTCACTGGATTAAAAAGTGTGTACTATACTTAAATCCATGTATTTCCACAGTTACAGTTTTGGTCAGGTATTAAGTGCTTTTAATGGAATTTAACAGCTGTTGTGCTTCAGTCCTTGTCATACAGACCTGTAGAGTGAAATATGCAAGTGAAATACGTAAGTATGTTTTTAAGATTAGGCAAACAAATAACCCCATTGATTTGGATTGGATTACTTAGTAGCAAAACACTTGTTTAAGCAAACTACTATAGTGTTTTGCAGAGGGGAGAGCTTGGTACGCTGAAAGCAAGAGGGCAGATATGTTCAAACTAGGCAAAGAATGCTGTGTGTGATCAGGAAGGGACAATTTGAGTTTAGGTAAAGTAGTGAAAAACTGCCCTGGTAATCTGTGAGAGAAGATTTTGTCATATTTTTTATTCATATGCAGAAAATTGGGAGAAGCAAGTTTAGCAATGAAGGCTACCTCTCTGTCCTTTCTGGAGAAGCTGCTTGTATAGCTGATCTCCCAAGGAGCAGACCTTTGCTATGTAGAAAGTACAGCAGCTGTAGTTGGTGTTTCCTCCTGCACAAAAAGAATGTGCTCTTCTTTTGCCCCTTCCCCAGTAATAAAACATGATGCCAAGCGCTGGCAACAAATTAGGATTCATGATGAAAAGGAAGCATATCTTACTGAGCATATTGAAGAGGTGCACGTTTTTATTTTGAAGCTAGCATAACTAAAATAGATTTCATTGTCTGATCATTCTCATTAAGTGACTGGGACCATATTAAGATTTCACTGGAAATGTATTTATATAGTATAAAATATTTTATCACAGTCAACATTAATTGGTGTAAAGAAAAACGAGCCGACTTAATGAGTATAGTATACGCCATCCTTTTGCTGAAGAGAGAGACCTCTTCAGTTTGCAGAGAGGCATGCTGATAGCAACTGGCATTGCTGCTACTGCATTGTACCTATTTTAAAGATAAATGTAGGATCACATGTCTGGAGAATTCAGTCTAGAAACTGAATTCATCCTGAAAATCCTTTGCAAAGAAAAATAATTCCTAGAGCTACCAATCTCCTGTGACTTGAATATGAAAAGCTTTATTTCAGAAAGAGAAGCATTTTATATAATACATGCCTGAATGTAAATGACAGACATTTTATTAGGAAAGGAGAGCCTTTATTAAAATATAACGATCTACATTGTTTTTATGTAATCTAATGAATTACAGTAAAAGCCTGAGAAATGAGCTGGAAAAGGTAGAGTACTCTCCCATGAAAGCGAGCTATGATAACCTTTTTGTAATTCTTTAACATGTTGAAAGAGTATTTCTACACAGATTTATTAAATTAAGCAAGGTCACCTTTTCATTTTATTAACAGATTTAGTTTGCCAGATCATGGACTTTGATTCTGGAAAATGTGGATGAATCATGCAGAAACATATGTCAAGTAGAAAATTGGTTATAAAATGTTAAATCATTTTGATACACATCATATCTTTGTTTTTACCATTGCACAATTGTAAAAAAAAATAAAATGCTTAATTACTGTTTTTCACATTTGCATATTGATTGGATGTGCTTAATAATAATGATATTTCTAAGTGGATTATCTCTCCTGACGGGGCACTCTCATTATTACAATCTAATATTTGCATAAAGGGAAGAAAATATTCTTTTCAATAGTAATACAAAATTCTGTTCTTTTGACATGCAGTATACAATCATCACTCTGAAAGGTTAGCTATAAATAATAACCAGTGAAACTGGTCATATGCTTAAAGATGAGCACATATATTGCATTTATCTGTCTGCCCCCAGTTCGGCAAAGCAGGAATAAAACTGACATCATGTCATGCAAGTTATTCATACACATTCCCAAATCTCTGCATGTATATTACAGTCTTTTTATATAATATATGTACGAGTAGGGAAATTGTATTTAAAGCATGTTACATTTATTTAACACAAAATCTTACTGTAATTTTTTCTAAAGAATTTCATAGTAATTTCTAATTAAGACAGAAAATGTCATTTATATTTCCAGTCTCTTGCAATTAGTTTTTTTTCTGCATTTGCATCTGTCACCTCTTTTGTCTAACTAAAAGTAACGCACCAGAACTGATAGAACATTCCATCAGTAGCTCCAAACTTTATGTAAATAAAGGGGTTAATGGAATAGATTATTGTAATATTGCATATATGGCCTCAAATGAAAATACACTAATGTACAGATGTAGCTAACTCTCACTATCGTTAACAGCTCAGTAATTCTGCACACATATGCAGAAAACACTGTTCTTGCTACTCACGGCACGCAGGCGCGGTGCAGCAGCGTGCAGTTGACTTGGCCCTGGCAATCGCAGAGCAGGTGACTTGATTACACTGAAATCAGGCAGAAAATGTCCTCTTCTGGCCACTCGAGTGAATCAGTCAAATTATCGAGTGGCAAAACTAATTCTATGCCTTGGGCCATCAGAGCTGCCACTTCCTATACGTCAAGCCTTCACTTGGTGTGAAATTGTTTTTTATTTTATTCTCTTTCATTTATTATGCTTATTTCAGCTAATCCACTTAAGTGAATGTGAATTACTCAGTATACTAAAGCTGTTTCAGATGTGTAGCTTTCTCATGCTTTAGTGGTGAAATATGAGGACTGCTCTCCTTCCAGGGGACTCCAGACTGCTAAGACCAGAACAGTTAAAACAGTATTTCAGTTTTCCAGATGAGAACTTGAATGAGGAGAATAGTTTGAATATGATTTCAACTACCTAAAAGTGCATATGGTTGAGCTTTCTTTTAAAAGCAGATATAATTCAGATGGGTCACATTTTTAAGAACTAGAAAAATATCTGCAATGAGTTGTAGGCTATTAGGTACCAGTTAATTTGAAAGAGTTTGATGGAACAAATATTCCCGTGGAAAGCACTGAATGTTGTTTTCAATATTAAAAAATTGCCTTAAATTCTGGCAGAAACAAAGATGAGATCTGCTTAAAGCACTCATACAGGTGATATACCGTAGGCAATACTTGGGTATGTAATTCTGTCCAAATGGCAATCCTTCATTTGACTGTGCCCTCTGGTACACAGCATTAACATTTTCCAGTAAAAGGAGCAAAACATATGGAGTCTTTCATTTCAAGCGAAGAAAAACCAAAAAGAATAATGAGAATAAAAAGTAAAATGCCTGTGGTGATGGGCAAGGGATGTTACTCTGCTGCAGCAGAGTGTATCAGAATAGGAGAACAAAAGTAGCCAGAAGGCACCT
Source organism: Chroicocephalus ridibundus (assembly GCF_963924245.1). NCBI lineage: Eukaryota > Metazoa > Chordata > Aves > Charadriiformes > Laridae > Chroicocephalus > Chroicocephalus ridibundus. The sequence goes on from NC_086292.1 coordinate 16,376,555, forward strand.
CCCATAGGCATCTAAATATAGGTTTCCTATATGTATAAGTTCAAAAATATGTAGATATACATGTCTCATACACTAAAACAAATAAGCACGATTCAGGAGAAACCAGATATATTGTTTTAACTGATATTCACACAGTGCTTTGAGCTGACATGCATCTTGGGCAGACGAGGGGACTTGAAGGCTGGAAGGAAGTAAACAGAGCCTCAAAAGTTAAAAGGATCATACTGTGATTAAGACGGATGCATTGCTGACAATGTCAGAGCAACAGCTGCTAAATCTAGGAGGCACTTGAAAGAGTCTCTCTATTTTGTTATATATGGAAGTCAATAGGTTATTTGGGCTGAGAATACCCTGTTATTCAAATTCAGCTGACCCAGAAAGCCATGCCATCTTTCAATGGCAATTCAGAGGGCTTTGCCATTTAGATAGTGGTTTTGGTATTTCCCAGTACAAAATTGTTCTGGGTAGTCTTGTATGACATATGGATATATCGATCTCAATTTTTTTTCCCCAAAAATGTATTAGATTAGTCTGTATTAGGCTTCAGAAGGTTATTTTGTGTTTGCAGCTGGGTTAGATTGCTGAAAACTTGTCACCAGAATCCCTTTTTCCAACCTTTTAAACGTCAAGGAAATGTACCATAAATTGTTTTGGCCTTCCTGTTTTGGAAGTCCTTCATTAAAATTTTTAATTACCGATAATATTTCTTCATAGCAGTTTATCAGTCCTATGTATTAGCTAAGCATGAGTAACCTGATCTGGTTGAGAATTTTTGGTCATTGATGGAAAGTTTTCACTGTATATTGTGCATAGGGAAATATCCTGAGAATAGGTTTTTTGCCTGTTGATATGGACATGTCCTTCCCTTTCTGATATGTCTCTCCATTTTTCATTGCATCATATTACTCTGCCTTTCCTCTTTATTTTTTTGCCCTTGACTTTTATGTCTACACTACAATTTGTGTTGACCTTGAGGTTGCCCTCAATTAGCTGATCCATTTCAGTATCATGGCCCACACCAAAATCCTCCACGATGTGCTTCTGATTTGAAAAGCAGAGCCGTCCTAGAAACTGGTCTGTGACCATTTTTCTTTTCCTTTCAAGTTAGTGTTTATTTCCAGGCAATAAAGAGAAGGAGAGATACAAAAGAGATAGAAATCAGAAGCCATAAATCATAGGATTGCTTCTGGTAGGTTTCCTGTGCTCATGCCTGCAGTGTCTGTGCCACCTGCAAAAGTAGAAGGATTAGGAAAGGTTTGTATGAGAGAAATAAATCTTATCCCTGAAAGTTCAACAAACCTCTCAGGATCCAAAGGATGGCTGCCAGGGATCAAGATCAGGAATCTGATGAATAACGGTTAGACAGCAGGTTAGTCTGGCCCCATGTTAGTCTGTACCCTAAGTAGTAGGAGGGTTTTAAGAGTGGCCGGACTGCAGTACAATTGGGGTTCTTTGCTGTTGATGACAGAAGCCCCAAGGCTCTGCTTGTATGTCTCCTCCTCTGGCTACACTTGGCTGCATGCTATGCCCTGGTATGGAAAGCCAGTGTTGGCCAGTCTTCTTTAGCTATCCCCATTCTGTATTGGAATTTGCTCTCTGGACAAAGTTCTGTACTGACAGTAACAAATCTTGCTATCTAATGGCTAGGTGGGGAGTAGTTTTGCCTTGTGAGTAGACAGAGATGAGGGTAGTTTGTGTTATCATAAAAGATATGGTACGATCAAAGGATGACCTTTGGTCTTCTTGGCTACTTTCTGTTCTCTTTTACCTTTCTTCTGTCATTCATCTGGTATTTTTCTGCTTTTCAGATTCTGAACTATGGAGCAGCAATGGTCCGAAAGTGTATTTGTGTAACATCTGTCTAGAACTTCTGTGCTGATACAGTAAAAATGAGATCGAAGTACTTTCCTATGTAGTAAAATAGTGCTTAGTTTTATGATTTGCTACCTGTGTGTTTTTAAAGGTTAAGGTGATGAGCCACTACGTTAATTGAGGAACTATGGTAGTGAGCTAGTTTTTTCTGTTGTCCTGTTTTCCAGCTCAAGAAGATCATATTGGTCTTTAAAAGAATGGGTGAACTGTGACATCTAATGTTATCACTCACGTGTCACGTGTATTTTTGCTAGATGACAGGCAGTAATATAACTCCAATACTTGTATCTTCTGCATCATCAAGATTCTGTTTTTATACATCTCCTTGAAGTAACAAATGGAAATTCTGCAATGGATTTTGTGGGATGTCATTCAGTTGGAATTGGAAGGACAGTTGTATGATTTTTCACAAATATCAGCTAAGGGGCTATAAGCATCTCTTTTAAAACGTTCTCAAGAAACAATACATTGTTTCAGCCACATCTTAATTTTTTCATTTTTTTTTCATCTTTTATGTAGGCTCTATATTTTATTTTATAAAATAAAACAAGTTGCTTTTGGTATGTCTAAAACCAATTATCAAGATTAGATCATTTAAATATACTAGGTTTTGAGCTGTGCTTTTGTAGCAAAATTCCTTCAATGGGAGGTTGAAATAAAATATAAATAACTTCCTCTTAGTTTTTATGTTAAATACCAGGTTAAAAATTAAACTTTTTTCTGAAGTGAAAGATGCATGCAGTGCTGGTTAATCTTGGTTTAACTGTGACTCTGAAGATTCATGAATTAAACTGGTAAGATACAGTAGGTTGATATTGATATTGTCAGTCCAGACTTCTAAGCATGTCAGTAGTCCATGTTTGTCTGTTTCTACGCATTTACAAGAAATGGCATGAGATCTGTGCTAGTCCTAGATCATTTTTTCTCTAGCACTTAGATAGCATTCCCCTGCGTAAATTGAAGTTTTAGTAAAACTGGATTTCTAGTGTCAATATTTGTGATTATGCTTTTACTTTCTGTCTCACTTGGAAAAATGTCAAATTCCAGATTACCTTTGCAGCTAAATAGACTAGATGAGGACATTTCATAAAGACATAACATTTTGCATTATTTCTATTAAGGGGAATTCAGGGACTTGAGGCAACTTTGTTAGGAAAAGTACTTGGGATGACAGTAGTTACTAAGGATATTACAGAGCTGGTCATACCCTGATTTTAGAAGGCTTTCAGTAAAAGCTGTCCTTCCTGAGACATGGGTTGGTGTTTTGCTGGTGGCTAGACATGGACAGAGCGTGGAAGTGGGCTGTGATGGCTGGAGCAAGGACTTGATGCGTGGTCTAATTTGTTAGTTCATGTTGTCTCCTCTTTTATATGACATCCTGTGAGAAGGGGACCCTTCATGTGAAGGTACGCTGCAGTGTCTTATTTTCTATATTTTTTTCATTTTTTGCTGAGAATTTTATTGGCAAGAATTAGCTATGTAATGTATGCATTAATCAGATTAATTTCTGATTTTTCCTTTTGATAGGAATGTCTTGTTTTCTTAATTTGAGGCATTCATTCTGATCTCTGGTGAACAATATTTATAAGCAAAAGGGAATTGAAATACCTTCCCCGGGTTAGTTTTAATTTTGCTTAATGGATGAAGGAGGATGAAAGGCACCCTCGTCCCCAGGGTTCTTTAACATCAGAACTTGAGCCTAATTAAGGGATTGAGATCTTTTTTCATATAAATTGTTTTAAGAACTGATAAATGTTTAAGGTACCTTCTAGATGAAGGTGCATGGCTCCTGGCATGAGAATGGTCTGGGATCATCTCAGGACCTCCTGGTGTTCAGTCCCCATTGTGACATGTTGCTGTATGTTTGGGTTCTGAGTATCAGATGTCTTTCTTCTTGCTTACACTCCTCTAAAATGGTGCCAACAGTTGGATTATACCACGTGGGGAGTGAGGATTAGTTGATCAGTCAATATATATGAAATATTTAGTTGATGGTAAATGTATATAGTACAGTGAGGCTATGATTATTAGTCACGTCTTTAAGAAAATCTTGCACTCAATTTCGAGGTATTCTGCCTCCATAAGAATAGTGAGAGCAGACTTGTACGTTGAAATTGTAGAACGCTACCGTAGATTAATTAAAGTCACAGTCCCTCAACATTTGTATTCTATTTGGGATGTCACTTCCAGTAAGCGTTTTAAAAATGTAGTGGTGCAAATGAAAAAGTTTCAGCAAATATTAAATGTAACAATGAAGACTTTTGTTCCTCATTAAACCATTTCTTGATGTTTCCTGATAGATTTTCATCTAAACACTTGCTAATCCCAGAGCTCTGACAGGCAAGGCCTGCTGAATTAGGCCAACCACTGCTACAAATAGCTACTGCACATGAAACAGTAATCATTGCTTTCCAGTCTATTATTAGATTAACTTCATAGGGATTGCTTTTTTCTCCTGTGAGTTGATGCATAAATGACATGCTTTACCCTCCAATAAATCTAACAGCAGAGTGGCTATGACATGATGTTCATACCCCTTAGTCCCATGACAGATTATTTTTGATTGCTGCAGAAGTTTACAGCAGCTTGAAACCATTAGAATTTAAAGGCATCATTGAAATTTTACAGCGTACCTGACTCAGACACAACAGGGCTAGTACTGAGCTAAGTTTGTGGCGTATTGGCTCCACATTGTGATTACCTGTCACAGGGAGTCTTACTTAGTTATACTGATCCCCAGCTGTCCGTTCAGAGGAGGTAAACAGTCTTCCCAGTCTCTCCTTGGAGAATGTACACTTCTGTGCATAATGTTTCTGTGCTTGAAACTTTCACCAGGAGACAGCTGTAACAGTTGAACACATGTGGAGACCATGTTATGCACACAGTACTTCATATACTTGTATGGATGAATATACTGGAAAACATTTGAACCTTTGTTGCTTGTTAACCTTTTTAAAGATTTTTATATTGCTGATGGTTGCTTTTTTTCCTCCACTTGGCAATAAATAGAAGTTTGTATTGTTAAAGGGTGAAATTCAGTTTTAGTAGCTTATATGTGCTTTTAATAGTCTTCTTTTTTTTCCAGATCTAAGAACTTTGTTTTTTCATGATGAAACCCAGATAAAGTTTGCAAAGCTCAAGACTCTTCAAATCCAAGGTGTTTACGACTATTCGTGTGTCATGTGAATGAATGACTGTATTAGGCTCTGGTTCTAAACTGTGTTTACTTGTTGTTTCGTACAGCTGTCTAAAATTTGCTGCTTTTAGGCGTAAGAATCACAACTATAAAATTCTGTCTAACTTAATTGGAAGATACACATTGATTTCCATTGATTTGTATGTGTGTTTGTACATACCTAAGTAGCATTGTATCAAACGGAGATCTGTAGATTTCCTTAAGTCTCTCAATAGATTTCTATTCTGTGCAGTTCCTAAAAAAAAAAAAAAAAAAAAAAAAAAAATTTAAAACTTTAAGTCTTTTTCATCTAACAGCTTTGGTTTTTTATTCTGGACAATGTGATTGAACCTGCTTGTGTTCTTAACTTCTGTCCTATAATAGGTATGTCAAGCAGATTCAGGTCGATGAATGTGGTATCAAGTAGAGAGTTAATCTTAACACAGATCTACTGTAGTCTGACAGTTTTATATTTGACAAATACTCTTTTTAAGGAACGGCACCATGGAGAATAAAATGCAAAGACAGTATATATGATACCTATTGTTGATAGATAGATATGAAATTCTCCAAAGAAAGCTTTAAGGTATTTGCTCTAATTAAGCTGCCCTTTTTTCTTAAAGAACGGAACAAAACAGATGTTTAATAGTCAACATGGATTGAGTCCCCTAGTAAGTTGTTTTTAGAAATGGGTTCCCAGTTCCACATAACTGTGGTCACAGGCTAGCTTTTTCTGAGTACTCTTTAGCATAACTCTCCTTTTGTGTTTCAGAGAGAAGATAGAACAGGAAGTGACAGACATTTTTTTGTGGAATTTTTAAGGTCTATAGTTTCATATATCAGTGTACTTATAATATAATCTTTTTGGAAATAGGACTGATTTTATTAGGGTAAAATATATATGCCTTGAGAGGAGAATAATTAAAAAAAATATTGAAAAGGCATTTGGAATTTCCAAATGCAAACTTTCACTACAGAACCTCAAGCATTAAAAGCTATGCTCCTTAAGTCAGGGAAGAGAATTGATACTTTCTGTACCCAAGCACGTATTAAATTTAGTCTTATTAGAACATCTTGAAATTTGAATTCAGGTATTTACAGTGCTCTTGATCAGGGTTTGTCTCTTGTCTCTGTGATACAGTTTACTTGCATATTTGAATACCTGAGCTGCCTAACGTAAGTCTAGTTGTGGTTGGTCTGCACACTGTTGTTACAGCGGTCTAGACAAGGTTGAGTGGTTTTTGTGTTGCTGTGCTCCCCTATAATGTCTGCAGGAGGGACCTCTTTTCTGTCTCTCAGTATGGGTATTTCTACCTATTTTGTGATCATTAGTTTTATAAATGATGATGAATTTACAATCAGTTAAGGTCTGTCTTACAAAACCTTCTGGAGATGAAATAAAAGGTGTTGACAATATGGGGAACCATACAATTTCAGAATTAGGCCATTTTTCTTCTGACCTGAGAGAGTCAAAACTCAAGGGAACTGAGGATTAATCCATTGTTTATATCTATACGTAACCTTGCAACATGTGGATTAAATCTTCTCTGCACCTGTAGTATAACATTTTCCTCATGCTACAGAATAATACCTTAACTAAAACCACAGCAACTTTCTAATGACTTCAAAGAAATGAAAAAACACATTCAGGTTGAAAGCATTTTATTGTTTGGAATTTTTAGCATAGTGCGTACTAAATGTAATAACTGATGAGTTTAGTAGAATAATCTCTATTACCATATGCAAGAAACATGCTTCATAAGTTATATATATCTTTAAGAACTGTTAACTTTTATAGAATTTGCTGCAACAAATCATTCTGGGAATGCTGTAAACTTGTGTTTTCAATTGAGGTTCCAGCATTAGGTTGAAGTATCTTCTGTACTTCTATCGTCTCATAATTTCCTTCAGAGAAAAGAGAGAACAGTCTGTGTGTTGGGTGGAGGATGAGGGAATGCTAATTGAAACCATGTAATAAAAAGGTAATTTAGCAAAACTATTAGTTTTTGGTTTTTTACTATTTTAAGCCTATTATTTTTAAAATTACTTCTGTATTAAAAAGGCTGTAAAACTACACTGAATGTCAGCACATTGCATCGTAATTCTCATTTTCCTTTGCATGAATAGTAAAATCTTTATAAATTGAAAACTAAAATTAATTGAATAAACTTCAGTGGAACATTTTTATGTTTCTGTTTGAATTAAAAAAGGATATTGTAGACTTTTGCAAGAACATTAAATGGTTTCTAACATTGACCACACCTCGAACACAGTACAGGAAAAAAGTGCTGATGGAGAGAAGCAAAAACCAAGAACAACTGTTAATTAGCGTTATATGATTTACAGCTATGTTTACTGCTGTAATATAGTTGCCCCTATCTATTGCTACATCATAGTTCTTCAACCGGTAAAAAAACATTATCGGCCGCTGCTTTTTGAGCCTTACAGCCAGTAAGTTGCACCGGTTCAGCATGAGGCCTACCTGGAGAAATGGACTACAGGCCTGACTCAGATAACTTAGTTTTGCTAGGTCACTTTTAAGCCAAGTTGTTCCTCCAAACCCCTCACAAGGAGGGACTTTGTATTACATTGGTAATACAGAGCAGCTGGCAACCGGGAAAAGTAGTGGCAAGACTGGAGCAAGAGAGCAGAGGGCTACTGCTGTACATGTAGTGGCTGCTGGCACTCCCAGCTTTAGGCAAATAATTGTAGGGTGTGATCTATCTGGCCAAGAAACTGAATGAGAAAAAAGAATCTGTAGGTTAAAGTGAATCACAAATGGAATTGGTTGTTCATGGTTTGGTGGTGTGGTTTGCGTTTGTTGTTGTTGTTGTAAAAAGCTAGTTCTTACTTTGGGGTGTAATAATAATGTGCAACTGTGCTGGCATGTGCATTGGAGGGGGGGCCTGTGCTGTAATCCTGGGTGTCAAGAGAGGTGAACATCCCACTTGCAGAAAGAGGTAGATTCTGCTCACTTGTTAGGGTTTTGTGGTATCTCTTACACCGCAGTAATAAATTCTTGTTGTTATACACAGTGGGCTTTACAGCAGGAGATGAGGTGGAACTGGGCTGTGACAAATAGTCACTGGAAACCAGAGTGGAAGGCAGAATGCAGAATATGAACAACTTTTCTGCATCTCTGAAGGGTACCAAATGCTTCTTGAAACAGGAAGAGTGCTGTTTGGGTTTGGTTTTTTTTTTTTTTCCCCAGTCCCTCAGCTGGAAGTGGTGTTACCAGCAATTTCTGAGCCAATACTATGGCTTAAATATTATTTACTACTTCTGCTGTATCTTGATTGTCAATGGATGGCAAACTCTAAAAGTGCCTCCTTTTTTCCGACGTTGAATACAGCTACAATCCATTTGGTATAATAGAAATCACAAATTAACCCAGATATGTTAATTAGAGGACATACAAATCAAAGATGTTACCTTTCAGTCATTGTTTCTAATGGTTGAAAAATGTTGTGATAAAGTGTTAATCATGTTCTGTTATCCTATAACATCCAGAAGTTTTATGATTTTTCGGGAAATCTAACATCAATTTAAAAGTATAAACGATTAGCAACAAATGTAGAAGATAGCATTTAGTAAAACTAAGATACTAATACATAAACAATGTATTTTGATAGGAGTTTGTTAATATAAATAGAACAACCATTTGTAGCAAAAACCTGTTATTATTAATGACAGTGAATTAAAAAAGTATTAGAATTCATTAAAACTGATTCCTGACATTCTTGGTCTGAAGATTTACTCTCAGCAAGGCCTAGAATGGATTAGTGCCAATTTCTTAAAGCATTAAAAAGATTTCTGAACCCATAGGTAAAAGGTTTCTGTTAGCAAATCTTATATTAAACCATATTACAAGATACAAATTGGGAAATTACTATCTAAAGTTTTTATTTCCTGTTGATGTTTATCGTATTCTGTAAATCAATACACATATATATTTAAAGTTAACGAATAATTGATGCTCATGAATTCCTTTTGCATCACTGTGTGATGCTTTAAACAGCTTTTCCATGCAGTTATATTTTGAAATGATGCTGAGGCTTTTGAAACAGTTTAAGTAGTTTACTGCATGTTTACACCTGTGAATGCTGTCCATATCAGATGTCAAGGTAAAAAGGTACAAACTCTGTAACATGGACTTTGCTGTCCTTGTGAGGGCAAGGAACTTTTTTTGAGATTGTCGTCTTGGCGTTTAAATTCACCTCCATTAGGCTCCTGAAAATCAGTAACAATTTAGGTCATGGCACAAAGTAATTTTTGCTGCAGTGGCCCATGTTTACAGGAAATGGTGAAACATAATGTCAACTCCTTTTAGTTCCTGTCACATTTCCGCCCCATTTGACTTTGGGCCACTTTGAGGGCATGTAAGAACCTTGCGGGCTCATGTCTTCATGACCCAGTCATAAGGCTAACTTGAAGAATGTCCTTCTGAATTTAAATATATGAATCTATATTCCCTAAAAGTGGTAGGTTCAGGTATTGCTTTTACATATTTTATAAATTTTATAAGGAAAATATATATGTTTTGTAGGAGTTTAAAAAAGAAATTGAGCACTAAGTCAGCTCTTTGCTGGAAGTTAAGTGTGGCGGTCTGTATTTCACTGCCTACATATTGCTATTTTTATAAGAAGCAAGAGCAGCTTCCATTACATGCTAGTAAGAGCTGGGAGAACTTCACAGACATGGAGCCTATGGGCTTGGTTGCAGCCTGTCTTCTAGGTGTGGTCATTAGGTGTTAATGGCTCTGTCTTCATGCAGACCTCATTACTGTTCCCCTGCAAAGAGCAATTGTTGCCTCCTATCTCTAGGCTGAGCTGCTCAGGACACCCCTTCTTAACCTTTTTCGGTCAGGTTAGTTTAACAATTTAACATACTTTTGAAACATATTTTTGAGTTACAGGGCTACTGCAGGTGTAGCACAGCTGAAACATCTGACAGCAACGTCTCAGAGAATTTGATAATGTGTGCCTGCTTGGCATCTAGGTGGTAACTTCCACAGCCAGTAACACTGCAGCAGGAAAGGATAAAGTAGAGTTAAGCTCTTTTTAAAATTGGTCTCTACTCTCCAGTTTGGGTGTATGAATGCAGTCCTGTTGCCCACGTTTCACATGTGTGTTTTTGTGAGGTTGGATGTTTCTTAAGGTGGGTACCCAGTCCTGCTTGTGATGCTCTTTGCTGTTGGGGACATCACATAGGGCAAGTAGCTATGGCACAAGACAACGTCTTCTGCAGTAGCAGCTGTTGCCGAGTAGGATGTATTGGGACACACCAAACTACTGGAATTTTCTTAATCGTAGACAATAGACTGTAGAATGAAAGTAGTTTGTATATATTGCTACCCAAAAGTATATTAACAATTATCTTTAAAGAAGCTCATCCAGGATTTTATAAACATCAGAAAACATCAAACTACAGTAAATGAGCTCTCTATATATTCAACCAATAAGTAACAAAGTAAATAATCTATAGCAATTTATTATAGTGGATGGATTATTTTGCATTCTTGTTAGCTTTTTAAAAATTTTCTTCTAATGACTTAGTGCTATCTTTTAGGCTTGCCATTGACGTAAGAGTAGCAGGGCTAGAAAATAATTTATTTAAAACAAGTTTGCTCTGTTAAAAGATCTGAACATTTCAAATTTTAAATATGAAACATCAGAGATGTGTCCACTTAGCATACACAAAATTCTGCTACTTTATTGACATCTTTCTTTCATGCGTTTGTACACACATGCTCGCACACGCAGAGTGCAGTACTTCATATGCCTTTGCCTCGCTGCAAAGGGAAATTAGATGTTCCTTTGGAAGCGTACTACTCTGTTACTGTTCAAAATGTGCTCGTGTGCATGGCCATACGAGCATGGGCATGTGTGCGTGTCCGCACGTGTGTACACACGTAAGTCGGAGCAGTGTTGACATAGCTTTTCTATTTGCTATCGGTTATAAATGCTGGGATTACCTGGGTGATTGTTTTCTCAGAATGCCATAATGTAATCTCAAACCTAATACTCCAACAACCATGCACTAATTAAAACTGCAATTATATTTTTGCTCAAACAAAACGACTTAATAAACATTATCACAAACTGTTTACCCTTCCCAAAAACAATTTATGCTCACTAATACAATTTCCCATTAAAACTGCTGCCAGGTAAATTAAAAACTCTTGAAATAGTAAGTAAGTGGGAAATTAATTCAACAGTTTAATCTAGAGCTAATAACAGTTGCAAGCTCAGAAAAAGATTGCTACAGCGGGGAGTTAATTAACAGCTTATTCCCCATTTGATAAAAGTAATCCACTCTAATTCCAGTGTAATTTACCTCAATGTAATATAAAACCACAAGCTGCTTCTGGTGCTAGTAATTATTAGCCTTGTCCTGTGGCCACATTGACAATAAAAGTCAGCAGTATCTTAATAATAAGAGGCAGTCTGCTAAATGCCCGCAATTAAAGATGTAACATGAAATCTTGAAACTGCAACAATCATGTATATTGCTAAACAGACTGGAGGTACAATTTCAGCAGAAAGAAGCATGTCTAATTGCTGTCCCTAGTTCTAATAACCAGGTGTGCCTTTCATAAACCCAGGTTATTCTGTTGCACTAAGTTCTGTCTAATAAATGCGCTGGGGATACAGGTTACAAACAGGTCTGCTTGTTGTTTCAGCTTCTGAGAGAGCCAGTGTGGATGCGGTTTTATTATTTTCTCTTTTATGCAAATGAAATACAAAGACTGGGGCTCTTGACCTGAAATATCATACTGGGATCATAAATTCAGTGTGGCTCTTTTGACCTCAGCTATATTGAAGTCTATTTTCCTTCCTTTTCTCTTTTCGTGGGGTTAAAACCAACGATCAGATTTTATACATTCATATATATATGCATACACACACACGTACACAAACATCTACATAAGCATTCATCTATACAAATATAGGAGAAATATGTTTTATTATAGATTTTCTTGTTTAATCCCAGGATAAGATTTTCTGATAATTATTTTGATTTGCTCTTGAGCAGTCATGGCAGTCTGTCACTAGGTAACTTGAACTTTATTCCAGTATTGCCAGGTCTTTTAGTTTGGTTTCTGAATATCAGTTAGACTACCTGGTTGGCTTGCATGATGTGCTCTTAGCACTTTTGCATTGTCACTGATATAAGGATGTCATAGTAAAGATAACGATAAGTTAGAACACTGTAATCACAATTTAACTTAAGTGCATGAAATAAAATGAGATATTTAATCATACACATACTGATAACTTGAAATAAGAAATGTATGGCATTATTTTAACCCACTGGTTATTAACAAGGGGTGAGTGTTTTTGATTTTCTGCTGTCACCAAAAACATTTGTTTACAATATTGATGTACTTGTGTAACTTCCTTCTGGGGCTTTGGTGGATTTCTGAGAAATAAAATGCTCACTGAGCAGGCTCCATTGGATAGCAATTGCTATCCTCAAACCAGGACACTAACAAATACAGCTGGTGTTATAGTGGTGTTTGTTTGAGGTTTTTTTTAAATTATGCTACACAGAGAAAGAATTAACTTTAAAGGCTAACTTTGAAAATATAAAGCAAAGGTTCTAGGATTATGTACTTATGTCATTATAAAAGTGTCAGCTCGTGACAAAGATGAAGACAGTGACTGTAGTGATAGTTCAGTTACAGATACGCTATTCTTTCCTACATGTTCTTCAAGAAGTTTGATTTTTCTTGGGTTAGTGCAGAGACTAGAATGTTTAGAACTGAATTAATGCTTTTAGCATGTCTGAGGTCTGGTAGGATACTCTGCATACTGTCATTTTTCTGCTGGTTAGCAAAGCCTGTGCACTTTTTTTCTGTTTAAATGTGGTTCTTGCTTATTTAAATTATTAAGGTTTTTTTCAGGTGGAAGTAGCCTACTTTCTACTTTCCAGCCTACTTTTGATACTGATTTTTAGTTTAAGCAATCAGCTCTTGGGCAAGGAATGTTTGCAAAAGAGAGCTGGCTAATACCACTGTATTGTATGTGCTTCTTTCATGCCAGGTAGCTTGCTCTCCTTTACTGAGGCTTTTTTTGTTTTAAACTGTGAGGTGGTTGAGCACTGGAGCACCCAGTGGAGTGGAGTCTCCATCCTTGCAGATACTCAAAACCCCTCTGGACACTGTCCTGGCCAATATGCTCTGGGAGACCCTTTTTTGAAGCGGGGGGGTTGGACTTAGGTGTTCTTCAGAGATCCTTTCCAACCTCAGCTGTTCTGTGATATTTCTTAATACACTGAAATTTCTCCTTAGTCTCATGGCGATTTATTTTTTTGAAGTTTCTCTTTCAGGCTTTTTCCATCAAATAGACAAGTTAAGAGTGGTTAACTGAATGAAACAGAGAGGAGGAGTAGACTAAGTACATGAAATTATAGTTTTTTATTTCTGATAGCAATGGTAAGAACTCTTAGGAAAAACTGTTAGTGTCTGACTATAACTTTATGCTATCCACTCCTGCTTCATTTATTTATCTTCTTAGCAACAATCGTGTCTACTAAGTTTAAACTTAATTTACAGTTCTGAGTTTAGAAGGATTTTTTTATTTTGTAGTTAAACAAATCTTCAGTAAAATAAATAATCTTGACTGTAAAGGATTTTGTTTCCTGCTGACATAGAAGTCATCCATAATCTGTATTTTGTCTATATACAAAATCTCTAGTACGAGTGAAGTGATGCTTAAAATTCTGTAGGTCAAGGTTTGAAGCCCAATCACTGTGGATGCTCAAACTAGGTAGACCTAGAAATGAATTAACACACCTCATCAGCTGCTCATCCTTGCTAACGCAGTCCTTTGCGCTTTCATGGCAATCATTGTGTCCGTGCTATCAGAGCCGTAGCAGAGCTGGGACAGACTTAAGAGCAATTCTAGCACAGCAGTTTGGGTTTAATTAAAATCAGCCCTAAATTACACAGGTTAGGGAACTGCTCTGAAATGCAGCTTAGGCTGAGGTGTTCTAATAGTCAGATAAAGTCTTAAGTTTAAATATGATTTCACAATTGAGTGATTTGGTGTGTTGTTTTTTTTTTTTTATTTTATTTTATTTTTTTTTAATTGTATTTCACAATTCAGGGGAAAACATTTAATAAATATTTGAAAAAATACAGTTTGGTATTCTCATTGCCTATTCTTCAAACATGTCTGCAAGGTTATTGTTATGAAAGGTTATATATAAATTAATGCAATATTCTGAAAGAGTACAGTACTCTGACAGATTTAATACTTATTTAGTATTTAGCACTTCAACTGGGCTGTGTAGGGTGTAATTCTGAAGAGCTGAGACTTGCAGGAGAGATTCAGGGTATTGTCTTATATATCTTATGATGGAGAGTTGAACGAGGAGGCTCCATTCCAAGCTGCGTGTACCGTCTGTTGTGTGGTAGAGGGACAAAAGAGTTATATGTCTGCTTCAGAAATGCTGTCGTTTACACACTGATGGATTAAAATAAACCAACACCAAAAGAGTTGCTGTGGTTGACAGTCCTCTGATAATGTGAGCTCTCCTTTTCAGTAACTGCTGAGTCAGGTGAGTCAGCGCAGAACGGGGGAGTCCCCGTTGGTACCTTTGAGGTGACGGTGTTTAGTACAACTATGCTGTGTTTTAAGAACAGGAATCCTATTCTGCATCTTCCTAACATGCTTGGGCAGGGCACTGAGAGGCAGCAACTGCTGGGTCAGAGGAAGCTGTGGCTTCTGCAGGCTGTGGAGCCCAGGAGGTGCTCATTGGCTCATCCCTGGGGATGCGCAGTGGAAGGCAGGGCAGGGAGCGGGTTGTGTGCTGTTGCAGGCAATGCCCTCTCCCAAAATCACCATTGGGTTGTACAGACAGATGCCCTCAGCGCCCATGTGGCTCCCGCTGGCCCCTGTCAGTGCCGCGGTGATAATGGCTTGAGTGCCATTACAACTCATATAACGGACAAGCAGGGGATCAGGCCTAGTCAGCATGGGTTTATGAAAGGCAGGTCCTGCCTGACGAACCTGATCTCCTTCTATGACAAGATGACCCGATTATTGGATAAGGGAAAGGGTGTGGACATTGTCTACCTAGACTTTCGAAAAGCATTTGACACAGTCCCCCATAGAATTCTCATGGAAAAACTGGCGGCTCATGGCCTGGATGAGCATACCATCTGCTGGATCAAGCACTGGCTGGATGGGCGGTCCCAAAGCGAGGTGGTCAATGGAGTTAAATCCAGCTGGCGGCCGGTCACAAGTGGTGTCCCTCAGGGCTCAGTGTTGGGACCATTTAAGTTTAACATCTTTATTGATGACCTTGATAAGGACATAGAGTGTATCATCAGCAAGTTTGCAGATGACACAAAGCTAAGCGGGAGTGTTGACCTACATGAGGATAGGGAGGCTCTACAGAGAGACTTGGATAGATTGGACCAATGGGCCAATGCTAACGGTATGAGCTTCAACAAGGCCAAGTACCGGGTCCTGCACTTGGGCCACAACAACCCCATGCATCGCTACAGGCTTGGGGAAGTGTGGCTGGAGAGCTGCCTGGCAGAAAAGGACCTGGGGGTTCTAACTGACAAGTGGCTGAACATGAGCCAGCAGTGTGCCCAGGTGGCCAAGAAAGCCAATGGCATCCTGGCTTGTGTTAGAAATAGTGTGACCAGCAGGAGTAGGGAGGTGATTGTCCCCCCGTACTCAGCACTGGTGAGGCCACACCTTGAGTATTGTGTCCAGTTCTGGGCACCTCAACATGAGAGAGATATCGAGGTGCTGGAGCGAGCGCAGAGGAGGGCAACGAAGCTGGTGAAGGGCCTGGAGAATAAATCTCATGAGGAGCGATTGAAGGAGCTGGAGCTGTTTAGTTTGAGGAAGAGGAGGCTGAGGGGAGACCTCATCACTCTCTACAGCTACTTGAAAGGACATTGTAGAGAGGTTGGTGCTGGTCTCTTCTCACAGGAAATGAGCGACAGAACGAGAGGGAATGGGTTCAAGCTGCAGCAGGGTAGGTTTAGGCTGGACATTAGGAAAAAATTCTTCCCAGAAAGAGTGGTCAGACACTGGAATAGGCTGCCCAGGGAGGTGGTGGAGTCACCATCCCTGAATGTGTTTAAGACTCGTTTAGATGTGGTGTTAAGGGATATGGTGTAGGGGAGAACTTTGTAGAGTGGGGTTGATGGTTGGACTCGATGATCCCAAGGGTCTTTTCCAACCTAAATGATTCTGTGATTCTAATATGTGCTGTTAGTCACATCCTCTGTACAGGTACCTGAAGCATGAAGCAGAGACAAAAGAATGTGCCTGTGTACAGGACACAAACATAAAATCTCTTCAGTTGGTTGTTCACCAGTATTGTAGTCAGTCTCAAGGTGTGTGAAAATAGCCTCAAGGACACAACTTGATTTCAGTGAGGCACAGTTAAACTTGCCAATTGTCATGGATAAATGTGTGAGAAAAACCCCAGCCATCCAGGGACACAGGTTTTAACCAACGCTTCTCGCTTGTTATAAATGTACATTTCTAAAGAACAGATACATTTGGAGAGGGCATATGCAACTAAAACCAATAGACTGTTAGAATAATTTTTATTAAAAAGTTTAAGTTTCACCAAAATACTTAAAAACCTAATTAACTGTCTGTGTACATAATTATTGAGTGCAAACAGTCTGTTTACATCTACAGTACACAAAAACAAAGTTATGCCATATTCCAAGGAGTTCACCATTTGCAGTGATTCTGACTCTTCCATGAAGAATTTTACAATCAGTAGGGTAAATTTACAGTGCAAGTGTCAGTCTGTGGACCTGGATTGTTCGTGGATTGCATGCATGAGTAAATAGAAATGTGTTAGAGGACCATACTGATAATCTGTGTAGGCCTCTTGTGTAATCTGGGCAATGAAATTTCACTAAAATATTCCTGTGTTAAGCCTGCAACTTTTAACTAAACTACATCAGTATCTGAGCAGCTCAGAGTCCCAGCTCAAAGATTCAAGTGATGGAGAATTCATTCCATGCCCTGGTAAATTGTCCCAGTGTCTCTTTATTTCTGCTGTTGGCCTTTTTTTCTAGTTTACGTTAAACTTTCTGCCTATTGCTGCAAATTCATTGAACTTATGTCCATGGTCAAGGGCTTGCCATTTTTTCTTCCACCTGTTGCCTTTTTCCCCTCATTCGACCCTGAATTCAGTGAGCTGATAGCAGATGTATGTAGTGAGAGAAATTACATCAGTAACATTGGTAACAAAAGTTGATGCAGAGTATGGCTACAAGCAGTGGGGGCAGGGACTGGGACTGGCCATGGGAAGGACGATTTCAAAGCTTTATGTTCAGGAGAGAGCTAGGTGATGAGATTCATGATTTATGTACAATTTAAACTTATGTTTACAGACCTATAACTTGTTAGCACATTTTTAGCAAGTCATTTATTTTCTTCTACCCAGTTTGTCTGGCCTTTCAGAGAACTTCCATTATGCTAATGTAATTAATATATATTCTGAAAAGCAGGATTACAGCAGTTTATTTCAAGAGTGTCTACTTTGCTTTTTTAGTTTTCTTTCCCATACTGCCACTCAACATTTCACAACGAATTCTAGAAGAACCTGCTTTTCTGCAGTTCTTTCTGGCATGGAAGGGCTTTCCTGTATTTCTCTGCCTCATTGACTCTCCATCTCATTTAAAAATCTTTGCTGAAAATACATCTTTTTCCCCTTGCGTGACCCTCATAATTTTTATCTCTCTCTGCTGTTATTTTAATATGTAATTTTACTTTTAAACTAGCTGATGGCCCTTCATTTGAGAAAGGGCAATCAATAAATTATGTGCTGATTGTGGATATTCTTCATCATGTTTTTGTATTTCATTGTCCAGACTGTAACAGTTGATATATATTGTTGTTGTACTTTTTCACCTTCTTTAGAGTATCATTATTCTTGGCTTTTAATAATTGAAAGAAAAATCTTTTTCCGTCACAAAGGAATGAATCTCTACCTGCTAAATGTCATTTATAGCAGTTAATGGCCTTGCAGAGGAAACACAAGCTTGAGCAAACTCAACGTGGGTTGAGCAAAGAAAGTGAATGGTTTTCCCAACTAATTTTTAGTTCATGTCAGTAAATCATCAACTAGAAGCTTCTAGAGATAGTAACTTCTATGAAAAACTGACCAAGAATTTCTGAAGTAGTTGTGGGGTTTTTTTTGTGAAAACAGAATCTTTTTGGGAGAGAACTTATGTGATAGCTTTAACAAGAGGAGTTTTTAAGATCCACCTTGGTCCTTTTCCCAGGGTGTGAAGGGGACCTCTGCATCCTGCAGGATAACTTCAGGGTAACTAGAATTTGAATGTGCAGACCGGGCTGTGCAAGGTTTGGCTTCATGCCTGTGCTTTTCCATTGGGCCCGCTTTGCATGAAGAGAAGAATAATGTCCATGGGAAGTCATTCTCTCCTGGCCCAGAGGGTACTTACTAGTTACTCCAAGGATAGCTCTAACAGGAGAGGGGTAGGAGATGGTGGTGGAGCCCAGTTGTTGTGCTGCTCCCCAGATTTTGAGATACTTTTTGTATGTGCAGAGGCAGCCATCATAGGGGCGCGCTCACCCCATCTTGGCCAGCCTTGCTTCTTGCCAACGTTTGTTTTGTCTCTGACAAAAATTTTGTTTTCAGTGGAACACTTCTTCATCCAAAGGATTTTAAACAGGTTTTGCTATAATTTTGTGTGGCTTCATGACTTTGGTTTATTTTTTTGGTTTGTTTGTTTGTGTTTTTTTTATATTCAATGTGAAGAGTGTACTAGTGATTATAACTACAATTTATAATTAATGGAAGGTTTGCAGGAGTGAAGTTTAGAGAAATAAGATCCTACTTACGGTAAATATGCTCAGTTCTGACAACACAGAGGTCTGGGTATGTGTGCAGGTATAAGCATAAATTATATTGTCCTTTACTCTCAAATGTATACAGATATTTCTCGTAGGTTACTTTGGTCTCACTACATGATAATTAAGAAAAAAATGATAGGACTGAGCAACTTTTGGCAATCTAGAAAGTTTTTCTGCCCATGAAACTTGATTTTCATCATTTTGCCAGTTGTGTTTCCTCAAAAAGATTATTGGAACATAGATGATGAGAAAAGTTTGTCTTACTGCTGGTTTTTGTATTTTTGAAAATTCATTTAATATTAAATATCTGCTTATATAGTGCCACCCGCGTATGAGTTACTTTCCCAGCTTTCAGGAGTGGTTGGTGCAGGTTCGTCTTCATGCTGTCACTTGGTAACTAAATTGTTATATGTAAAAAAACAGGAACATAGTCTTAGGTCATCTCAATGCATGAATCCAGTCTTGTAAAGATTTTCATTATGGTTTGAGGGATGAGATGTGCATCTTATTCATTTGCTTATACAGATTCTAGCTGCTGACCCATTCATCAAATGCACAAGTCCAGGCCAACAGGAATGATCTCTCCAAGAAAGATAAAGAGCAGAAATTTCAAATGAAAGACGTTGTTCTTTGTACCAGCTCACCTCATCTGCCATCACTTGTAATTGATATCATCTAGCTTGTCATTTCCCACTGTATCTAAGGCGCTGCATACTATGAGAGCAGCTGGGGAGAAAGGGTAAATAGGAGCCATAGAGTTTATAAAATCAAATTAGGGGAATTCCATTTCCCAAGTGTTTCATATGCTGTTAAGGGAGTGCTGGAATATTATTTAGAAGCCTTTCAATTATTTCAATATAGCAATTTCTGAAAAAAAGAGCAAGCAGTAACACATTATTGGCGAGGGAATGTCATCATTCAGCCAGAAACAAACACAGAGAGACTACCTTGCAAGCTGAAAGTGCTGATTGTACTTTCTGTGAAGGCAACAGCAAAAATATGCTTATTTTATTTCTTAGTTTTGGTAAACAGCTTAATTAACAAGTGTCTCATTGGCTAACGCTGTGCCTGCAGCATTGCAAATGAATGTGTTCACGTTGGAGCTCCCAAAACTTTGAAGCTGGCGCTCAATTTTATAAATGCAAGGCAGCAAGAACTTAGTATGATACATTTTCAAACTGCTTAGCTAATTAAAAGGGCAGCTCTTACATAAACATTATTTACCAGCATTTAAAGGTACTCACCAGTAAATTATATCATGAAACGTGTCAGTGTATCCAGAGTACCTCTAATCATGCCAATCGTTTGGTAACAAATAATCAGTGCCAGTCTGTTTTGGCCAGAAGTCTTTGATACGAAAGACTCCTGCTTCAAAGATTACTTTCCTGGCTAAACAACATTTATCACATTACAATTTGCTGGATTGCATGAAAAGCTCTCTCTTAGAGTTGGTCCATCTGGTAGAATTCCAATAGAAATTTGGTAAGGAATATCTCAGGAGTGAGCAGTGGACTAGCTGTGCTGCAGATAACGTTTGCAGATGTGCAGAATTCCCGAGCTCTGGTTCATTGTGGTTATTTACTTAGTTGTTGATTTCAAGATACATGACTACTTTTATTGTGCGTGTGTTTCTTTTTTAAGAGCATTGCCATGAGAAATCCTGACAAAATAGCTTTTGTTTCTCTCTAGGAGAGTATGGGTAAGCAAGGAAAAGGAAGCAACTTGCTCTAACTGCAACAGCGCTGCTCTCAAAATTTAGTTCTAACTATCCTGAAGTCTCTTCAACTTGGTAATAATATTGTTTGCAAACTCCTAAAAGTGGATAGCCAAAATATTTATTTTAATGTGTATTTTTATTAAACTAGACAGCATTATTACTGCCACAGATTAAAGACCCATAATGAGACTTTAATATTATTATTAGATGTTAATGTTTTAGGATAGCGCTCTGAAGATGAAATGGTTCTCATTTACTTTTCACCATAATGAATACTAATGTGTCAGGGGACAATAGACATCTTTGCCTTCTGTTCAGTTTGGCCAAATAGGAAAGACAAGTACGGAAGACAACAATTAGTCATCTGTGAGTAAATGCAACTGAAAGTTGCCAGTAAAGCCAACTGAAATCCAGTTGCACAGATCTCCCTCTCGTTTTTCTCTTTCAGCTAAATGAAATAAGAACAGGCAGTAGGTTGTCCAGTTTCCAAGATTTCTGGTGGGAATTATTCGTAATAGATTTGTTATTTCTACAGTTGTTTATAATTCCATTTCATGTCATTAATGGTAATGTTATACTCATCATATTACGAGCTCTTTCAGGAAGGGAAAAGTAACTCATTTCCTGGAGAGTTTGTTTTCTGCACTTACAGCTAGACTAAATATTTTTGCCTAAGAACAAAAATATTTAACCTTCTGGACAAAATAAAGTCATAGTATCTTCAGTAAATCTGGGTACCTGTCACAGGTGTAACAGATAGAACAAAATCTAATTTTATTAATATGTACATAGGAATATGTCTCTTTACCCATAGTTAAAATCGTTCAGGGCAATTTTTTTCCAAGTTAGGAGCTCGTATTTAGTTATCAGAACTTGTTCACTCTTTAAATCCACAATGGAGTACCTTAAATATAGTTTATAGTAAGTAAAATAAGAGACATTTGTTAAATTGGTCACAGATTATATTTTTATGGTCTTATAATGTTTTGCTTGTGGCAACAAAAGTTACATGTGAACTTGGCATGTATGCTGTCTCTTTCTCATATTGCTTGGCCTAAAGGGCTTCGCAGGTGTTGGATAAAAAAGTGGTGTTCCTCACAGACACTTGCATGACTCAGTCCTAATTCCAGTGGTTTGGGAGATCGAAGGCTTCCAGTCAAATTTGCTGTCTGAAGAATTGGCAAAAAGTTTGTGCATGCTTTTATCACGCATACATCATCATAACACAGATATTAAGAGTGTAGTTTATAGAGGTGTTGCTGCTAAGCACCAGAGAACAGCAGTGAAATTCATTGGATGCAGTTGTATTTCATCACCGCAGTTTTGAGTGCTGCTGAGTCTGGAATATCCTGAAAATCAAATTCAATCTGTGTCTACACATGCATATAATGTGAGACTGTATCTTTTCAGTGTTGTGGATTTCTTCCAGCAATAAATAAGCAAAATACTGCAGCATATGTTCTACTACCTTTTACACTATTTAGGAGAAAACAGTTCTATGGGGTATTTTAATCATGGAGCTTGTTAACATGTTTTATTTTAATTAAGTATTTTTGCCTATGATGTTACCTAGTGCAAATTATTCTTTTAAGATGACTGGTATTTTATCTCAAGCATAAATGAAACAGCAGCACAGTACTTCTCTGTCTGCCCTTACCTGTTCCCACAGGGTCTGTGCACCAGTGGCAAGACACGCTGGTGTGAGAACACTGAGGACTCCTGTGCCTCCTGCAGCAGCGGCTGCTGCCGGCGAGGCTGGGCTTTAGTTCTCTTGCACCTTGCTGTGGTGCTGATTTTCTTTGGAAAATTTTAGTATTTAAGAAGAAAACAAAAGAAAACCTCAGTGATAATTTTTGGTTTCTGACTGTTATTTTTTAAAAGGTGCAGTTATTGATGTCTCCGTGCCAGATGGTGTGATCCCATGATGCCTCTTACAAAATGGGATATATTAAGCATATATCTCAGTAGTTCAGCGTTCATAATATAAATCAGTCTTATGATATGTTCCAACAGATGAGGCTGGTCCTTTTACGTTCCTAATAAGGACCCAATTAATCAAGCATTATTTTGCTTAATTTTTGCTTTATCTTCTTGTGTATTTTATTTGGTAGGGGTTCACTTTTATCCATAAATACACTCTTGTTTTTTAAAAAGTCCTTTTCTTGCACAGAACCAGACAGAGAAGATTATGAAGAGTTTATTTCGTTATTTAAGAAGTAGGGTATTCTGAAACTTGAGCCCACCAGCAGAACAGTTGGAAGACTCGAGATAACTGTTTACTGTACATCTGAAATATTTTTATAGTATTCTACTAATTGATTTAATTCTAAATTTTTTTCTGTCATTCATCAAATTTCTATATATTCCATATAAAGAAGTAATTTCTGATTTTGAGCTTATTTCTTCGAAAAATCCAGTAGCAATAAATTCCATAGTTTAATCAGCAGATAAACTTGTACCTTCTCCAGGAAATGTATAAAACACAAGGTGTAGATTTGTGCTGCTAGACAGTGAAAAGGATGAGACCAGGACTTACTGTGGTGATGATTAAATCTGCTGTGTAATTAATGCTGTAAGTTTTGTATCCTTCAAGAAAAACAAGTATAGCAAGTATCTGGCTCTTGAAACAAAGGAAATTATCTGTTGAAGTTCTGTAGGCTGATTGCCTTAACAGTGGAGAAGTGACAATAATCCTGGCTTCAAGAATAGCAAGCTTTCAATGCGTGAAGAAATATAACTAAGAGAAACAGGGAATGAGTTCCACATTGAGTGTTAGTTTTTGAACAGAAAATGTTGAGAATGAAAGCGTATATATTTGGGGAGGGAGATATATATATATATATGTATATATACATATAAATGCTTTAATTATATATATGTAAAAAAACCCCTCCATGTGCAAGTGCGTGTGTGTCTATAGGTACATATATTGTATTTATATACATAGGTACATACATGACAGTAATTACTGTCAACTTTGACATCGACTGACAGTAGATCCAATAAATCTCTGTGTTTTTGCCTTTCCCCCCACCATCCCTGGCTCCTGCGTTTCCATGGAATATAGGGGTTTAGCATATACCCTCATGCAGCAGGCAAGAAGGCTCCAGCAGTGACTGTCCCACATTTTTCTTTTCTCGTCATCTGTTTCTTTTGTGTCCTGTTTCTCTGTTGCCTAGAGAGACAAGGGGTGAGTACACAATCTCACTCTGTCTAAAATGCACATGTTTATGCTTAAGCTAATATCCAGCTTGCTTTGATGACTTCCATCCTCAATGTATTTTCAATGTTTTCTGTCCTTGAAAACAAGATATTTTAATACTTCTCTGAATAGTTTTTCTATGTTCGTTTAAAAATTAGCTGTCTTTTTAGATAGATTCCCCCCCCCCCCCCCCCGTTTCTAATCCTTCTGTTTTAAGACAGGGGTTTTTCAGCTTGAGATTTGCAGAAGCGTAGATCAATACTGGCTTGCATTTGAAGTTGGGTAGAATATGAATGATGAGGTTCCAGTTTGGCTGAAGGTGTAAGTAAGTCTTTCTGTGACAGTAAACAGAAGTAACTGAGGTGCTGAGAAACAATAAAAGGTTTATTTGTGATGGATGGCAGGGTCTTGCATGTAGACATAGTACATAGAGAGGTGCATATTTGTAATATTTGAGAATGACATAGCTAAAATATTGCTGGGTGCAGGTGTTCTGTACCTGTGAGAGTCAGATCTAAGCTTACTGAGTTCTGGTCTGCAGAGACCTTCAGTGTCCAGGTGGGTTCAGCAAATCATCTGTATTGCTTCAGCAAATCATCTGTATTGCTTCAGCAGCAGAAATATGGTACATAAAGTAATAAATACTATAAAAAGGAGTGACAAACTATGCTCTTTTTTAAAAAAATGAGGGGGGGGGAAGCCTGTGATATTTGCCTTTTTTAAGAGATAAACATTATAAAGAAGGAATGAATGAATGATTGCTTTGTGTGGTTAAATTTGTGGCTAGATGTTGGAGATCAAATGGCTGAGGCTTCTGGTGTCTTTTTGTTTTAAGTGGCCCTTGAGAAAGGTATTGTGATGAGTGGAGAAGTATATGGGAAATCACCTCTTCCTTCCCTAGGTTACTGCTAGGGTTTGTGGTCAGATATGTCTCCTTTTATGATAATAAATACCTGACCTTATATCTTTGGATTTTCTCAGTTCTTTATCATTGTTATAATACAGTAATATAATATAATAATTTTAAAGTAAGACCAGGAAGTTTTTTCCTTGTGTATAATTTCTGTACAGTTCCTAAGGCCAAATGTTTGTGTAACACAAATATAATATTTTCTATTGTAATATATTCTCTGGTGTAAATCATTAATTCTTATCAAAACTTTAAAGGCAATTTGAAGCTTGGGGCTGGGGTGTTTCCTGACATCACTGTTGTTTAGCAGAGGGCGGAGCTGGCTGAGCTGATGAAACTTCTTTGTAAATTTTGACCATGTAGCCTACTAAGTGGTTTATAGGGTTTTGCCATACTTTTAATGGCTAATGATAATTATTGTTTTCTAACAATAGTAATAATTTAAGCATATTGCTTTAATGAATGTTATCTCATCTTTTTCCTTAATTAATGAAGTTGTCTTCAGTTAGCAAACACCATTATTACTGAAGAATTTGAAAATAATATTTTGTAGATTGTAATCCATTCCTCCCTTACTGCTATTTAGTTTACGGATTTGGATGGTCACAGTACTTTTTAGAAGGATTAGAACTGTGAAATGGTTTGGTAAAATGATCTGATACGCGCTTTTGGCTAGGGACCCAGTTACTTGTTTTATTTGAATAATACCAATACCTTTTCTCAATACTCTGCACTTTATCCTAAAATTTCTTGCCAGGAATACCAGTGGTCCTGATTTAACAGCACTAGTAGATAATAACTCTTAACTTTGCCTATGATAAGGAGAATATATTTTTAAAATTGTTTATACATATCTAGCATTAGCAACAATAGCCAAGTTTGACCTGACTTCATTCCAGTAAGAAAAAAATGTAGCCAAATACTTAAGAAAGAAGTTTTTCCAAATGTTGATACATGTTAAAGTGTTACTGACCGATTAAAACCTCAGGACTTCAACCAATTCATTTTGGTCATGATATGGCCTAATGTTGAAGTATTTTATAAAAGCTAAACAATGCCAAATGCATTTGGCTGAGATCAAAAGCCGAATCTATTTGTTCTCTTTCATCTTCAGTGTTCCATTTCCTAGGAGTATGACCTTAGTCAAACATCTATTAAAGTTAGCTTTTGATCTTACTCCCTTTTTTACAAAAAAGAAAAAAAGTCAATCTTTAAAATTTTCTTCCAGAGACAATCACGCTATTGTGTTTTAATGTTCCAGTAGTGTGTGAGTAAATAGGATTCTCTGATGTATGTGATAGAACGGTGGTTAAAGAGGACAATCATTTTTGTGTCAGAGACAAGAATCAAAAGGAAACATTCTTCAGAAGCTGTTAACTGGAAAAATCCCCCCAGGTCAGTGGAAACATGTTAACTGGTCAATGTGCTGCATTTTTTGGTCCTTTGATGAAAACGCCTTGTAATTTGATAACAGGTAGCTGTTCATTTATAATACAATTTTCTCTTCACCAGTCAAAGCCGCCTAGTGATTAATCGGTAAAAAGGTTAATTTTCTTCTCAAGTATGAGCAGTTTAGTGGCTTTTTGAAAGAAATAAGGACAGATGGGATTGTGGATATGATACCCTTTGTTTCCTGAATAGAATTATAAAGATGTTTTTTGGTCATCTGTAAGTTCCTACACGTTAGGGCAGCCTAACTTTCTCAAATTCACTTCTCAGCTTAAGTGAAGTGAGTAGGTCTTTTTTAAATACATACTGGTTCCTAAAGCTATACAGAGGAATAAAATTACTGTTAAGATTTATATTTAACACAGTGAACTGGTAAATTATTAATTAATCCATAATAACTATTCTGTTAAACCTACTCATCAATGTAGTGCCCACTAATACGGAAATCTCAATTAAAAGATATAGGAGATAAATACGGAAAAAATATTTGAAAGCAATATCTGTAGAAGAAACAGAACATCTTTTTAATAAACTATTAAATCAACAGATGGATCACATATTAAACTTTTAAAACCGGAATTAAATGCTTACTGAAAACACATTGGAATATTACCTAGATAAGTTTATAATAATATATAATAATCTATCAATGTGGGAAAATGCCTTAAAGTAGACTTAAACCTGCAGGTCTACAAAGATAGCTGCAAAACCTACCATTTTAATACTGAGAAAAGGCGGAGGACTGCAGAGTATAACAACATTAAAGGGGTTTCTTATATAATGTAGACTTCTGGAAAAGCAGGATGAATAGATACCTGCAATATTTTTCTGAATTGGCTAAAAAAATTTTCAGTGCATCTTGGACATCATTTATATTAAATATATTTTTATTTTTAAAGTAAATTTAAATAATTTAAATAGAAAGTTTTAGAATCTATTTTAAGATCTGGATGTATTTTGACTACTGAAATAGTTGCACAAAACCTAAGCTAAAAATGTTTGTTGCCATAGTTTTAGAAGAAACTAAACTGCTACATTAATGCAAACTCGGGAGTAAAGACTGGTAGAGTTTATCTGTAAAGATTTGCAAGGGCAAAGAGAATATTTGCATAATTTTAGATTACTGAGCGTTTCAGCTCAGTGACTAAATTATTCCTCTCCTTCTTGAGCCTGCATTTGACTTGGAGGCTGCAAGTTAATTCAGCTTGACCAATGAGTAGAGACACATCCTTTAAGATTTTAAAAATGGTGTAGTTCATCTTCTACATGTTATTTTTATTAACCACCTGGAACAAGAAAATAAGCTTCTAGTCAGTGTCTCAGCTTTGAAAAATGTTCTTTACCTTGCATAACATAAAATGGAAATAGCTATTCTGGCATAACTTCATAAACAAAGAAGATATTAACCTATTTGGACTAAACTATTTGTCTCCTGTGTTATTTGGGTAAGTAAATGTGCATGAATAAGCTTCAACAAACTATATGAAAGTAACTGAAAAACAGAGATATCAGAACAATCAGAAGTAAAAAAATGCCTAGAAAAGTTAAGGTACACACTCCTCTGTAATCATGTTCCTTAGACTCTGGTTGTGGGATCAATAGTCATTAATTTATGCCCCAGAGGAAAATACAGCTCTTTGTGTTTCTTTACCTGTGGTCTAAACATAGCCAGAAGTTACATCTGGTTTCTCCAGCCTATGGGCTGCCTCCTCTTTTTTCCTTTGCATAGAAATTCACATATCCATCACCTATTTGCAGAAGGTGCCCAAAGCAGCAGCTCAGCTTTGAGCCGAGGAAGTGTTCGGGCAGCATTCACTGCCTGACGTGGTTGTTCTTGCCTCACAGAAATTTGCTGGAAAGTTGCACGAAAGCTTGTCCTTTCCCAAGTACAGCCAATTGGATTGCTGTCCAAGCCCTGCTGAAATAAAAACAAACTAATCTGAAGTATCTCATTTTCTTCTTAGAAAGAAGAACTAGATGGCATATATGTGCCATGACACAGCACTAGTGCCAGCTCAGCACAGAATCCTGCTTAAAATAATCAATACTGATGAAGGGGACTTTGTGGCAAAAGCTACATTCCCAATGACTGTGTGAAGCATCAGGTTATAACTGTTTGGGATGGATGCGTTTTTCCACTCCCTGAATTAAAAAAGAAAAAAAACCTGACAGGTTATGTTATGACAAAAGTGTATAGAGAAAGAGATCATAACGTAATAGTAGGTAGAGTCTTCACTTTAGCAGGTAGAGACCTAGAGTCTAGTCCTTGCTCCCCATGTGTTACTTTATTTTACATTGAGCAATTCATGGGAAATTCATTAGGGAAAATTATGAATCAGCCATTCCAAGAAAATCTAAGTTATGTTTCTGCACTACGCTCTACGTCTTTTGTCAAATTGATAGTAATTGTTAAATGTGGTAGGTTCTACCTTAAAGCTGGAGATGCGCTTGGAGCCTGTGTCACTGATTTCCTGAATTTCCACTGAACTGTTTTGCTTTCTTGACAGAGACATTACTGCTTTACTAGTCTATTCTAATACCATCCAAAAATATTTTTCTCTGTGAATAAGCTGTGGTATTCCAAATGATGTTAAAGCGCTAATATTTCACTTTCACTCAACAGCCAGAATTGGAAAGTGATTATAGGTCTCAAGAATATTCCATGAATTTATGTTCTTAAGTGATGCTGCTTTTGCACTTGCATCTTTAGATGTCGCATTAACTGAATGCCATTTTGAGAGGCATGCATGGGCTCCCTCTTTTCATTGCTTAGGTTATTGTGCTTCAAATAAGCATAACATTTTTGTGGGTTTTATGAACTGGCCACAAACTTCTCAGCCTCAAGTAATTAAGAGCAATAGTACCTGTGTTATCGTACCATTCAGTTTCTATTATGGCAGAGGTCTCGAAAAATTGCTTATGCGGAAGAAATATCACGTAGGGGATGATTCTACAAAGTTGTGTAAGCTGAAGAGCCTGGCTTAAATTTTACCATCTAAGCTACCACTAATTGCCACCCCAGCTGATGGTCTAGTCTCAGCAATGCTGATTTTGACAGTATAGTGACATTTCATCTGAAATACTGTAGTACAATGAATTATGGAACTCAGTATTCACTTAAAATCTTTGAAATACACCGTTTTTTAAGTTGTGATTTGAGACAGCTGGGACGTAGCTGAGTTGTGCCATCTGATAGAAAAAAAAATATTTGTATGGTATTTTCCAATCACAAGTAGGAAGTAGCTTGAAATCACTCACAAAGATATCCTTATTCTCAGAAGACCTTCCAGCCCAATTAATTTTACAAACTCGAGAGATTTGTGCCAATTCCAGATAAGCTTTGAGAGTTTTTGGTACTTAACTGAAAGGACCTCCAAAAACTTCAGCAATTTCCCCATCATTACCACTTATGAACAAGTGCTTTAAACCCACAGAAATTGATTTAATAACAAAGGAATAAAGGTGGAGAAAAAAATAACAACTGCTAATTCTAATTTCAGATGGCAGCACATGCACCATGGCAGACTTCTATGATAACAGAGAAGTTACAGAATGTCCATAGTGAATACGAGGGCTATTAGGTTTAAAAGTATTTATAACACAGTTTTAGGTTCCCATGAACCCAAGTGTATTCTAAAATAGACAACTAAGTTCTGCAGTCAGATGCAAATTCAGTGAGCATTGAAGCCCAAGGGAAGGTGGCCATTAAGCCCTGTCAGTGCATCCAGGGCCCTGGCTGTGTGTGAGCGTTCCAGGCCGTTGGGCAGTCCAGGTTGTTTTGAATTTGTCTCAAATCGGAGATTGTCCAGCTGGGCTGTCGCTAGATGGTGGTGCACAGCACTGGCCAGGTGCCAAAGCGTGCCAATATCCTTACTTGTCCTGTTACTGGAAGAATTGCTGAAGTTACTGACGTGTTCCTCCTCTCCAGGTTGTGAGTCCTGTGTCAAAGGTCTAGTTTCCTTTTGGAGCTGATGATAACCACCTCTGTATTCTTTCCCGTGACTTCTGAATATTTAGGACTTTGGAGTTAAAATGTTGCTCTCATGGAGTTAATTTAACATGTTTCTGGTTTAGTTTTTGATTTGTCGAGTCCTTATCTCAACTGTAATCTTTAGTCTGTGACAGCATTATGAAAGCATAAGCGGATAGTTTGAGAATTTGGATGATTATGAGCATTTGTTTAATTTGTCTTATCCTTACAGAAATCTGAGTCCTATGCATGAATTTGTCACTTTTTATATGAAAACACTTCTTGGAGTACACCACAGAGTGTAAGAATTTTCATTTTCTATTGAAAATTTTCAATGATGTGACTAAAATTGCATCAGATAGGCGTAGAAGAACATACAAATTATCTGTATAAAGTGACTGTGATCTTTTGAAAATAATACAATGGCTGACACGTCTGTCTCATGTATGCTTCCACTTTCTGAAACCTGTAGATCAAAAGTGGGGTGGTCAGTCAATCAAATATACAGAGGAAGGTAAAGGTCATAGTAGTGCAGCATACTAAAAGTATTACACATTACAGTCTTGACAAATCATTGTCATGGAATAGATTGTAAAAAAGAGCAGAAAATGTCACAAAATTAATCAATTCTCATGAGACACACTGTAAGAATGAAGCGGGGGAAAAATTAAGATAACCCTCAGTGCTCTTTGTAGTGCTGATTTTTTGGTTTCCCTCCAGTAAAGTATGCTGCAATTTTATTTGACATGAGATACAGGCTACCTTTTTGGATATGAAGTCATCTGTAAAATATGTAATTGGGTATTGCTGTGTATCAGCTTGAACATGAGTGCTCATGTTAACATAGGTTTAAGCACAAAGTCAGGATTAGAATTTCTATATACTTCAAACTGAGCCCCTTGGGCTTAGACAAGAAATCTGACAGGTCTTTGGTCATCATAACTTCATGTGGATCAAGGATATGAAATATCTCAGGTACAGAGACTTGATGGAAGATGTTCATGTTAAAAATGTTTGGATATCAGGGAGGATAAGACTAGACTATACAAAACACAGAGTTTATAACTGGGGTGAGAAGTCTAAAGAGTAGAGGCAGACGTGGGATGAAAGCATCTGGAAAGCAAACTCTCCCCATATTTTAAAGTGAACACCCAAATTTGTAAGTATCAGGATTTCTGCTACTGTCTTAGGTATGTGTGGAATTAGAGAATGGCAACGTGTTACTTCTGTGAATTATTCCATGGAGTGGCAGGGACGTTTTGGTGCGTAAAGGTTTTAATCTTGTTTATACTCATGTGAACTTTTGCATGAAATTATATTTTAGAATTAAAATAAAGTGAGTAAGCACACCCTGTTAAGCAAAAATTACTATGATTGCAAAATCAAGCCGTCAGAAATTCAGAAACATTTGTGCAACCCTAATTCTGATCCCATGAGCATTTGGCAAAGTCTTTAAATTACATTATCACATACTGGTTTTTTCCCCAGCATAGCTGCCTGGTTGGTGATAGGGAATCAATTGACCTGTGGGGGAAGCAAGGTTGTATGATGAAGAGACCTATCTGTGGGTCTGTTCCTATCTATCTGCTGCAGAAGTGGAAGCGATGTAGGGAATATTCAGGGACTATGCAAAGGCGAAGAACAAGGTCTCTCAGGTAAAGGCTGTGTGACAATTCATTGCAGAAGCAAGCTGACTGGAGCTTCTCTGGGGAAGATTAATTTCTCACAATTCCTGACAAATATGCACAATATTTGTTTGGGTTTTTTTCTCCCTCAATAAGGTTCTTTTGCCATAGTATAATTTTCTTGAGATTTTTGAGTGGTGCTGTTTAAAAATTGTAGGCCACTCAAAAATTTTAACTGTTGTCTAAAGCGTTTCACCAAGGATGATCTTCAGTATTTTCTGAACTTTCATTAGCTGAACGTGTTTAGAGAATTAATCTTTATTATCTCTTTCACTTTGAACATGTAGGAGGATAAATACTGGATAAATACTTTCAAATTTTCTACTCTAAAAATCAATTTTTGATGGGGTGCTTTCCTGTCGCAAAATGGGACAGAAAAACATGTTTTTAAAATATGGTTGTAATAACAGAACGACTGGCTGAAAGTATCAGAACAGATGAAAGAAACTCAACTGTTGTAATACATTACTTGACTATTGACTACATTTCAGCTTGGCAATAGCATGGATTTCAGTCTGGGCTCCAAAGTGTCCTCCCAGAGCCTGGGGTGGATACTCACACAACTTAGCCCATGATAAAGCTCTGCGCTCTGGCACTTATGCTGAAATCCCATCCTCTGCCAGCCGTGGGCAATTACTCACTAAATTCTTTCTTTACAGTCTCTCAGATGTTTCGCGTTGATGGATTATTATGGTAGCCATGATGTCTTTGAACAGCCATTGAAAACAGAACATGCACTAGACCTAAAACTTTCTACTGTTTACGGTTGAGCCAGTTTACAGAAATGGAAAAAATCTGCAATAATAGGCCCTACATGTTTGGACCTGTCTCCAAACTGCTCTGACATTTTGGCCATTTTAATGTTCTTACTCAAGAATTTGGTTTCAGTCCTTCGTGTTAATAGCTGGGTTTTACCTACCTGTTTATCTCTAAAGGAAGATGATTCATTTTGGCTACAAAGAAGCCTCCACTTTCTAATGTGAATGTTTAAATTAATTAGTAAATTCTTGCAGGCGTTCTGAAAACTGTGAAGTAGATTATATGTATTTATCATAGAATAGTTTGGGTTGGAAGGGACATTTAAAGGTCACCTAGTCCAACCCCCCTGCAATGAGCAGGGACATTTTCAACTAGATCAGGTTGCTTACAGCCCCATCCAACCTGACTTTGAATTTTTCCAGGGATGGGGCCTCCACCACCTCTCTGGGCAACCTGTGCCAGTGTTTCACCACCCTCATTCTAAAAAAATTTCTTCCTTATATCTAGTCTCAGTCTTCCCTCTTTTAGTTTAAAGCCACTACCCCTTGTCCTATCACAATAGGCCCTGCTAAAAAGTTTGTCCCTATCTTTCCTGTAGGCCCCCTTTAAGTACTGAAAGGCTGCAGTAAGGTCTCCCTTGAGCCTTCTTGTCGCCTGACTGAAGAAACTCAATTCTTTCAGTCTGTCCTCATAGGAGAGGTTCTCCATCCCTCTAATCATCTTCGTGGCCTTCCTCTGGACTTGCTCCAAGAGGTCCATGTCCTTCTTATGATGGGGGCCCTAGAGCTGGATGCAGTACTCCCGGTGAGGTCTCACCGGATCAGAGTAGAAGGGCAGTATCACCTCCCTTGACCTGCTGGCCACACTTCTTTTGATGCAGCCCAGGATGTGGTTGGCCTTCTGGGCTGTGAGCGCATATTGTTGGCTCATAGCCAGCTTTTCAGCCACCAGTACCCCCAAGTCCTTCTGGGCAGCGCTGCTCTCAATTCCTTCATCCCCCCCCAGCCTGTATGGATACTGGGGGTTTCCCCTCGTCCAGGTGCGGGACCCTGCACTTGGCCTTGTTGAACCTCATGAGGTTCACTTCTTGAGCTTTATTTTTATTAATTTCCTTATTGAAGAAAATGGGAAAGAAAGCATATCCTTTTCAGTCTTCCAAGGCCTAATTTATTGTATGTTTCAGAATTGTTTTCACTGTTTGCAATATGGTATCTCATATTAACATTTCATACTACCAGATGTTTCATTATTCCTGTTTTAGCACATCATACTTGACCCATAGCAGCTTTGAATGCAAATAACAAACAAGCGGATGCACAATGCTTTACTGTTAGACTGAAATAATATGGCAAGGCTAAACTGGTTTTCATTTTTACTTTTGAATATTATTAATTGCAAAGTGTTGACTGTTAATTTAATGAAATGTTTTGTTTTAATAGAAGACCATTCTTCAGTTCACTGACTCACCATTTCATTTAATTAATTGCAAACCCCAAGATTTGATTACTCATAGTTCTCTTTTAGTTAATTTACTTGTTCACAGTTTTGACAGAAAAGCTTTCAAACTAATATGAAGGGGGGGCACAGCCTAATTAAGGAACTGAAAAAAATAGCTGTAGCCGGAGTACAAGATTAGCAGATACTCAGGGTCACCTTAAAATGCTGAAAGTCCTTGTATTTACCATCAAAATCCAGTTTTCAATGACTGGACATTACTTAAACATGGAGGATTCACTTGTATACAAGACACTCTGGGTACCTCAGTGTGGGAATACAATTGAGTTTTGGTTTCTTATGTCTCCAAGAAGGTATTTGCTAATCAGTGATGTTTACTTGAAGGAAGAGACACTGTCCCCTTGTTGTCTGGTGCTCAGGGAAGCTGGTGGGTTCAGCACCGCCCTGTAATGGGAAACTGGCCTTGGGGGGGGGGGGGATACACTTCAAATGACCTTGAGTTGTGATCTTTGGGCCATGCAGTGAAAAGGCTTTGGTTTTGGTTGAAATAATTCCTGAGACTTCACAGAGGAATAAGCTTCAGTAGTCTCTGCGTCTGCACAGGGGATATTTGAGTAAACAATTAACCACTAACTTTAATAGATGCAGACAAGGGATGGAGAATCCTCTCTGCTCTTCACACCCTCTCAGGTACCACAAGTACCTTGGCTTTAGGAGCAGAGGACGTGTTCGGTGGGGCCAGCCCTCACAGAAGCAACCAAGCCTCACGGTACATTCAGGTCTGTTCCATCTCCAGTGCCCCACAAGCAGCGGGTCTTCCCCAGGGTGATGTGGCATGCCATGTTGAGTAAGCTGAGCATGGTTCTAATTTGGATCAAAACCCTTAATTTGCAAGCTGTTTGGTGCTTAGGTGTATTTTAACTGTGACTCAAAATATAATACAATAATTTTACTTCAGTGCAACCTGAGCGTAAAGTGTGCTGGTTTGTGTGTCCTTGAAAGGTTATTTCAGGGCTAAATT
Source organism: Chroicocephalus ridibundus (assembly GCF_963924245.1). NCBI lineage: Eukaryota > Metazoa > Chordata > Aves > Charadriiformes > Laridae > Chroicocephalus > Chroicocephalus ridibundus. Next base: position 16,411,641 of record NC_086292.1, read on the forward strand.
CATGTGTTGTACAGCAGAGCTATGCAGACTTGTCAAAGGGGAGAGTACACAGTGTCCTGACAAAACTGAAATTACGGAGTGAAGATTACTAATGGCAGTTGGTTGTTTTGCCATATGCACGATGCAGGTGTACCTGAGTGCACACCATCACAATCTGTTATGCAGTTGTAATCAAGATTCATATGTAGAGAGCTGACCCAGAACATGACTACGATGTTTCTGCGTTAGCGCTGATGTGTCTTAAAGATCCCTACCAGCTCTTCAAGGAGCCGCTGTCTTTCAGCCAAGGCGACTGGTGGGTTGTGGGCTCCTGTTAGCAGGACTAGCTCCACCGTCCACATGGCCGCTAGCAGTTTTGAAAACAAATCATTGCAACTGTGATGAGACTCTTGCTTTTTTGTTGTTGTTGTTAGTATTGTAAAGGTTGTATGTGTTTGATAATAAGTGGTACATAGTTTATTTCCTGGGTGTTCAGTGATTGATCACACCTGGCAGAAGATAACTGAAGGAAGGAAAATCTGAAGTGTAAATGGAGAGAAAAAAACGGAAGCTTTGAAGTATGTAATCCAGGATGTCGGTGTTCATAGTGACCCTTTTTTTTTTTCTATTTTTTTTTTTAAGGTGAAAGTAGAGGGATATGTGTATATGTTACAGCAGTTTTCAAGTACATTTTTCAAAGTGGGGTGCTCTAAGTGAGATTTTGCTGCTGATAATGATTCATTCAAGAAGATGGAAATAGTTCTTCAGTTCTTTGTCAGTTGAAGAATAGCACTCATTGCCACAGCCAGCCAGAGCTGAGTCAATTATGAAAAGGAGTTTTATTAATAGTTAAATTAAATAGTAACTTCAGTAACGTTAGCCGCAGCAGTACCCTTAATTGAAGATTATGCCAGTGGGTGATTTGCTGTACGTTTTCTTCCATCGTTTCAATCAGTAGCACGCCCTTACTGCTGAAACCATTTGCCTTAACCTCAATTTTATTAGCTTTCAGAAATGCTGAAGAATTAGTACATTGTTTTCTAAAGTGCCTCATACAGTCAGATTCTGGGGCTTTTACTGCTATCACAATTCAAGTAAGAAATTATATTGACTGGGGAATAAGTGAACGAGAGTATAAAAACTTTGCTAATACTGAGCTTAGAGATAGTATTGGCTATATCTGCTTCAAGTTTATGCCTGACTGCTCAGGATCTTCAGGCTGTAGTGCTTTCTACATCATGACTGTGCTTTACTCTTTAAACTTTTAATACTGAAGTAGAGTGACTTTGGTGTGGCAGATGGCACAGCATAGATTTATGATACATCACTGTTTTTTGGCTGTTGTCCTTATGGCAGCTGTGTCTGGTTAGGGAGCTCAAAAGTGCCTGACAATAATTACCTTTAATTTCTGCAGGCAGCATCATGGTGATTTTGGGACTGTTTATTCTTTTCTGTTTGTTCCTCGGTACCCTTTCTGCCTTAGTTATGCTTCTGATACAACTGCTCAGTAGAAGTTTGGGGTTTGGGTGGGTTTTTTGTGCGTTTTGTTGTGTTTGTTTTTAATATGCTACCTTGGGTAATCTTTTTGTCTTGTCTTTTCACTGATCATTTGACTATATAATATAATAGTACAGCATTGATTGTTCCATGTTAATTGGCTTCGAAGTGTTGAAATTAATGAGTACTGTATCTTACTAGTGTACTTGGAAATTTTGTAGCAGCTAAATAAGTCAAGCAGATCGTGATCAAAGTGACAGGAAATAATATTTAAAAGTATAATCAAAAGGTATACCATTAAATAAATATTTCTTTATGCTATCCATGTAAAAAAAAATAAAAAGAAACATAAAAGAATTAAAAAAAGAATCCTTAGGATGGTGTACTGAAACAACTTGACTTTAAAATAGTGTTCAGAATAACATTACATAACTGAACTAAGAATGTGTATTGAATTTATGTGACTTATTCTCACTGAAGGGAATTGGTTTGTTCTTCCTATTTTTCAGTGGTGCATTGTATGGTGTGATACTGCATTTTATTTATTTATATTTTTCCAGGTCTGACAGCAGCTGCCATGGCAGAGGCTATGAAGTTACAGAAAATGAAACTTATGGCAATGAATAGCCTTCATGGAAGTGGAAGTCAAAATGGAACAGAATCAGAAAATGAAGAACTTAATTCTAATGCAGGTAAGTAATGCTGTGCGTGTGAGCTATAGGGGAGCTCTTAACACCTGTTTTTGTGCATGGAAAAAAAAAATCAAAAATCCGTCTCAAATGCTTGAGCTCTTTTATTTTGTAAGCTTTGCTCTGCCAGTCAAAATTACTGCACCCATTCCTGCCGTATTCCTTCAGTTTGCCTCCTAATGGCCATCTTCATTAATTTTTTAAAAAACATTGGTGAAGGATTGTTTTCATTATGTTAGAATACAGACATTTTAAACTGTTCCCGAAATATATTTGTAGTAATAAAAGACTTCTCTATTGGCAATAATACAGTGAGTCTAGGGTTCTGCTGTAAATGATGGAAAGTTTCCAAAACATCAGGTTGTTGGAACTCATTATTGAGTTCCACAGTTCACTGGAGAAAGGTAAAGTATAGAAGGCTAAATCACAAACTTGCTGGTTTTTCTGCATTTTGTTCTTTCCTTGAATGGATATTTGCAAACCACAGCTATGAAGGAGAGTCATGATAAATGTTTGTTATGGCCTACCTGGCTGGAATAACCTTGGGTAGAAGGCACTGACACTGAACACGTGTTCAGTCTATACTGCTATACGCATTAGTATAAACTTGAAATAAGCTCCCCGAGTCCCAGCTCCACAAGAATAGGGTTCAAAGTCTTAGTCAGAAATGGATCCTTTGAAGAGGATATCTGCTTTGTTTATTCTAGTGTTCTTTTCAGGTAAATAGAAGAGACTTTTACTGGGATAGTGTAGAGACCCTAGAATAAGATAGATCTGTTTTGTCTCAGAGAACTGATAGATACAATAAGAGCGGGTTCACTTGGACTCACTTTTTTTGCTGCAAACAATCCTACAGTACACTCTTACCATTTTGGAAACTTATACATCCTTTGTTTTCATTATCAATTCAAGAACAGAGGCATTGTCTGATCCCTCGTTGCATTCAGATCTCCCATCGGCATTCATACGTCTCTGAAGTCACACATGCGTCTCTAAAGACGAAGCCGCTCTAACAGTTTGCTTGCTTGGATGGTGTATAGTGTATATGCATTGTACCATCAAAATGGTAATTTATTAGACCAATAAAGCAGCAGCTGGGAGGTCTTAGACTCATTTTCTAAAGGAATAACTTTGAATTCATGACAAATTATGCACAAAGCAGTCTTTCCAAAAGTGGTATTGCCTTTTGCTAATTTTGTGTACTCATCTGTATTGAAGAAATCTGGCTTCTAATTCATGCATTAAACCCTTCCACAGCTTTCTATTATGTAGGATATGTATTTCTTATTCACCTCTCAGACCCTAATCAATTAGTGCATATTGAATTCAGAAAAAAAGCACTGAAAAAACATATTTAGTTTGTGTAACTCTTATAATCTGTATATAGTTCAAAATGAATTATGAAGTTTCACTAAATGCTAAGAAATGTGACTGAAGATAGAATTCCTACAGAAAAGCAAGGAAGCTTCATACAGAAAAGATGTAGGGTTAGCATTAGGGTTTTTTAAAGCTGTTGCACAAAAGCTTGCTAATTTGAATGTTCATGGTTTCATTTGTTACCTGATATGGCAGATTTTATATACTTCTTATGGGGAGAATATACAGTACTTTTAATATTTTAGGTACCTTGTTGACAAGTTTTTTGGGGAACTATCATACCAGCCTTTCGACAATACGTCAAGAGTATGCATATTAAATGAAAGTTTTCTATGGTTTAGCAATTCAATGAGTTCAACAACTGACTCAATACCAATTTAAATATTTGGAAAAATTCCTGCTGACTTTAGCTGGTTGCAGTGAGGCCCAAGGATAAGGATATGGTGTCAGTTATGTGAAGTTCTTTTCTCAATTCTTTCCTCTTTTGATTGCCTAATTCAGTAAAATTGCCAAGAGCAGATTTTCTGGATCGAGTGCCAATGTTGCTTGCTTCTTTAAGAAAAAGAACTACTACTAATCATATTAAAATCACAATTTCCCCTCTTTTTACTATCTGCAGTGCCAGCACTAGGATCGTTTGCATGTTTTCTGTCTTTATTGGAGGATCATTTTTTAAAGATTTACATTAAGCAGGTACAGCAGGATGTGTGAAAAAGGAAAACCAAAATGAATGGAATGTAAAACTTAACTATACATTTCACTATATAAAATAACTGAGGAATTATCAGATATTCACTATAGAAAACTCATGAGGGAATGACGTGGGGCATGAAGAGAGTGGGCATTTTGTTTAGAAGTTGATACACACTTTGTAACTTTGATTCACTGTGAAGAGAACACCATGATAATTCCATCTGCATGAAACCTTTACCAAATATTTGTTTTGCTCTAGACTCTTACAGCTTAAATGACTATTAAAAACAAAATGGGGATGCGAAATGAGAAAGAAAATTGAATTTTGAAAATTTTTTTACTAAGAGGAGGTAAAAAGGAGCAGAGCAAAGGACTCAGAAGCCTCGTAAGTGAGAAAAACATTTTATTTTAGGAGAGCGACCTACAGTTTCTTTGATTTGAGGTTGTGTTTAATAGCTTCTGTAATGGCTGCAACATGACTCTGCATCTAGATTTCAGCATGAATAACAACCTGTTCGTGTTTCATTTAGCTCCAAATGAGAAATTCTGTCTTTTATTGTTTTAGGAAATTAGTCTGTGTACTATTGCTCCTGGAACTTTATAATTAATCACTAAAGGTTATGGCTGTGGAGAGTTTGTGGGAAATAGATGTCTGAATGATTATAACTGTAGCTGTCAAATCAGAAATATAGTTATGCAGAGCAGAAGACCTTTTGCTTCCTTTGATTTTTATGTTTTTTTTCTTTTTACTGTAACAAAGACTTGAAGGGTTGCAGTTTTACTTAAAAAACTCCTATAGAGATTGTTGGTTTTTTACCTCACTGTTACACATTGACTTCCTTTGGGGAGCATAAGGTACAATGCCATCGAATATTTCACAATAAGACATGTGCTTTCCTCCTGCTTTTCATAGTCCGATAGATGAGTGGAATAGTCTCTTTTGATGTTCCTTGTTTTGAGTTAAAATGTAATTGATCAGTATTAAGTCCTGAAAGTTTCTTGACAGATTTTTTGGAAGTGTGTCATTATATGCAGGCCATTAGTATAGTAAAAAAGTGGTGAGGATGTCATGTCATATTCATTTCAATCCCCATCTGTATCTGTTGAAGTCAGTCTGAAATAATTTTGGATTTGCTTCTCTAGTAATACCTAGAATGTCACTTCTGTTCTTTCTTTTCTCTGTATGTGTGCACCTATCATGATGGAACTTTTTCAAGAATTTCTGTATCTGAAGCCAAAACTCATGCTATCAATTTAAAATCTGAACTCATAACTCTCAGGATCACTGACTGTAATTCCTCAGATATTGTGTTGTCCTCTAGAAAATTACAGTTGTGGAATTGAATCTTACAAGTGTGTCTAAGGAAGTGGGGAGTAAATGTGCCACATTTCTTGCTTCTAGTTCAGCTGGTATGCTTTTGCCATCAGGTCCTACCTACCTCCTTTGTGTGATATTACAATAATCTCAGTAATGGTGGATTTTAGTACTGGAATACTCTAAATAACTTATTTTTAAAAAGTGCTGCAAGAGACAATACTGAAACTGTGGAAAAAAAATACAAAAAAAATTTGCACATACTTTTTAATTGAAGTAATGCATTAGTTCACAGGGCTGTGAAGAATGTTGTTATACATTTGAACATTAATGTCCTCCTTCCACTCTCTGCAGAAGAGAAAGAGATTTTTTCTGCACCTTCCTACTCATCATATGAAGTGTTGAAGCAAACTTCTCAGGCAGTTGAAAATCTCATATTTAATCTGGCACTGTAGGTTCTGTAGGTTCTCTGGCCCCACAGTCCATCCGATCTGTGCTAGCTGTTCCTTGTGGCTTAGTGTCTGTCTCCATCTTCTTGTAAGATCTGGAAAAGAAGGCTGAATTTAGAGAACTGCGTAGTTGGGGACATAGGTGCCTGGAAGTGGGAGAAATTAATCCCTCTGAAATCTCTAATTCCCAATGGCCATAAATCTTTCATAATCCTATTCCTCCTTTTCGGCTAGTCCATGTGAGTCCTTGGAGGTGAGACAGTTTGTTGATGGCAATCAGTGCAGTGCACACATCTGAGGATTGCCTTGAGTCCGGAAGGTTGCCATAGGTAAGGCAAGTCATGCTGTAAAGCATGACCGATAATATGTGCCAGGAGTGATGTGGTCTTTCATATTCCACTTCAGAAAATGAGTAAGATCAAGGGCTAGAAGCTGGCAGCTGAAGCCAGGTATGCTGGATGCGTGTGCAGATCTCTCAAAGCCCAGCCACGTAATCAATTTTGTTGTTCTATAGAAATAAGATAAACAAAACCTCTCTGGTTGCACAAAAGTGTTTGTAAAGATCATCTGTATCATCATCGTGCAATACTAATATTGGGTGAAGTATGTTCTGGAAATTAGCATATAATTGCCTAGGGAAATTTGAAACTTATTTGAAATAAGAGCTTTTTTTTTTTTAATAGCGTAGCAGCTGGTAATTTGTACAAGTATGTGATAGAACTAGAATTTGAGGGATAGATTGCAAAATACAGTATTGGTGATATTACTTGAACATCCTTTAAGCTGCATAAGCAAGAAGGATCAGTGCATAGCAAGCTGCGACAGTACCTGTTTGTACAAAACCTCAGTGCAAAGAATAAAGCAGTTATTTCCTTCTGTTGGCTTTTGGAGTTAGCACGCATGATTTAATAAATGTGTTTTGCTTTCCCAAGAGAGATATCAAACAGTACTAAGTGTTTCAGTGGTATTTCCTTAGGAAGTCAAAATGTTATTCTGTATGTAGAGTCTTGTTGCTTAATTTCCAGACAAGGAGCTAAGTTAGGCAGAAAAGAAAGGAAAAACACCCTAGCTTTTGGTATATGAGGATCAGAGAAAAAGCTCTTCATAGAAGAAAAAAAAAACTGTTATCTTTTTATCCTTTTTTCCCTTCAGTACCTGCCATGCAGTTTTCTCATAAATGCAAACATCCTTCACAATCTGTTTAAAAAACCACAAATACATCACTCAGAGGAATATTTAAGGAACCATCAGGAGGGAAAAAACTCATTGGTTTAATGGAATGCTGTCAAGGAAAATCAGCATCACAAACGACACCGGGGCAGAATTGATACTTTTGCACTGACATGTTAAAAGAAAATCCCATGCATTATTTAGAAAACCCAGAAATCTGTCAGCTGTATGATTGCCGAGTTAGCAGAAGCAGGAGGATGCTGCTCAAGTTGAAAAGAAACGCGTAGGCACAGATCCATATTGTAACCTTTCATGTTCTCCACCCACCATGAATACCCAGCTATTACACGGTCAGCATTTTTTAGTTTTTCTCTTTTAAAATTTTCAAGTGCTTGAAAAGTCAAAAGAGGTAGGTCTTTTATTCTAAAAAGCAGGATGCCGAGGCTGTTATTTTACTGTAAAAGTGAAAATGACAAGACCAGAGAACAGATTTTTTTTAATCCTTGAGTGCTGTGCAGACTTCATGAAGTCATTTTTCCTGTTGTTAAAGCAAGTATTTTTGTGTTACATGAGCAGAGTTATTGTTTCACACATGATAATTTTTTTAAAGAACACAAAACATTTGTGCCATTTGAAAAATATAACCAGTCAAAACTACTATCAATATTTCTAGAATCAGTCGAAAAACTAGTGAAGCATACATACATTTAATTTTCTTTAATTGTCCTTTTGCCAGGAGGAATATATACAGTCTTGAAGTAAGAAAGAATTTAATATGTTTTGTTTTCTGTGCCATCTCATCCAAAAACTAGGCTTGTTTGACTCCAGTCCTAGCAGATCTATTAAAACATTTCATCCTAAAAATTGAGGCATCTGTTCTATTTTTTTAAACATGTACCTGCATTGGTCATGATGAGTCTGAAGATACTTGCTTTTCACGCTGGAAGCTGAGACTAGGATATAGCAGCTAAGTGGACCTCTCTGTTCCCGAAGTGGTGAAGTGCCGTGAGCTGCTAGTCCACAGCCATCGAACACAAATGGATAGAGCACCAGGATAGGTAGGATAGATAGGAAAGAGGATGACATTTTTGATGTGACCTTTTTCCCTCAGGCATGCAGATGATGTTGTACTGTGAGTGTGGCTCATGGTATAATACGTATCATACAGCCGATTGGACCGGGCTGGGACATAGGCAGTGGTGGTCAGGGTCATGCAGAGACACAGCTTAAAAGGTCTCCTGGAGATCAGAAATGATTTCAAGCACTTCACAGCTCCTGTTCAGCCCATCAGTCTGGGATGCGTTTCTCTGGGGGAGGCTGGACGCTGGATTAGGGCTGTGCCATGTGTGCGTCTGAACAAAAAAAAACAACTTCTGAAGACCCTGTACTAGACATTGGTGCTTCAGGGCTGACTCACAGCGCACATGCGAGGGAGCAGCATGCTGAAGTCTCATGTACGAATGAGGCTCCCCTAGGTAATGAAGGCATCTATGGCCCCATAGGTGCCTGGCTATGAGGACAAGCTCTGCATAAGTGTGTTTATCCCAAGGCCATAATACCTGAAGAAGATGAGTGATGAAATTCAGTGGCTTTCAGGATGTGCTTCCATACATAGGTTTGGAGGTGTGGTTTCTTGGAAATTTCTTGAACCCACTTGCAATTGATATCTATGAAATCATAAGCTTCCTTTTTCAGTGAAAACAGAGTGAAGGAACTAAAACACTGACGTAACACTGAGGCTATAAACAGCTTTACCCATTGCTGCTTGTCAGAAAATGTCCATGGCTGCTGAATGATACAGAGCAATCACTTCCCTGCAGATAATTTAAGTAAGGCTTTCCTGGAGCCAGTAACTGATAATTCTGGAGGAAAATGTCGATGTGCTGTTTTCTTTTTTCAAGATATAGCTCCTCAAACATTAGGCAGGAAGTGATAAGCTGTTTATTTGGTTTGGTTGTATGATGTTTGTATTCTGCTGCATTCTCTTCTATTTCTTCCTAATGGTGGTGGCTTTCATGGGCCCTCTCAATTATCCTGAGAATCCAGTCTCCGTGTGTGAAGCTTGGAAACAGGATACACATATATCTATTTCTTTGGCAAATCAGTGTTTTATTTGAGAGTGAATATCAGTGGCTCGGTTTCTGTTGTGTTACCCCACCACTGGGCATGATTTTAGGATACTTTAGTGAACCGTAGTTTAGTGGAGTTTTGTTTCTTATCTGTAAACTATTTTAAGGTCCCACTTTCAATAGATTCTTAAGTGGTTACCTATTGAATGCATGTCAGTACTTTAACTGTCTTTTTAAAAAGTATTCTTATTTGTTTAAATATGAATGTAAATACTTTATAGTAAATGTATATGATTCACACATAAATGTTGATTCATCAGCTAGTATTTACATATTTGTATTGACTGACACCCAACTCTGAGAAATACGAAGTAGCTCTGGCTGTAGTTTTGAAGCTAATAAAGGAAATATAACTTTGGACAACTTCTGAAAATTAAATTCTCTGTGCTTTTCTTTTTAAAACATAGTTTTCTTTGAGAGGAATTCCTGGTTTTGATGCTTGTGAAATTAATGATGAGGAAAAATTAATTAATGCTTATATAACATCATAAGCTAATATAAACTACTTTAAAGATCAAGCAAATGTAGGTATTATATAGACTTCTTTTTAGAAAAGTTCATGTTAAATGTCTAAGCTCTGTTTTGTGTGAATGCTTTCTGAGATGGTAATTCTCAAGGGTGTATTTTTAAATGGATTCATGACAATTAGATGCTGTTAAATCTTTATGAATGGAGAATATATATACTTGTAACTTTATATTTCAACAGTTAAACATGTCACACAATCTGCTTCCTCAGTATATTTTGACTGTTATTTTATTTGAAGTCAAAGAACTGCTTTTCCTTTTTTCCAGAGCATAAAGTACATTTTTCTTTTTTCACGAAGACAGAATTCCTTACAATGATTTCCAACTTTTGCTGGAACAAATTTAGGATAGAAAATCAAGATTCATAACTATTAAAAAAAACCCTTCCTAACACCAAATAAAATACCTCTGGGTGCACACAGTGTAATCATAAACAACCTCTCTAGATTCTTGCCATATCTACTATCAGAACTAAGTGCAGCAAAAGATAAGCTAATGACAAAATGCAAATGGTATGGCTAAACTGTGTAGCTTTCACATGTCTGTCACCTTTCAGATCCTTTACAAATTTATACTCTCAGAGTGCAGAGGTCTAAGTCTTCAAAGCTTGGAAAACAGAGGTGCAGCATGAACTAATCTTCATTTTTTCCCCTATCTTCTTACAGCAGCACTAATGGAAATGTATTTTGTTTAATGACTCTGAAATCCTGTTTGTAATTAGATGTGGGAATTGGTCTTACTTTGTAACAGATGATACTGGAATAATAATATGAGAGATGCTACACTGAGACCACTATCCTCCTAAATCTATATCATTTTTCATTTTATTGACAGGAAATGTGTTCCTGGAACAAAGAGATTGATTTTAAAGAGGTAGAAAAATAATGTCTAGTAAAAACTCAAATGAAAACATTTTAGCATTACTTTAAGTGTATCACAAGAGTTCATTAACCTTTTAACTTTATTTTTAATTTTAGTAAACAGTCGTCTTATAATTGTTGCTTTGTCACTGATACGATCTTTGAATTAATGTACCAAAAGGTAGGGAACTTTAATTAATGACAGGGTGCATACAATTAAAATGCGTATCATATTTCAGAAGGATTATTCAAAATAATTAATTTTGTCTGTTAAAACACTCTTACAGTCGTAAATGAAGTAATTAGGAGTGGGCATAGAACACGTGAGTGTAGGCTGAGCTCACACAGTCTCTTTAGAGTATTAGTCATCTTCACTAGGTCTTGATGTCATAAATCATTTTGGCCACCGCAGAGCCAAGGCTACATTTTTTCCTTGGTTATAATGTTCACATTTGTTAGTAGTAGCAGATATTCGTGGTCAATATCAACTTGCCGAAGGAAGTGTCCCTCATTAAGACAAGGTCTCCTGTTTCTCTGCAAGGCGCAGGGACCACCGTGGCACTGTAGGGAACAATACTTACCAGAAATGTGCCAAATTTAGGACTTTCAGTATAAATTTTTATTAAGACCACTAGAGACTAGATCCACTGCAGTTTAAAAAGAAAAATCATTCCAGTTTAGACATTTCAGTAGGCTCCTGCGACTGCTGAAGGACATGGTGTGAAGAGTACTGTTCTGCCCTCTTGGAAGCACAACTACTCTCTGCAGTCAGGCGTAGGGTGAGGAGGCATCTCCAGGCATCTGTGCCTTTCTGGTCTTGATGCTTAGTGGGAAAGGTAAGGAAAAAGAAAAGTATGGCCCAGGTCTACCTCTCTGAAATGCATTCTGTATTTCATGTTATACCATTGTTAGATAAAAGCAGAAAGTGGTCCTGGGAGCAGGAACCATCTAGCTGGTGATCAGATGAACTCTGGCAATTAGGGATGCCAAAACTGCTAGGAAGTACGCTTGTTTCAACCCAGTGATTTGCAGATTTTCCACAGTGCTACCAAAGAACAAGAATAGCGATGTACCATATGTCAAAATACATTTTTTTTTTTTGGACGTCCTCATATGTACTCTGTTTCAACAAAATCTTGTCTGTGTATCCTTTGCACAAAGTAACGTACTTGTTTAAACACTACTGTGTATTAGCATGCTTAGCCAATGTGGTTTAATTTCACATTTCAGGATGTAAAGAACCCAGTATGTAAAGAACTCCAGTGTTTTAGGAAAAGCAAGTATTAGTGATAGCTGACTTTGTTAATACCAGTGAGTCAACTGCAATCTCACATTAATGATATTTTAACAATAAAAAGTACTTTAATATTTTAATTACATTTTGAAGTCTGGAACATTCTTGTTCTTGTTAAGGCATATATAAGTTAGGATGAAACCTGGCTTATTACCTTTGATGCCGGCCACATGCTGAGAGTCCCCCCAAAGGATGTCATTGGTAAGTGATACAGCTGCCAACAGCAGGAGTCTCATGAATTACAATTTTAATCAGATTTTTTAAAAAAGTCCCCTAACGTACAGTTAATTTATGTTTGAGGTAAGAAATGTTTGTAGTGTGATCATTTGGAATAATTTCTCACTCAAAAGAGTAGCATTAATCTAAAAAAACCCCATTTTAATAATGTGGCTTTTTAGTTAAGGATTCAGTACTAGATTTTTGCAGAGTGCCCTGAACTGACATTTTTGCAGCTGAGATTTGATAGCAGTTTTACTTGCAACAGTTGGCGCTGTTTAAATGTCTAGCTGATTTGTGAATTTGATGAGACAGAAGTCACAGTGGTCTCAATTAGTTTTGCCTTTACTTGCACCCACAAAGTAAGAGGCATCCCTTAGTTCTGGAGTAGGGACTATATAGGTCAACAGGACATATGCAGATCAGAACCTTAATACTTTTTATAGAATACCTTGACTATCTTGAATAGTTATATTCAAGTTTTCTTTTCCTTTAATAAAGTTTTGGTCTATTAAGAAAATCAGGATTATGCATTTATTTCTGTGATTTTAAAAGTAAGCATCTGACGGTTTTGCATAATAGGTTATGCTTTCTGCTCCATATTCTGTTTTAAAAAAGCTGGAATCCAAAGCTGTGAGTGACATTTTGGTAGAATTTTAGCAAGTACAGTCATTACCAAATTAAAAATAGATACAGGTGGGTAGTCGATGTTTTTAGCTCCTTTTAAAAAACCCCCAACCCCTAACTGTATACAAGAGCAGCAGTTTATCATACCGTTCCAGTTAGAATTATGAGAGGCCAGCAATGTTGTCCCAGACCAAGAGTAAATGTACTTTTATCACCAACGTGTGTTAGAAATCTTTAGTTTTCATGGCTGCAAATTCTTTTTATCAAATGAAATTCTTATTCTTAATTTCTTAGAAGCTTAATTTAAATTAATAAGATCACTAAAGAATTTTAAACCCTGGTCCATTTAGTCATGGAGAAGAAAATCTTGTTGACACCGTATAATTGAAACTACTAATTTGTCCATAACGTAAAGGGAAAATGCATGGATTTTTAGTATATGTTTCAAATGCCATCTTAATGTGTTTGTCATCTTGGAAATGTAACAAATATTATGTTATCTGGTAAGTAAGTAACTATGTATTTTAGGATGGCCGGTTTGTGTATTAGTTTTTGCACATATATGTTTCATCTTGGGAGGCACAGTAAGCATATGCACCTCATGGTTTTAGAATAGTAGTATCTTCTCAAGCTGTGATGTTTTCTTGAAGAGAGAAGTAGGTAGAGCTTTACCTGAACTGTTCTTGTAGCTGGAGAACCATAGTGTAGAATAATGATCCTGTGTTGCAGATGAACCCTCTAGGCTGTACCCTGCAATGTGGTATATTATGTTGCAGCGTACAGATGTAGTTTGGGTAGTAGATGTAGTTTAGCGGTGGCAGGGTGAGTTCAGGATGGGCCATTTTACCCTGCAGTTTGGAACTGTGTCTGGATCTGGTCTGTCTATTGCATTTTGCAGTGTTTAGGATTGTAAGAAAACAACACTTTCAGACCTGTTTTCTTATCTACTTTCAATGAAGCAAGAGCTGTGCCAGCGTCACATCTGACTGATAGTTGTCCAGCTTAATTTTAGAAATTTTATAGGCTTACTAATCGTGGTCATTTTTCCTAATGTTTAAGCTAAGTCTTTTTTGTTACTGTCTTTCCTTGCTGCTTCTTGTTCTGTATACTGAACAATTTATTCTCTTTTATTACTGAACATGTCTTTCATCTAGTGAAGACTGTTAGTGAGTGTCCTATCTGTCTTCCCTTCCCTGCATTAAACAAGGCTGCTCTTTTGAATGTGCCTCATACCAGTGACTTTCTAGGTCCCTGGTGAGTTCTCACTGCACTCTGGCCTCTCTCCAGGTGAGTCATATCCTGCTGATTCCAAACCCAACACAATGCTTCGGTCAAGGCCATGCCAGTGCTCAGTGCAGCAGGGTAGAACAGGATAGGGAGAAAGAATTTCTCCCAGTCATACATACAGCTATCTTATATAAATATGTGAAACTCTTACTCTCCTGACATTTCCTGGAAGCAGGATATTGCTGACCTGTGTTCACCTGTAGTTTACTATAGCCTCTAGATTTTTTATTTTTAGAAGAGCTACATAGGCAGTCAAACCCCAGGCTATTCCAGCCTTCCATCTGTCCTGACCAAATTTTCACATTATATCTCTATTAAATGTTCGCAAAGGTTTAGACAAATGTTAATAAAGATCCAGAGTTTTGGATGGATTGGTTAATTCTGTTGTGTATGCTTATGATCTAGACTCTAGCATGCTAACATTTGCCCTTGAACATGAAGCATTTCATTTGTTGGTTTGGTCATTTTATAGTTCATTCTATCTTTACAGGCTGACTGGAGGTACATTCTGAAGGTAAATTAAAATTGATAGTTGAGACTGAAAACCAGCACTTCCTGTTAGATCATGTGCATTTTTTAAGCCATACAGAGCCATCTGCAATTAATGCTTTGTTGTATATCTTCTGTATTTACCGTATATTTGACAATAAAACCTTTTTTGACGTTTAATCAGTAGCAGAGTTGTTCCACTGTCATTATATATTCATGAACTTTATCACCAAGACAAGACATAAATGTTGAGCTTGCCTTTAGGATCACACATGCGTTGATATTTAAGACCTAGATAACTGGGGGATTTTGTGTCTCTTCTCATTTTTATATTGTAGAATAGATTCTTCTTTTTAAGAAGATGCTCAGGGTACTACTGTAAGGATGGAGACAAATGAAACTTTGGGACCAGCTTAACTTCCAGCATATGTGTATGAGAGCTGTATATTCAGTTACTAATGTCATGGGACATGAGAGGCTGCGTTTTCTCCTTTTACAGTAAGGCATATAATATTAGTTAAATTGTGATTTATTTTCCCATATTTCAGATGGAAGTCGGAAAGGTAGTAAGAAGAAGTATCTTGCAGGTTCCTGTGGTTCCTATGGATATGTTTTCTGATTGACTGTCTCTACGAATTTGATATAAGGGGGATTTTGTCATTTCATCCTTGAGAAATATTTCCTCCTCATTTGCAGCATCTCTTGTATTTTTCTTGATTTTGACAAAGTAGGTATTTTTTGGAAGTTGAATCCAACTTTATTCCCTTTCTCTGTAAAATCCTAGATCCAGGGGGAAGGGTCCTTTAGGAAACATAGAATAGCTAGCATGAGTAAGATTTTTAATTTCATTTTTTATAAATTCCAAATGTATCTGGGTATATACTGTATGTTAAATAATGTTTCTGTGTTAGTGAGAGATTGAACTTTAATAGAAAAATATTATCTAAACAGAAGGGCGATTGCATGAAACTTGGAGGTATCTTATATTTAGGAGGATAATCTCTAATGAACCTTTCTGAATTTAAACCATGTGATTATGTCTGTAGAAGAAATATTTGCATTGTCATAATGCTAGCGATTGATAATCATTTTCTATCTGACTAACTAACAGCTCTTCTTTCTTTGAAACTGCCTTGAATAATTACGGTCCAAACCCCACCCCTGTGCTACATAAATGGAAAACCCAAGTCATCAGATAGTACTGAATCTTCAGTTTGGATTAAAAAAAAGTATTGTATTTATTAGATGCAGTTATGGCACAGAAATAAATGGTTGATGTAGCTATACAACACCTCACCTTCAAAATTTAACCATCTACAAATGCCGTTTATTTTTCATAAGCTCCTTCCCTTTTAATATGATTCATTAAATACCCCCCTTTTTCTTCCTGCTGTTTGTTTATCTATTTTGAATGTAGACTCAAGGCATTTATTTTCCGTCTGTCTTAATGTATGGTGTGGTTGATGTAAAAATATTTTAAAATAATGTTCATATTATTTAAATAATTTCAAATTTAAAAGTCTGGAATTGCAGATCTGTTCTGCTGTAACCTACATTTTATAGATTCACCCTGGAATTTTCATCGAGGCTTATTTCTCTACTTTTCAAGAAAATTTGTATTTTCGATATCCTCCCATTTACCACACGTAATTTAGAAAACTCTCCTGTAGATAGGAGCTCCTCCAGCATGCAGCAGAAGTTTTTGCAACTGGTAAAAAGCTGTACATTCCCACCCCCAGCAGGGGAGGGATACCGATGGAAAAAGATTCCTCTGCAGAAAGGTGTGTGTTGCTTTACTTTCTCGTGCTTGGTTGTAGCTGTGGAATGGCTCTGAGTCACAGCAGTTTGGGAATAAGGCAATTTCCCTTCGCCCTGCTGTTGAGCGTATCTTTTGCACAGTCACCTGGTGCTGAGGCTCTGTAATTTCTGATTCAGTGTGTGAATCAGTAAAGAGGGAACTTATGAGGATCAAGATGAATTATTTTTTTAAGGGTTACTGATAGCCAATAGACTATCTTTACAGATGCTAGTATTTCCTCTCCTCTGCAGTTGAATGTGGTCTGAATTCAGGGACTGAATTTTAAATTTGAAGCAGATGTGTGGCAGCACATGAGATATGCGGCGATAGCATGGTCTGCATAGACAGTTGCCTCCCAGCTCCTCCATTTTTAGTTATCTTAATTGTATACATGCAATAATTTCTAATTCAATTAAGACTAACAATATTCCATGTTAGCCTGTCTGTTAAAATCCATGCAGTATACTATAAAAAAGTCATTAGTTTGGTAATATCAATTTAACAAGTTTTAGCTCATTAACCTTGACACCAGCAGTGCTGGAGAGAGGAACCTTTTGATATTGTTGTGCTCAGCATATAGCAGGGATCTCTGAAAATCTGTTGAAATCCGTGGCTATTGTCCACCATCATCAGTTGTAGCTGTATGTTAGCTCTTTTATGCAAATACCATAGTAAGCCACAAATTACATCTTTTCAAGTCAACTTTATAGATTGGGGTAGTGTTTGTTCAGAAAAACATTTCTTCCATTAGGACCTTTGTATGGTTTTTAGATGTTTTTTGATGGTTTAGATGGTTTTTGAACAGCATTGCCAGCTATTTCCTATGTTTCATTTTTCATATGTATACCATTCCAACACCACTTTTAAAAAGCTTGCCTGAAGTGTGGCAGATGAATAGTTGTGATAACATTTTACTAAGCTGAGTAAGATACTAATTGCAGAAATACTTCTTCAGTTATTTCTTTTTGCTTTCCAGGCTCACTTTTGAGAAATTTCAGTTACCTTTGTAATAATGTTGTTTTAGCTTCAGAAATCTTATATAATACTGCTGTAGGTACCACTATATACTAGGAAAATGAGGAATCATTTAAAAGTAGGGTAGAAAGAAATAAAGAAAAAACTCTACTAGTCAGAAAGCTGTTGTTTATTGTATACTTACTTTTGTACTCAAATTGGATGTGTCTGAGTTTTAGAATTGATAAGAGGTAGAGCAGAACTCATGTTCAGCCTCGTAATACAGCTGTAATCACAGAGGCATTTGAAAAACAGCAAGAAGGGATTCTATAAAAACACTATGTATTTTCTCAGGAACAGCTTCACTTAATCCCTTGCAGTCATCGTGAGTCTGTCACATTTTATGATTTGGGGATGGGATTTTAATGTAAAGTGAATTAGCACCCACATCTGAGGAAGGGCTAGACAAAATGGAAGAAAAAGAAGAGGGACTTATACAAATGTTTTAATGTGAAAGTGTGAAAACAAAGCAAGATGAACATGGAAAACAGAAGATTTCCTTTTCAGCTCTGTCTTTGTCCAGTTCATGCCAATGTAAAATTTTTCATGCCTTTATTACTGTTTTATCACCTGTCTTTCCTTTGTTTTCTAGCTTGCTCAGTCAGAAAGTGCCTTTTACTACCTTTCAGGTTATGAAGTATTCTTGAAATTGCCATCCTTTCTGCATCCAGTAATCTACTGAAGTTAGGGAACAGTTTTGATCCTTTTTCTCCTTTTCCCTCTGCTTAAGTGGATCATTTTCCAGATTTTGGTCTTCCCATTGCATTGCTGATTCTGCCGTCTCTGAAAATCCCCCCCGACCTTTTCTCATGTGGCCCTCAGCCAGCAGTTGTTCTTCATACAACTGTAGGTGCTGTAGGCAGCCAGTGCTGTTGCTGCGGGTGAAGGACAAGGGGCATGCCGAGGTGTAAAGAGATCAGGCAAGTCTTGCAATGGTTTTCTAAAACGCGAAGTAAAAGGCAAGTGCTGGATTGGGCATTGTTGACTACAGCAATGCTGACACACATCAGGAGCACCCACAGAGAAGTGTATTTTGGCTTTGTTTGAGAGCACTCAACCCTGTGTGATCCCAGGAGATGGAGGCTGCCAACCTGAGTGTTGGTAAGTGTGTACAGCTGTGGTGCAGGTGTGAGAAAGCAGGGCAGAGCTGGAGGGAGCCGCTGCCGACTCTCCAGCCAGGACATGGGCATTTGTTCCCAGTGGAAAGCCAAAGCTACGCTCAGTGTGACTTACTTGATATGTGCACTGTACACGGTCAGTCACAACGTTAAAGAATAACTTGGAATACTTTGATAACGTCTCAAGCCAGAAGATGGGCAGCAAATAATTTTGCTCATTTACAATGTTCATAAGAAGAGGGTTTCAGTAAAAGACCAGAGGTGTAATATAAGCAATTTGAATATTGCAGACCACTAAAAAAAATTATTCTGAACTATATGTTAAAACCTTTTGTTATATAAAGGAACAGTTACCTCAGCCAAATTTTCAGTTTCAGTAAGACAAAACAAGGTAGTTTTAAACTTAAGTATAAACTATCATTTATACTTTTTTGTTTGTTTGTTTTTCTGGCATGTTTGCCTCATAAAAAGTGAACTGGTTTTTGTCTTTTGTAGAAATCTAACACAAAATGAAAAAGTACATTAGGTAAAGCTAAACTGAAACTTTGGTTGACCTCTAGGTAGCGGGGAAGAGCGCAGTGTGGAGATTGGGAAAGGTTTTGCATATGCAAAAAATCAGGAGGCATTGTACTTTACAGACGTTCTGTGAGTTTGAAAAGGGATAATTTTAAGTGTTTTCATCTTTGAGGATATACCAAAGAACGGTACTCTGCAATACAAAGAACCTATGTTGAAAATTCCTGTTACAAAATAAATCTATTAAATTGTTGTTCTTTTAAAACATTTAACATTTTTCTTCCAAAATTTACCAAAATCCTTTTTATGCATAGGAGCTAGGCTTTGTCTTTATCTAAGGAGCGTTTTTGAAGTAATTTGTAAAATAATTTTTTTAAAACAGCTGAAGACAATATGGGTGCAGGAAAAAGTGCAGTGTTATGAAGTCTTTCATCTAAGACCTAATTCAGACCTGTATCTGAAAGCAGAAAATTCTCATGTGGTAGGTAGTTAGGCAAACGTGCGTAAGCCAAAGCTGCCTCTGTAAATACTGCTTTTTTTCTAAAAGGGATCTTACGTTATTTGACATTTATGGAAAACTGTTAGAATCTTATGTGAAACATGCAATGGCATTTCCTGTGGGAAATGTATTTTTTGTATGTTTATGTTAAACTATATATGTGCACATTTTTGTATGTATATCTAAGAACATATCTCAATACATTTGAAAGAAGAACTACAAATCAGACTGCAGATTTGTGCTTTTTAATTTGGAGGTTTTTGGTCTGACCATGTTCACTTTGGATTTAAATACCTTTTAAGGTATTCAAGCTTGATTGATTACTTGGCCTCACCTGAATAATTTAGCTTAGAAATAAGTCTCATATTTGGATAGATGTCTTCATGTTATACGTATGACTAAAAATCTGCCACTTCTAAGATCTTTTGTAGAGTAAAATTTATATTGTAGACATTTCACTTAAGGTTTTTTGACGAGTATTTTTAAAAGCCAGCACAATTTAAAAAACGGAGGTCTGGCTGCAAAATGTGGGCTAGACTTTAAAGAATCCGTATTTCAGGGGGATCATACTCTGGGGTTGTTGTTTCACCAATTACACGGATAGAGGATATTTACAGAATGAGACACCAAATATCCATATCAAAGACAGGCAGAGTTGTGGAACAATCAAGGCGCTCTGTGGCACTGAGGGAGGTAGAAGCCTTCATCCTTTTGGTCAAAACCACAAAACCAGCACCAGTGCTATATATCACTGCCAAATGAAGAGCTGTGTTTTGAAACAACAGATACTGTGCCATAGGTGTGCCGTTACAAAAGTGCATAGCTCTTTAAAAATTCCAACAGTGAGCATGACTCTTTTTCTTTTCTTTTTTTTAAGCTGAAAGCTGGCTAGAATCTCAGAAGTGAAAATCATATCTTCAAGCTTCCCAAACTAAAGAGCTTTGGGAAGAGTGTATTTGTCATTATGTTTAATTTGGACATACCTCACCAAAGAAAAGGCCAGGGGAGCTAGGCCGAGAACACAGCTGTACAGGCAGCTCAACTAATTGCCTCTCCATCCTCAACCTCATTTATCTTCATTTCTTCCCAATTATACCAAATTATCAATAGTCTCTGTTGCATCAGAGTCTTAATCCCCTTTATTCAGGCAGCATTAGATAGTGGCAGATGAATTCTTGGAGGGAGTCAGGGTAAACAGCCATGAAATGCCACCTCTGGCAGATGGCATTGCTCACAAGAAATGTGACAAAACATTTGGAATTTGTTACTAGGCATTGGTATGAGAAGGCAAGCTGTCAATATTTTTTTAAATGATAATCAAGGTGGTGCATACTTATACCACAAGCAGAAATGAATCCTGTCCAAAACTTCAAGCTTAGTTAAGTTCAGCTTGGCACTGTGCTGTTGTATTTTGTTGCTGAAACCTCTCACTCTTTCTTCTTAAGAAATATTTTCACTGGTATTAATGTTTTAATATTGTTCGTTGTGGTGATAGTTGTTATTTATGGTTTTGTGTACCTCAGAAATAAATATTAATTTGAAGACAGAATATCCTTTACACAATAACAAATTTAAGATGTATTTTCTTTAATAGTTTCTTTGGCACTGTTGGTCTTTTCTAGGGGTTTGATCATGCTGCTTAGAGAAGCTAATGCAACGCTCCCACTGATACTCATTGAGGAGAATTGCACTAGAGATTAGATGAGGGCACCTAATGGCTAGGTCTGCGGAAAGAGAAAAATATTCTGAAAGTCAAAGACTGGTTGAATGTGTAAGACGGCCAAGTGCTCTGTTAGGTGTATGTTCAGCTATTACTATGAGCAACAATGAAAGGGATTTTTAAAGGAAGTAAGAAGTTGGCTGCTAATATAGTTCAAGATTTTTTTGCGTGTTATTTTAGACTGACGTTAATGTAACACAGTAGATTTCACTGCTGACCTTTTATGTGAATTATGTTTACTCACAGGCTCTCCTGCTTTTGGCAGCATTCTAAATTTTTTGGAAGTCAGTAGTAACTTAGTGCAAGGAATCAAATGACATATAAAAAATGGTGCAACTTCAGAATTAGTGTATACCATGCCAATGTTCCCCTTACTTGTTGGAACTATGCAGGTGTAAGTGGCTACATTTACTGATCCTTCATGTAAACCATGGCTTATGACAGTAAGTCTTGTTGGAGACCTTCTATAGTCATTGAGCTTCAGTATAAAAGGATGTTAGGCACGCTTTTTGCAACCTGCCATTCTCTAGTAAAATCTCTAATGTCATTGAGTTCTGTGTAGATGCTTCAAGTTGGCAGGGGTTTGGAAGATTGTCTGAATGTGTATGTATGAAGTGCCACAGACTGTAATTAGTTCTTTCAAGCCATACTTTATTTTACATAGAGTTCCTTTTAGTATTAGGAGGTTTTGAAAAGATTATAAATACATAATTCATTTATGTCACTACAAATTAACTCAGAAGATTACCATCTGTAACTTGAACTGTTCATAATAATTATTTCAAAGAAATAGTAAATGATAAATTGTTGAAACTTGAATGATCTGATTTTGTACCGTAGCATTACCTATCTGCTGTGGATGTCAAGATGTTCTCAAAGCCTCTCAAAATCAAACTAAACTATCTGGCTAGTTACAGTTACAGTAAAAATATACAGTACATGTATCAGTGGTTGTTTCAGTAAGTTGTTAAATATGGTAAAATATTAAGTAATTAAAAACAAAGAAGGAAAAGCCACTTGGTTTGTGGTGAGTGAACGTGTCAATGATTATTGTCAATGGAATATGAATCCTAGTTCCTTGCTTGCTGGCTGCAGTTGTTGAGTTTAGAAGGATGCATGGTTTATCCTTTCTGGCAGCCAGCCCTATAAACTGCGTTCAAGATCTGAAAGTTAAGCTGTTTTATTTCTGGCTTGTGCATCAACAGTAAAAAAACATGACAGACCAAAATTTTGACCTTATTTCTATCTGTGAAGTGCACGTGTTTCTCAAGACAGACTTTGGTCCTGCAATAGAAAACAGTTCATTTTCTTGTTGATGGTCCTAAACCAGAAGAGATATCATGTTCTAGTACAATATTGTTGTTATTGTATAGAAAAATAAGTAGCGATAAGTTCACACGCTTATTACTAAAAATGTTAGCAATAACTGTTGGGAGTGCAGAAGGGAGCAGATCAGTTGTGCAAGAATCAACTGTAATCCTGTGGTTACATCTCAAAATAGCGTTGAACATTTAAAGGTTGTCCTTTCTTTTGACTTCACCAACATCATGTCTGTTGAAATAAAGATCTGTGCAGGTTGTTGTAAGCCCTCTTTTGTCAAAAGCATGTTCTGTAAGCTGTCAGGGGTAGGAGTCTCCCTGACCCAACTTTCCAATAAGAATGCAAATGTATATTGTCTGCCCACCAGATGAAACTTGCTGAGGTTGATACAACAGTACCTTCAGTGACAGAGAATAGAAGTTGTTTATTATCTCTCAGGAAGGAGATTGCACATGCTTTTGACATTGAAGAAAGTTCAGGTTTTAGCTCTAATTCCTTAATCCCAAGAATAACACTACACATTTTATAGAAGAAAATTAATAGGGATTTATTAGTTATTATTTCATCCACTGCAAGAACAAGAAGACATCAGAGGAAGATAGGAAATGCCAAGTTAACCCTCCAACAGCACACCTCAAAATAACATGACGTAGTTTTTCATATAGTGCATAGACAAAGTGTGGAACTCCTTGCTGTAGCATATTGTAGATGCAAAAAGTTGACTTCCATTTAATTTAATGGACCAAAAATCTATTAAAGGTTATTAAATTCAAGGAAAATACCTCTGATTCAGGAAATTCCTAATACATAAATTTTTGGAGAGTGTTCTGGGAAATTCTAATTACAAGTTTTCTCTGTCTTTAAACTCTCTAGCAAGTATTGGTTTTGGCCTTGTTGGAGGCAAGGTATTAGGCTAGATGGACTGTAGCTGTTCTTATGCAATCATTCTGGGAGTTGTTATTCCATTAGATATATTACCCCTCCCTCCTGAAATATCATGACTAATTTCCATTTAGGAAACCATAAATATCTAACTCTGGTTATGAAGATTACAAGCTTTTCCCTCAATGTCCCACCCTGCTTCATTAACATATGGTTAACTGTCACATACCAAAGAAGCAAAAGATTCATTATCGGAGCTTTTCTCCAGCATGTCACATTCCTTCCTAGCCAAGAAGCAACTTGTTTTCATTAATATTTATGCGTGACTATCACCAAAAGAAAGGAAGAGAATGGGTACAGGTAGCCAACTTGGAGAAGTGCTTTCAAATATTAGTGTTTTTTAATGAAAATTATTATAGTAGTTTGTATCTAACTTTCTATAAACATGATGTTTCATCTTGCTAAATCTATCTTTAATGGGGTGCTTTGGTGGTGTAAGTTGAATCAGCTGATCCGTGGAGTATGTTTGGTATTTTGAGTTTAAATGAAGATACTGCCACTTTGAGCGGTTTGTGTTTTTATCATACCTGGTCCCTTACATAGTTTTGCATTGTCTTTCCTTTTCCTGCATCTCTTTGTTTTGCAACATTTTTCCCATTTTTAATACTAGTTACTTGAAGAAGAGGCCATCCATATTTTAGCATTTGTCTACAGAAGACCGTTTTGCTGAAAGGATTTTGTTGCTGCCACCAGTAGTTCCTCTAGACTGGTCTTAGAGTTGGAGGAAGCACCCCGATGTATTTTAGCAGCCATCAGCATTTTTCTGTATGTGGTTTGAAGGGATGAATGACCCAGTCTGTTGTGAGAGAACAGGTTTTATACTTTGACACCAAACACCTGATTTTAATTGTGAGATTTTGTTTTGACTGGAAAGGCCATTGTAGCACAGTCTGACTTTCCAAGGTAACTGACAATAAAAAGACTTCCCTGCTCTTGTGCATTATAATTGTGTATTATAATTCAGAAACTTTAAAACACATTGTATTGACCACCTTCTTATTTGTTTTTCTCTGTTCATTTTAAAAGGAAGGAATCGATGGTTTGGGAGGGATGACTAGGTTCCTAAATAAATATTACATCTGTGCTTTTATCTTCTAAAAAAGTATCTTCCTGGAAATAATTGTTCTTAATGAAATTGGCATCAAATATTCTGACATATTCTCAGTTATCTTCAGTATCCTGTTTGCTGTTAAATAAACTTTGATTTTTCTGTCATTAAGACTTTTCAAAAAGTTTAGAAATTATATTCAGATTTCAGATGCCTTCTTATTGTATAATTATCAACAGATTACTTCACCTAAGTAGTGACAGACATATTTTTTAAGTATGACTGACTGATGGACAGATTGGGAATTGCTGAATTAATGGGCACATTTCAAAGCTTTGGCAGGGCTAAGCAGTAATTACATCTGCTGAACCACTTGATAAGTTTTTGGAAGTAGCCCAGTAAAGCCATCACTGGATTACTTGAGTTTTAATATCTTGCCCTATACACTTCCTTGGCTTTCTTGTAGGGCACAATCCAGAAGTTGATATAGCCAAATACACACAGCTAAACAAATCAATGCATTAAAGCTTTAAATGCATTGCAAATCTTCCATTTAGAATTTCAGATGGGTGTCATGCTTTTGGGGGCTGATTAAAAAATCATACACCCATTTTAAAGTAAGAAAGTTTATTTGAGGGTAAGGGACCACAAAAAGTGTCCACACTTGCCATCTACTGCCAATATGATGGACAGAATTTGGGGTTAAATGGGTCATAATCCTGACCCAGAACACTGCTATGTGTTTTGGACAGAAAAGTGACAGTTTACCGGAAATATAACCTGGGTAGTATCTTCCCATCCTTACTGGACTTGTATGTGCTGGACATTTAAAAAAGAAGTTAGAGGTGATAAATACTTAAAAGTTATATAAGTTAATACTTATAAGTTATCAGTGCTGAAATAGCAATGCACTGAATACCTTTTTCTTTGCAGCTGATGTTATGCTTAATATGCCCAACAGCATGAAAAATGTGTTTAAAAATAATTTTAGAATAAAATTGGACAGTGAAGATGGTATTGCTTTTAACAATTTGAGTTCAATTTTTTGGAAATGTATTACAACAAAAAATAAAATGACAGACATAGATTGAAACAGTGTGGTTGTTCAATTCAAAGGTACCTCTGACTGAGTGGATTTCATTTAGCTAGACCAGACAGTTTTAAGGCTGATAAAATGAATTTGAAACTAAATGAAAAAAAAACCTCACCAATTTGATTACTTTCCAGAGATCTTTCAGTACCTAAAAACAAAACACTAATTTTATCTTCACAAATATATCTTCCCCAAAAAGTTCTTTTGATTTTGTTTTGAAGAACACATATGCACAGAGAGGTTTATTACTAGGAAACATATATCTTTAAGAGTTATCTTATAAAATTACTAAAACCAAAGACGGATGAGAAACAGCATTTACAGAAAAATGAACCTGAGCTTATCACTTGCATTTCCTTCTAAACAAAATGAAACTTAAACAGAGGCACTTTGCTTACAGACATGTACATGATTGTAAATAACCTTGCAGTGGGTCTGTGAGTACAGTGTATATCATCCCCAGCATGCGTATGTATTGCTTAGGCTGATTTTCCCTATTTGTTTGTGCTACCTGTGATTTAACTCCTCTGTGTCTGAACTCACCTGAATTCGCTGTTCACAGGAACTTGGGAACAGAGACATACAGAATTTGGCCACTGGGCTGTAAAATGGCATTAAGGGAATGCTTACCTCTCACCATGTTCTAATTCAGAAGTGGATGGACCGGGGTTTGTTGCATTTGTTTCACTTTTGCCTAGTTGAACCTAAGTGTAATTCATGCACTGATAAATAAGTTCTCTGAAATAACCTATTAAGACGTAAATACCAGACATTAATTATTAAGTATATCGTAAATAACTCTTTCTCTTACCAAATCCATGTAGTGTCCGTCTTTGTGCCTTTTGAAACACACACTACGTTTCTGTGTAGGCGACTGTGTACAAAAGAGACAATCAGGCCTTTTTTTTATTCATATTGTGCATTTAGCTGCAAATCCAAAGGCAGAACTGTACACCACGCATTTGCTGCATGGCCTGAACTGCATGGTTGGAGCAGGCCAGACCTTTTTTTAGCTGTTTCTGCTGAGCAGCCAGCTTATTCTGCAGTCTTCAGGATGGTTGGCCAGCTACTATCCCTGCCTTTTTCTTCCCACTTCTGTGTGACTGTGTTAAGGAAACCGCAGTCTCTGTGCTTGCTTCTGACAAGCGTTGGGAGCTCTGGAAGATGGAAGTTCTTGTCTTTCTTGCCCTTTTTTAATGCTGAGTACAATCTGTTCTGGGACAAGATCGACTAGAATGCAAACAAGATAAGGAAAAATTACCTTTTTGTCCTTTAGTTTTATCTCTTAGAGAGAAGGTCATATGGGTAGTGGGTAATAGTGTTAAATGTAAAGCTTTTTGTAACATGTATAAATGATGTATTGGCATTTTGACAAATCAACAGACTTCTGAGTGCTGTAATAATAATCCTGTGACACTTACGAATCAAGTTATTAGTATTTTAAAACTAAATATTCTTTCTCATTTAAAATAAAAAGTTATATTTCCCTTCATATACAAGAGGTAAAGTTCCTTTGCTGTTTTCTGTTGTCTCATTTTCCATAGTGTTGTATGTTTGCTTTCTTTTTTCATATCTTTTTTCCCTTTTGTCTCATATATACCCAAAAGAAATTACTGGAAGTCCGTCTCTCTATATACAGTAATACAGATCATTGTATGATTTTAGACTCCTTATCTTCTATATTAAAAAGAGTGAGAGCCTTCACTACCTCAGTGTTGACAAAGAAATTACTTTTTCCTAATACAAATTTCTTCAAAGACCAAACCTTTTGAATGTAACAAGAGAAAAAAGTTTTTACTCCCATTGGTGGTGTGGTGCATTGCGTGATTCCTATCATAAAGTTTCATTTTCAGTTTCACCTGTAAGCTGCTTATACCCAAAGACAGTATTTAGAGTGAAAACGACATCTTTGCTTTATTGATGGCACCTATTTGGACAAAAAATGACAAGAGAAATCTCCTGAAAAAATGTGGCTAAACCTAAATTTTGAAGTATTAAGGAGGAATTACTTTTCATAGATGTATAGATCTAATTGTTGCGGTAACAAATAATTTGAAAATATGCATTCATATATATGTATGTTAAATATGTGCTTGCTGATATAACATGCTGACAACTGTGTTACTAAATAATAAAATGTATATGCTCAAAAATTAATACCTTTTTTTAAAGTTGCGTGATAGTAAAAGGACTGAATATATTACCACAGGTTTGCACTTTACATATTTGGTTTATAATGTGAATCTAGTTATGGCTTACTATTAATTTTTATGTGAATTTTTCTTACTGTATGGGGATACTGCAGGGAAGGATGCAAGTTTTCTTTTAAAACTCTTATTTTTTAGCTGTGCAAAGGGACTTGTGGATAGGATGAATTGAAAGTGTCTGTGGTCTAGAGCACAGGAGTAGGACGTGGGAGACCTGGCTTCTCTTCACGTTTCACCGTTAGTCTGCCAGGTAGCATGGAGGAAGTTGCTTCATAATTGTGCCCCTCAGCTTTCCCGCTTTAAGTTGAAGATAATCATACTGCCCTTGTAAAACACTTCACAATTGAACAGTTCCAAGTAAGAAGAAGTAAGAAAATAATTATTATTTTCTTTTTAAGAGACTTGATACTACATTGTATATGTAGTCTAGATTAAGTGATGAAGCTGTTATCTGTGTGGTATGCTGCCGACTACAGCATACATTTCATTTAACATGCACTTTTATTATACATCATACGCTTGGCAGTATTTTTTTTGTTCTTTCTCTATGGAGAAGTGATAGGGAACATAAGAATACAGGAATGGTTAGTAGAGATAAGTGTATTGCAATTTATTCTTGTGTTGCTGGCACTGAATACTGTAGCAGATTTACAAGTGGAATTTGCAGGGGAAAAAAGTTATTATTGTCCCCATCTGTAAGGAAAACTGGTCCAGTGATTTGGATTGTACGACATAATTTAAATTCAGTTTCCTGTTCCATTGCAGGTTTCCTGTATTTCCTTAAGCAAGTCACTTTTCTGCACAGTGCAATACTCCATCTGTGAAATAGGAATAATTGTATTTTCCAACGTGCAACAGTTGAAAATCTGGGCAGAGAACGCTGGTAGGGCACTCTGATACTACAGCTTCAGGGCCACAGAAGTGTGGTGGGTAGATGCACAAGGCTTTGGAAAGACAAAAGAAGCTTCCAGAAATAAGTAAATGAGCTAAGAGTTTAGACCATCTGTGCCTGGGGTTGGAAATACTGGATAAAACCAAACGGCGTGAGGGAGACTTTTAGATGAAGAGTGCATTTTTTTCTTTTCATTCAAAAGTCTCTGACAAGCTGTCTTGGGCACAGTTTTCGTGGCCGCTGCCCTGATACATGAAGTTACATGTATAAAATCTATTTCAATGCAAAAAAAAAATATCATGCTAAGGTATGAAATGTAAATGTTAAACTTAAGTTTACTGAAAAAGCATATGGAGAAAAATAAAACTCATTTAGTAAAATCAAATACTAAACTTTTCCTCAGAAAATCTTTTTTAAATTACAAATTTAACTTGAGAATAACTACCAGATAACACCACCTCTGTTTCACAGTAGTCAGAATGAACAACTGCTATACTAAGTTTCAGTCAAGTGTTATTTGAAAGAGCTGATACGCAGTATATTAAATAACAAAGATGCTGACACAGCCTAAGCTGTAGTAGTTCTTCTAATTACTGCACTATGCCATGTTACATTATATCACATGGCATAATTTAGTGTATCTTTCTTTGTCAATGTATTACTCATCATTTTACAAATTACAAATCTTTTATAGGAAGGTAATTCATGCTTGGACATAGTGCTAAAATGATGGAGTGATTTCCTTTTTTCTGAATCATTGATCTTTCAAACTTTTTCATTTAGCTGTATTAATCATGTTTATTAGCTAAGTGTTGTCATAAAGAATGGAATTTTTCTGTTACTTTCATATTCAATTAAAATGGTTTTTTTGCTTGCTGCCTCTATCTGCTACATCACAGTAATCTATCTATGTATTCTAACTGAAATTCTTGTTCGTAAATTCAAAACAAAGTCAATACTGCAGTTACACATTTTCATAACAATCTATAATCTAATTGAAAATGTGGGGCGTACTTGAGAGGGGAGTGTACTTAAAATACCTCTTTACTCTAGAGAATGTCCAATCTAACTTTTTAAGGTGGTTCGTTTTGTGGACCAGGTGTATTTCAGAATTCGCTAACATGGTCTATTTAACTGCTGTTTAAAAGGAGCTTTTTGCTATTCAGGTATATAATACTGAAGAAAACTGCAATCTGCAAAATAGATACCTGGATCTTTAAGTTTAAATTCCTGAATACTAATGATTTCCAAGCCCAAACTAATGCCTGGCTTGTTTAACCTAGCAAAGTGAAGGGCTTCACTTAGGACATCCCCAGGATCAAACCCAGCAGTGGAGGAAAAGCTATTTAAGCTCAAAGACAACATAGCGGCAGGATAAATTGTGGTAACCCATTCAGAGGTGAATTTAAGCTTGAATGCTAGTGAGCATTGGAGGGAGTGCATAGCAGCATGACTCTTGAGTAACATTAACAGCGGTGAGAGAGTTCACGAGCCCGAGGATGGACACCTGTTAGTCTTTGGCAGGGACCGGGTGACCTGATGCCCTGGGAGAGAAGGAGATTGTGCTTCAGTGTCTCAGATATTCCCTTTATGCCTTATTTAGTTAATTGTTACTGATGCTTACTTGGATGATTTTATTCCTAAATATTTAGATATTTCTGTTTCCAGAAACTAGTATTATGAAGGTAGGTCATGCTGAAAGTTTCTGATCATATTTTTTCCTTGATGCATATTTATTAATTTGTTTTTTAAAAAAATCAGGTGTAGGATTCAGGTGCTGTGTTTGTCCTAGGTGCTTAGCTATGGTAAAGAGTATTAGCTCGTTGCTAGCCATGCAGAATGTCTTTTGCAGAAAAGTATATGCCATTTATGGTTGGTTTGTACCCTGTTTTGCAGGTGGGAGTGAATCCTCCTGGGATAAAGACAAGCTCCAGTCTCCCATTACAACAGGATCGCAGCACAGCATTGGTCATCCCACACTGTCAGGGCAGTCAAGCCTTGGAAGTGCACACCCACTCAGTCCTCTCCAGCAGAATCATCTGCTCACCAACAGTACGTACCGTGCTTTACGGCAAAAAAAGTACACACAGCCTTGCTTGGAGGCAGGGCTTGCACTCCTTCCCATCCCCCTGGAGGTGAGGGAAATGGACAGGGAGACCCATAACCGACAGGAGGGTCACTTCTCCCACTGTCTGCTACGCTTTGCATCATGTCCAAGTTACCCACTGGGGTACAGCCACCCTCTTTGAATAGTCACCCACAGCTGGGTTAGGGACTGTCCTTAATTGACATTTCCGTGGCCTAGACTGAAGGGAAAAATAACCATGAAGTTGCTTAAAATTTTATCTATATGAGAAAATTCTCTTCCAGGTGAAAATGCTGACCACCAAATAAAAATAGGAGAGCGGGGAATAACTGCAAAATGTCTAGTTAAAAGTGAGCAGAAGCAGTCCCTCTGCCTTCTTTTGCCTTGTACCTGCCAGATGTGGGCATGGTCATCCATTGAACCCAGCTATCTAAAGCAACTGGAATGAAATGACATAGATAAATTTTGGATTTGGAACTTAAAGCTCCCTTCAAACCCATATCTTTTCCTTCCCTTAGAAAGGGGGCAGGTGGTAAGCCAGCAGTTCCCCCTCTCCTTTACACCCAAAGAGGGAAGGAAGGGAAGGGAAAGTTACTACAAGATCTGGATTAATATTTTAAAAATTAGGGAGGAGTAAAGTTAATGCTAACAGATGACGCTGTATGAAGAATGAAAATCTCACTATTTCTGAATTCCTGTTATTTGTTTAAGCTCTTCATCCTCAAAGTTTTGAAAGCTGATTTTTGGTGTTAGTTTTAATGCATGAATGACATTTCTGGCTCCTAATACAATTTTAGGAGTAGATAGTTCCTTGCTGCCTATGTAAGGCCCCAGTGTTGAACAAATAAAAGCTATTGAAATGACTCCTACAATATGGGTCTGCTTTGTTCATGGGAAGGTATAGACCTGAGCATTTTGGGTTAAGCATTAGTAGTTGAGAATTAACAGACCAGAGGACTCAAATTCACCGTAGTTTATCCTTTCATTTTATATTCTTGCATAATTCAATACCCGTATGCATTTTACATACAAGGATATTGTGTCTGCTGTTAAAGAAAACTTTAAAGATACTTTCCCCTAGATTTTGAAGTAGGCAAATGTCTATAGGCTATTAAAGGGTCAGACGTTATGTCCAGTGATTTGCAAGCATACGATATATTTTCTTCATAGTCCTCTGAAATGTTTGACGGATTGTGTCTTAAAACTGGTGATGTGCTGTTAAATTCTGTTTGTAGTTTGCATTTAGTTTGCATGTCAATTGGACTTTAAGTAGACATACAACTCAATGTGGCCAGATGGTGTCTAGGAGTTCTGGAACTCTATAGAGTATGAGGAAAGATTATTGGGCTGTTAAGGGAGATAGGCAGGGGAACAAAGGCTTATGGATGTAAGCACTGAAGGGGATTGTCAGTATGGTTTAAAGTGAAGGGAGATGTATGTGTGCTTTGCTTATCACCTATCATAATTAATATTGGCATGGATCATCATATAAAATATATAATGACTCATAAGACATCACAGTTCTTGATCATGATATACTCAAGCTAAACAGAAATAGTGTGGGAGCTCAGAATATATACAATTCTGCCTTTTGTGTGGACGCGGTGGTGTTTTTATATCACTAAAGTCAAATTGTATTTGAATAACATAAGCTATATCAGTCAATGATATTTTTTTACTGTGGGTTCTGTCATACATCAAAATGTTGACTGGCCTTCTCATTTGAAATAGTTAAAATAGAGACAAAAGTTAAAAAACTTTTAGAAATAATTAATGAGAATAGCATATGGTTATTATGTGATTAGCATGTGATTGTGCTATTTACTACTTGTGCCTGAATTTTTAAATGAGGATTTCTAATCTAAATTTCATTTAGAAAAATTATAATACCTTTTGTCTGGTAGAATGAGTCCTATTTTTTCTGAAAAAAATAATTTTGGATCCCCAAAGTAGCTATCTTCAAGTGGTCTCGCTAAAGAATTCTTAAATGCAAAATAACCTGAAACAATTTTTTCAGTGAATTGGTGTCTTGGTCTTGCTTTCCATTTTAGTCATTCCTAAGTACAACAAGTGATACAAATGCTGAAATAGATATTAATGGAACATGAGAATCTAATTCTTGCTAGAAGTAACGTCACCATTTTGGCAATGTCAAGATCTGCAGCTTGGTCCAAATGAGTTTTGTTCTTTATTAAATTGTTTTATATCCATAGCAGAAGACATTTTAAAGTGAGTTATTGGAAATTAAAACCTCTGTCAAAAATTTAAACCTCTTGTTACATGTTCCAGTTCAGAGACCTTCTGTACAGTAGTTCAGTGGTGTCTATAGTCCAACCCAGAGCTTCCTGTGTTCAAGAAGCAATCCTAATATAAAAATCTAGTCTCAAATTGCCGTGCATGTGAACTAAGAATATTAAGAGGACTTGGTAGGAGTATATTGTCAGATAAAATTAATAATAAATATTGGAAAAACATGCAAATATCTACACATTTTGTGTTTTTTTCTTTATTGCTATTAATAAAGAGATCACTGAACTTATGCACTGTTGTATAATCGTTTTGCTAATATTGTGTTACTTTACAGCTGTATGTTTCTTTCCCTAATACAAACCATATAGTCTTTTCTGGAATACAAAGACAATTATTCCCTATGTAACATCAAAATTATTAACACATAATAATATTGAGTTTGGCTAGTCAATGTTGCAGTAGATATAGACTCTAAAAATTAAGGTGTGGGACTGACACATATAATCTGCCCATGCTTTCTTTTAGGGATAGACCTGCCGTTTATGATGATGCCCCACCCTTTGCTTCCCGTCAGCCTACCTCCCGCTTCGGTTGCAATGGCAATGAATCAGATGAACCACCTCAATACAATAGCTAACATGGCTGCAGCAGCCCAAATGCACAGTCCTCTTTCCAGGGCAGGGGCCTCTGTTATAAAGGTAAGAGTCATCTATGAGCCTTAGAAAAAAAAAAAAGCTATTTGTGGCTAACAAAAACATTTACGGTGTCTTTTTAAGGAAGATAACTGAGAGGCAGTGAGCTTATACTGCCTCTAGCACACCTGGTCTGCTCTTCCTGATAGTGCTTCAGTCTGAGGAAATACCCACGAGTACAGTCAAGAAGTTAAGATACTCTGCTCTACGAATCTGTAATGTAATTAAAAACAGATACTAACACTCACTAGAGGCTAGGGGAATAAGCAGTGCTGCATCTGTTAAAGCTCAAAAGCTATTCTAAAATGGTTGTTTAAAATCAAACTTAATGTTATACTTAAAAGAAAATGCTATAGAACATAACAGGAACTCTGGTGCGGTACAATTCTAGAACAGATTAATAGCAGAGAAAATCATCAGAAGTACCTTAATGAGTATAGTCTCTGGTAGCCACACCTAAATTTCCTTCTGGCTGGGTAAAATGTATTTCTACTTTTAAAAGGCTTCTGATAGTCTCTTCCAAGCAGGTTGTTAAGAAAATTTCATGCCTGTGTTGAGAGAGAGCTGAAGTCCTGCCACGCACTAAAAAATATGTTGAGACAAGACATTTTCAAAGTAGAAGGATATAGCATCAGTGCCTGTGAAGGACTGGTGCTATGAGATTCCCTAAAACACAGTGTGTCCTCTTTTTATTGAGCAAAAAGGAAAGGTTTTATCAGTCTTTTTTGTGTGTTTGCATGCACATGTACGTTTCTTGTTGACAAAACAAAATTTTGTCAACTTTGAAAGGTAGTTATTTTAGTCCATTTTTCTTTGTTTTTAAATATATTAGTCTATACAGCTATCAGTTCCAGCAAATACGTGTCTTTTTATTTTGATATTTATGTTCACTTACAGTCAACTGTCCCTATCGTTCTGGAATCCCAAAGTTCTTTGTTGCTTTATTCTAATAACTTTCACTGATTTGCTGAACTTAATCTCTCCTGTCTGTATTGTAAAACATCTTAATCATAAAATACCATTGTTTTATCATTGAGAAAGTTACTGTTGGCAATATTACAGGCCAGTTGTGAGAATAAATTAGTTAGGGTTGTGTTGTACTGTCTATTGTCACAGGTTGCACTGCAGGAAATTTTGTTTCTACATCAAGCAGGGAAAAAAAACTAGTAGTACACAGCCACCTGTTTATTGTTCATACTTGTATTTACTGATATCAACATACTTTTGAAGAATAAAGCAAATCTCTTTTGTCACATTACAGTAGCATAAAATACTACGTGTCTCTGTTGCTGAGGTTCTGGAGGTCTTAGTTTTTCTTCTGATCTTCTTCCTGGCCCTGAGCATCTCCAAAATTGCCTCAGGTTGTTTTTCTTCTTTACTGAGAGTCCACTTCCAAATTAGGGCAAATGTTATTAATACTTTGATTTTATTTACTATTTGTTTTATCATGTTCTGGGAGGCTGGTAAAATTCAGAGTGAAGGTGGGGAGGCATTCCACAGTTAGAGACTATTTAGAATTAAGATCTATAAAAGCTTCTCTTTATCATCAGTGTATCTGGAACAGTTGTTGACTGGGTGGGGGGAACATGATCTCTCTGGTGTCCAACTGTCCGCTAGTTAATTCAAGTCACTGAATTGTTAGAAATTAATCGAGGTTCCATTTGTTTCGCTCAATAACCTTTTCTTTAACTGTTCAAGAGACCTCTTGAGAAAACCATAACTTAAATATAGCAGTGGAATACTTGTAGCAGCAAGTAGACTGCATAAGCTTTGATTATATTTTAAATGCTATCAGTATGTCAAAATGAAGATTAAATATGTATTTGTAAACAATGACAGTTCTTTGTAATATAAGCCACAGTTTTTGCAAGCAGTTAGGTTTGAGGATGCTCTTTAGCAGGCCCTTGCTGATGCTAGTTACTCATTTACAGCTATTTTTTCCCCAGTACCTGCACTAGAGGATACACAATATCTCCACAGCAACAGTAGGTCTCACCAGTACTCTAGTGGGAATTATTGCCTCTACACGATGTAGAGGAAAATACACCAGTAGCTAATGTGACAGAGGTAAAAGTGTGCATCCATGGCTGTGTTACTCTCACTTGTCAAGTTATGCTGCATGTTTCTCTCATTTGTTTTGAACACTGAGATTGTAACTGAATTTTATTACAGAGAGTGTGAGACTCCTTTTGTCCTTTCCTTCACTTACGTACAATCATCTAGCTCTGAATGACGATCAATTAAGATGAAATCCTTGTACGAAATGAAACATGTAGAAGAAAAGCATTGCTGCAGTTACCTGTCAGCAGTATTAATTTTATTATATGACAATATTTAAGTGCGTTTAATAAGTACAAAAAATGACTAGTTTTAGATGGACTGCAATTCCAGCATCATGAGATTACTTAAAATGAGAGAAATGAATATATTGTGTATCTATTTCCATACTCTGATGACTAAAATACTACTTGGCCTGTTTTCTATAGGTGTGAGAATCAGCTGCTTTATAAAGGTTTTGAATGAAGTCATTATGCTTTTTATATCACGTTTGCCATTTAGAAATAAGCTGTTCTACCAAGATATGCATGATCAGCAAAGTTAACATTTAGTGCTCCAGAAAGAAATGTCGTAACTATGAAACTTGATTTCTTCCTGACAGGAACACTATAAATTAGGCAGGCACGATGGCCAGGCTCACAAAACCTTCTTAGCCATCTATAATATGATCTGATGTGATTATAGCAGCACTCGCTAGCAGTGCTATAGCTACGGTTCTGACAGTGTCCCTGAAATAAATCCCCTCTTTCAGGGAATTACTGCGCATCTGACAGCTTGCTCCATTTGAGACTTGGCTCAAATGGTTCTGAAGAGTCTGTATAATTGAGGGTCTCATACGGCAAACCCCAAATTTGACAACAACACCGACTTCACCACCCTCTCTGTTCTGCCTCTTGCATCTGCTCTCCTGTTAGTTCTTTTTTTCCAGAGCTATTCTTCAGCTGGCTAAACTCTGCAATCCAGTTACTGGCCGAGGTGTAACAAGCTTTGCAGCCTGGTCTTGAGGACCAGTCTGGAGTGGAACTTAGTTGAAGTACACTTGAATCATGGTTTAGGCTAGAAACAGTAGTGAATAAATGCAGTAGTTTACTCTCATCCAGTAATTTTTTTCCTGAAACTCAGAAAAATCTGTTCAGGGACAATATTTTCAGGTCTTCTGAAGCAAAGTTTGGATGGGCCCTTTATACAAAAGGGAAAAGATTTTTCACGGAAGTTTATAGAACAACTCAACTCCAGAGAGCAATAACTACATAACATTAAGATTTTTATTTTACTGTGGACCTATAATGAATATGACTAAGTATGTAACAAATGAATATGATTATTAATATGCATTCACAGCATATCACACAGTTGATCATAAAGGAGCTGTTAAGGTGTACACTGAGAACACAAGTTGAATAAAATGCTGAAAGCATGCCTAAATCTTAACAGATCATTTAAATTCATTTGTGTCTAAAGGAGTTGAGACCTCAGCACACCACACAGATGGCAAATACACAAAGAAGTGTCGCAGCAAAAATGGGACTAGCTCTTCTGTTCGTTGATGGTACTTTTGAACCTTGGAATCTGACCATGCCCCTATAACAACTCTCTGTCCGTAAAGGAATCAGGCCTCAAACTATGCACAAGCCTCGAGTCTCAATTTATACAGTTTAAGCCAGAAGGTCTTATATGACTAAAGGACATATTAGCTTATACAATTTCAGCTAAAAGGTGTGGGGGGGTGGGGGACTTGGGGGGACAGGGGGGAAGTTTTGCATTAGGAAAGTACAAGAAAGTCTGGCAAAAGCCAAGTTCCTGAAGCTATGACTATGCGAATCTTTCTATGTTCACTGAAAGGCCACTTTCCCAGATGGCCTTTGAAACAGGTTGGTAGGAGATAGTGTGGTTAGGGTGGGATTGAAATTGTGGGAACCGAATCTAAACCAAGGGCTTTAAGCAGCTCCCTTTTGTGTTAGATATTAAAAGAGTACTGAGAGTAGAGTAACGAGGCAAAAATCTTATCCCAGAGATCTGAGAGGCTCTTTTGCCCTTTTCTCCCAGTTTTTCCGTGCTGCTTCTTCTGTTCACCCCACATACTTTGCACTTTCCTTGCTCCTCTTGCTTATGTCTCACCCTTCCGCCTCTTTCTCTCCTCCTTCTTGTTGTTCTCTCTCCCTTTTCTTCTGGCTCCCTAACAACCTCTTCTGAGCTCCTGACAGATGTGCTTCTCCTGAGTAGGAGTATTTCTGCAAATTGGTTTCCTGCTGTCCATTTTTCTTCTGTCGTCATTCCCTCATGCTTGCTGTATTCCTACTTTTCTCTTATTCTTTCTGCTCTTATCCAGGTCCAAATTAGGAATAAATAACACATTTGTTGAATGCAGCTGGAAAACCCAAGAGAAAAAAAGTTAATGTACGATCTAAATGCTTTGTTTCAAAAAACCCTCAGAATAAAGCGTTTTTATTTTTGTATTTGAAATCCTATTTCTTTCAGAATTTCACCCCAGTGTACTTCAGAAACAGATGAAACCCCACCCCTCTCCACCCCCCCACCCCCCCCCCCCAAAAAAAAAAAAAAAAAAAAGAAAGGACACTTTAGGTGAAATGCAATGTTTTGTTTTGGTAGGGAAATTGAAATCTTGTACTTCACATCAACCCTACACAATTTCCATCTGAATATTTTTGTCTACTGATAAACAGAACAAAGCATTATTTGTACAGTGTGGTCTAGACGTGCAGTAGAGATTTTTGAGTCTCCTTTTCTTTGCCTGCTGCTGTTCTCCTGATTTTGTGGGATTGTTAAAGCATTTGTAAAGGATGTATATGACATGATTTTAAATTCCCTAAAGAGAATACAGATGGGCTCTGTAATTATTGCTGAGAGGTGCTATTTTCTGTGTGCTGTACAACTCACATTCATAATATTTACCTGACAGCCAGAAAAATGTGGCCATCTCAGAAAACTCTGAAACAATTCTTCTCAGTATAATAAAATTTCTCATTACAGAATTTATAACATACTTAATTTCATATCTCTCTGTGTATTCAATTCATTTTGAATTGCTTTCAGAATAATACAACATTTATAAAATAAAACTTCTGTAAAGTGTATGTTATTTTTCTCATTATTAAATTTATTCTGTCCCATTTGATAGCATGTGTTCGTTGCTGGCAGGTTATTGCTGAAATGGGTACTAGAATACGTTAGGGGAGTGACGTGAGACAGAGTAGTTAAAGTTTCCTTCTTATAAAGCTAATTTTGGTGTCTGTAGCGAAGGAGAAGTGAGTGTGCAGTTTTGTGTCTTTTTATTTGCTGATACAGAGAAACTACTGTGTTGGGAGGTGTTCAGGTCCCTACAACTTGCATTAAATACCCTTCTCGTCTCTCCTTTGAAAGGAGGCATATCCCTCTCCCTGCAATGCCAAGAATGCCTTGCTTGTTAACACCGAGACACATGGTTGCTGGATTAAAGAATAAGCAATGAATACTTATTTTAAATTTGCAAGTGGGAAAAAATACAATAAGAAGCAAGTACATCTCTTTTTTTGCAAAGCTTGCAAGAGAATATTGTTAGGCCGAGCACATACTAGCTTTTAGTTCTGGCTCAGATCTTTTTAGTATTGGCTTAGTCGTTTGCATTTATACTTAATAACTAATGTAGCTATAATGTAGATTAGTTGTAGCATTATCATCATTAGTCCTGGGAATGCTTTCCTTTCATTGGATAGCAGCACTGGGTGAAACAATTTGTAGGAGGGGTATGAGTAGAAAGTTTCCCACTGCAAGATCCTTTCCAATGTTAGTCAATATTACGCTTTCAGATCCAAAGTAAAATGTAAAGGTAAAATCTTAATATACGAGTGAAGGTTGCCATAGTTTTCAGTGACTGCTGATTTATGAAATGGTGAAGAAGGAAGCTCTTGTTTGGCTGTTTACCAATACCATCTGATTAGCTGCGGTTTTCTGTTTGGCTGAGCAGCTGGCAATTAATGAATTGATAGGAAGTAGTCACAAGGTAATGGAATTAGTATGTGAACATCTGGTATTAAAAACCAGTAAACGTAGAAGAGTTTTTATGATTTCTTAAATTTGGTGGGAAAATAATTGCCAGTTGACTACAACCGAAACAACTATAGGTACACAGTGAAAAAAATTGCATTTTAAATGGCAAAGTAGATATTTTAAGTGAATGACTTCCTGATACACTGCAAAAGATGAATGGGATCCAGCTGGCTTTCAGACATACAGATCCTATCTTAGTTTTTAGACCAGCTGTTTACCTTGTTCATCTCCAGTTCTTACAGCAATTGGAGATATTTTAAGTAGCTCAGGAGACCAAGTCATCCATGCTCTTTGCATGTACCCATTCCCAGACTGAGATGATTCAAAATATAAGCCTAACCACTGTTCTCTTGCCCGGAAATCATAACCATCATATTTCTTGTCAGCCACTGTCCAGCATCATTTCACATTTAGCACAGCTCCTGCTTACTTTGTCAGGATTATTCTTTTTCTTTGAAAAGCCTAAAAGCCAATTATGTATTGCTTTTCTCAATAATGCATTAGCTAAGGACTGTAAACTTTAGAACACTATTAAAAATGTACTTGTTATTAGAATTCAAATAGTGTTAGTATCAACTAACGTCAATTGGAAAGAAATACATGTGTTAATATTAACTAAAAACAAAATATAAAATGCTAGCAATTCAATTCTTTGCTAACTAAAATTGTGTTAATTTTTCTTATTTTTCTCTCTTATTGAGGATGGAATTCAGCCAGGGAAACAGGAGCAGCGATATTGCAGGCATGAAATTGTGGTAGTTTTGGATAAGAGGGGAGGAGGTCTTCAGCCAGTCTATTGGCTGACTGCTCCTGGCTTCACAGACCCCTCCAGAGAAATTAGTCTCTGGTTTCTGGATTTTTTTAACTGTGTAGTCCATTTTGAGAATGTGAATGTTGATTTGGCAAGCAGTGAGAGATTGAGGTGTGGCACAATAAACATTCCAGTGGGAAACTAGTGTGCAAATTCATGTTGGAAGATTTATTCTGCCATAGCCTATGAACTCTTTTTTTCCAACATGGTCATCAGCTCTGAATCTTTCTTACAGTAGTTGAAAAGTCTAGTTTAGACCTAAAGACAGAAGAATCCCCATTTTTCCTTCCTGTCCATTTCATTAGCAAGGTCTGATGAATTCCAGCTCTCCTGCCACTGCAGAGCCCTGTAGAGTACAGAAGCAGCACCTCAATTAAATATGAAATATCAAGATAAATGTCTGAATAAAATATCCAGGACTCAGACAAACTTCCACAGCCTCCTTGTCAGCAGTGAAATGCCATTAAATCCTCTAGGAACTCATTAATGGATTAACATTTGGAAGAGTAATTACAGCTAGATTAGAACTAAGAATAAAGAAAAATAAAGGAAGATCCAGCAACATCATTTCTCTAAACTCTTGACACAAAATAAAGATCAATACTATAAAAAATCAGAGATAAGGAATTAAGGTCAAGATGACTAAGTCAAAAATAGGTAAGCTGTACATATGTATTTCAGATAAAACTAGTGCCAGTGCAACTGTTATGTAGTGTTTCATGTTATTTGTGTGGAATACTACCTCACAGGGGATAGAAAAGGGACATTAAGGTGAAATCAAGGATGTATCTGGAAATTGGATGAGCTGATGACTTCAGTGCCCTTAACCTAAATCACAACTAAAATTAACAATGTCAAGCTTTGTAGCTACATTTTTTGAGCCAGAGCAAGACACTGATCTGTAGTGAGACCGAAATATATAACCCTTCAAAAGGATTAAATACTGCAAAAAGTCTTTTCTGAGAATTTATGTTACAGCTTTGTAAAAGGAAGAGAAAAGATAAGATAAAGTAGGTACTACAGTTAGATAAATAGGTGAGATCTTGAGAAATGTTTTCATTTTTCATAAAATTCTCACAATCTGTAAATTTTATATATATAACAAATTACGTTATAGCCCGGAATATGAGTCTTGCAAATTTATGAAATAGGAAGGAATACAAATGGAGAAAATATGACTTTATTTAGAAATGCTTCTGTATTACTGTGAGTGTACCTACTGTAGAACCAGGCTGCACAGCAGTGCGCTAGTGGGAACTGAGCTATTCTCAAGAGGAAAAAAATAAAATATATGAAAAGTAACAAGGTTGTAAAATACATAGATGACAAATTAAATGAAGTCATCAATGTGTAAAAAAAAAAGTTAAGGTTTTAGATTTGCAATTTTCCTATTTAAATGCCCTCATTGATTTGTTACAAATACTGTTAACCCTGTGTTTGGAAAATGGTGAGGACATTATCACTTGTGTTCTCATTTGTAATAAAATAGATTAACTTGCTGTGAAATTTTAACTAGGCTGAGACACAACAGTAGCTACCTAATGAACCAGAGCACATTGCTGTTAAGTAGCTAAATAGATGCATACTGATTACAGGACTGAAAAATGGATCTGTTTACTTGCAAAAAAAGAGTCTATTCATAGTGTTATTCATTACACTAGGGGAAATTTAGCATTGCATTTCCACACAAACATTTAGAAATAGACAATTTCTTGATCCATATGCAGTCTTACATGATGATACTCTATCCTCATCTGTAGTACGTATGATACAATTTCATCTCCTTTGTTGCTTATAGGGAAAAGTGTATCTCCCCTGTATATGTAAATTTTTGTAACTGGTAAGACGTTAGATGACATAATCAACTGATTCTCTTAGAAAGTGATTCACTGTGTGATTAAGAATGACATTATTATTTGACACTTTTATTTCTGACTGAACATTTCAAACCAAGACCCTGAGTTTGAAGGCAAATTACTTGAAGCAGAGATTATTTTATAGCAAGAGACAATGGGAAATGCAGTTACCAGGACGAGCTCGAATACTTTGCTTTTCCAAATCATCAGCTTTTGAATTACTCAAATAACTCCCATTTAAGATGACATATATGGCTGTTTCTGTGATATCTAAGTGTTAATTCACAGTCATATTTGTTCATAGGTTATTTTGCAGAACAGTTGGCACGTCCTCTCCTTGGCTATTCATTTTCATGGTTGCAATAGACAACCAAATTTACTTAAACTATGTACTCTTCTGTAAAAGCAACCATTTCAAAATGGTATCTTAATTGTAAATTGAGTACTCTTTGTGGTTAAAAGAGAGGAAATAGTGCCAAAGAGGACTATTAAAAGTGAAATCCAGGCAAATAAAATTACAGTCGGAGTTGTAGCCTGTTAGCAGTAATCTGTTTGGAAGTTATTATTTACACAAAGGTAAAAGACACGTAGTATGTATAACCTCAGCATTGCGTGTATATGATTCATCATTTATTTAGAAGAATACTTCTTGGGGTAAGAATGGGACTTTTAAAAGTAACTTAATAAACAACCCAACCACAGAGGTAAGTCGTGACTCTTTTCCTCTTCCTCTCATCTCAGAAACCTCTAAACCCACTCTTTTGGAGGTGGAGAGGAAGAAAACACAGGAGACTTTAAGATCAGTGACTTTGACTGTTTTCTCCCCAGAATTTGAAAATTTGTTTAAAACCATTCAATTTTCAAAGTTTTAACAACTTGTGACTCAACATAATGGATTAATATCTGTTAAAACTTAATAAACATTTTTAATTAGCATTCAAACATACTGCAATTAAAAGTCTCCCTTTAAGATTTATTAGTTATTGTATGTTCATTAAATAACAGATAATTAGTGAAAACGGATCCATTGAGGATTAACAGCTATGTAATAGATACACATCTGTTACGTGATTTTGAGGCTCAGTTGTTATTTAATGTACGATAACTATCCTATTAAAAACACATTCGATGCTATGTTTTTGGCTTGTGTGATTGGAGTAGGCAAATGCCACCCCTTGCTATTACGAGGATCCAATCTCACATTCCCTTTGCGTCCTTCTCAAAGTATCTATAAATATGAAGGTGAGTGTGGTTTAGAGAGGTGGTTTTAATGGATAACAGACTATTCTTTAAATGTTGATCTTATTGACAGTGTTATTAATGAATTGCCTCGATAGGTTATGAACAGAAGCTATTATACTAGCTATTTATAATGGAAAAACTATTAGAATCTACCATTCTCTCCCTAAAGCTATATTATTGATTTAGTATATTGTCTAGCAAAAACTGCATAAAAAGTTCAGATGCTATTGAGCTTATTTTCAAAAGCACATGGTACATTGCCACCAAGTAGCCAGATTGCATACTCCTAATGAAAAATTTTTGAGAAAAGGTTAGAAAGGCAGAAAAATTGCAAAGTTCCCTTGAGACAGCTTCCCCAGATTACACTGTAATTGTGATTTTTAATGAGGTGGGGGCAAGAGGATGTCCCTTTTTAAAAAAAAGAAAGTAGTATTTCAGTTCTGAGCTTCCACACGGAGCAGCTGATTGCCAGGGATGAGGGCAACTCCAAAGATGCAGTTTCTGGAATTCTGTAAATTCAATTGTTAGTTTCTCTCCATTGGAACTATGCTTCCAAGGATTTGTAATACAGGATTTAAAGCATAGAAGGGTTTTTAAGATAAGAATATCTAGAGTATCTCAGGCCATGATCTGTCCTTTTTAGAAGATTCTGATTTCTTCTTGGTCCTAGAAACAGGAATGAAGGGTATTGGAATTGTGAATTAATTCAGAAAGATTATACATATGACATCACTGGGTTGGAAGGTAAGTCAAGTGGTCATGTAATCTCTAGCCTTCCTCAAGACAGGATGAATTATTACTTATGACATGCTTGTCTAACCTGTTCCTAAAGATTTTTACGTTGAAAACTCCACGGCATCTTCAGGCAATCTGCAGAATTTCATTTTGCTAATTTTTTATAATTTCTTACCCTTTTTTTCCTCCATACCTATAGTACCATTTGTTATTGCTATTTTAGCCAACTTCATTTTTTTAGTTGAACTTCAGAGAAGCTCCTGAATCAAATTTCACAGACCATGTTTTATTTCTGTTTCAAGGAAAGGATTCAAGACAGCCCTTCTCCAGCTCCATCTCTAGAAGACAGTCAGCGACCTGGGAGCCACGCTTCCTCCCATCAGAGCAGCAGCGTGTCCAGCTCACCGTCCCAGTTGGACAACACACCAGACAGAATTGG
Organism: Chroicocephalus ridibundus; assembly: GCF_963924245.1. Classification (NCBI taxonomy): domain Eukaryota; kingdom Metazoa; phylum Chordata; class Aves; order Charadriiformes; family Laridae; genus Chroicocephalus; species Chroicocephalus ridibundus. Next base: position 16,456,622 of record NC_086292.1, read on the forward strand.
TTAGTGCTTTGCAGCCTCACACCCCTTCGCAGTTACTGACCTCAAGAATTTTGGAAGTTTGTTGAGGCAAATATTTCTTTGCTGGGAAACACAGGAAAGCACTCACTTGCTAGAAAACGTCCCAGAAATTTCATCAATATAGTTTGTTTTATTAGGGTTCATCACTGTGCAGAGCCTAGTCCCTCAGATTCATTCTGTGCCAGTATCCATCCATGCGCAGAAGATACCAACCCCCCTCTGGTACAACCAGCTTCTTTTGCACGCTGTAGTAAGTGCCTCTGAAGGCACCTGGAATTGAAAAATAGCAAGATATTCTTTCTGTGTATATCAGAAAAGTCACAGATTATATGATGGCTTTTCCATTCCAAAAAACCTCCTCATGCCCACACATTCCCTGATCAGCATGAGGCTGAGGGCTTTTTGATTTTTCTGGTCTCTCCACCACAGCTTTCACAGCCTGTGCATTATTGATCTTGTGTTTAAAATGCTAATTCAGTCTAGAGGAAGTTTAGATCCTATTCTTGGTGCTTCCAAGAGGGATCTAGGGCAAGTCAATTAACATCTCTTCACGTCAGTGTATGTCAACACTGTTGTCTTCACAATGACTGGATCCTATGCAGGCATTGCTGAGCTAGATTTAAACTACAAAAACAGTGCAGTCCATGTAAGTCAGTGTAGACTTCACTCCTATCAAATAACTACTCAGCTGCTTGCTGGGATTTTGCAGTTTGGACTCTGGTCTGTGCAGCAGCACCGTGGCACCACATAGCACAGCTGGCTCTACACAAACTAGTCAATGGAACCTGAACTACTTTGCCTAAACATATGCACACACAGGGCAGATACTAGAAAGTAGATTCCCCTCAGCTTTTTCATATGTAAAATTGGGCTAGAAATATACAGGACAAGAAATGTAACTTCCTATATCAACAGTGAAAAAAGGACTTCTGTCCTCACTTTAGATTTTGAAAGCTACTATAACTTGTTTTATTAATAGTAGTAGCACACACTGCAAGCCTCTGGGCTCCAGAAATGGTGCTGCAAGCTTTTTAAAAAAACCTAGGTTTTATTTATGTTGAACTAAACATTTCTCTCTGTTGAAGTCTAATGCTTACTGTTGTAAAAATATGTATATATACTTTGTATCTATATAAATATATATTTTTTTTTTCACTTTTGCAATATAAAAGAACCCAACTAAACACTTTCCCTAAAACATGGCAGTGATGCTTTTAACAAGTGTCCTCACTGGAATAACTTTAAATTCTGTAATTGGTTAATTGCAGAGAAGGAAATGCTTTAACCAAATAAGAACAAAGAAAATAGCCATCTTGAAATCATAAACTAACACCTTTCACTGATCTTGCATGTGTTAAGTAAAGAATTTATTTCAACGCTGCAATGTATGGCTTTTCTGCTGTCATCTATCAATTTGTGTTACTATCTGTCTATCTGTATTTTTTATTAAGCTTGCTGCTTTATGGATAATTACTTACACTTAAATCCTTAACTGTTTTTTTCCCCAAAATGATTTCTGTGAAGTACTTTTCTAATTAGTTGATTTGAACATTTCATAAGAAATCACATTCATCTCAATAGTAATTTGGGTTTTATCTTGGTATCTTTGTTTAATCAACTTAAGCAAATTTGCTTTTGCTGCATATTTTACTTGTCCCTACATGCGGAACCAGGACAGGGAAACGGTTGATCATGGACAATAAAAATGGTCAATTGCTGTAAGACTTACAAATAAATGTTAAAATACCAAAATATTGACAAAGAGGAAAATAATGTAATATTTTCCTCTCTTCTGACTTTTTTTTTACTTGACAGTGTTATATAGCTGTGCACTCTGGTTTTTTTAGCTATGCTGACCAACAGCAGGGAAGGAGAACTCATTGATCAAGAAACTGGGACCAGCCTAAAAAAGATACAAAAGGATAAAGGTAGAATTACAGACTGTTTTTCATCTCAGACATTTAATTACACTCATGAGTTTTATTCCTTTTTCCTATTATTCTGCATATGCAGTGGCGTAATATTGTAAATTTAAGAGAGCTAAGTGCCTAATTGCCATGAATAATGTATCCAGTGAATTTACATGGCATTCTTCTTAGGAAGTGTAAACAATCAGTTCTTTGCGTCTCTCTGTTTATATAGTATGGGGCTAATATTTTGCCGGTCTTTTGACTCAATTATTTATGAAGTTCCTAGCAAATATTTGATTAGTCACATGGTAT